>NW_008358517.1:6417466-6436277 GCF_000622305.1 Nannospalax galili
GATAATGAAGTTAGTAATCTGGAGATTAGATCTTCCTGGAGAGTGAGTGGGCCCTAAATCCCATCACAATGTCCTTTCAGAGAAAGGGAGACCACAGTTTAACACAGAGATCCAGGCAGAAGGCTCGTGAAGAAAGGCAGAGACTGGCCTCTGCTTGCCGGCATGGTAAGGTCTACAGCTGCATCCAGTTGGAAGAAACAGCAGTTCCTCCCGAGCCTGAGGGTGGAGGGATCCTGCAGCCCCTTGATTTTGGACTTCAGACCTCCCAAACTGTGAGATGATAAATAAGTCCCTATTTATTTAAGCCACCCAGTTTATGATGTTTTGTTATGGAGCCCTATGAAACGAACTTATACTGAAATAAACAACTGTTCATGTTTTACGTATGCTCTAAAAAAATCTTTATCTGGATAAAGAGCCTACACAACTTTTTCTAAATCCACTCAGCTTTGGTCTGGAAAACCCAGATATGAAAATCAATTGTCCAGAATACTGAGTCATTTCAAGGACATACATTCTGAAAATAATATCTATAAAGTAGGGCAGTTCCTTAGTCACTTTGTTCTCAAGGAAAAAAAAGAATGAAAACACCTTTCACACAAAATATTTTGAGGGGACTAGATAACATTATTTGGGGATGAGGATTATTTATGCTACACCAATAGTATCCTAATTAGCTTTTTAAAAATGTGCAGTAAGCATGAAAGAGAGAAAAGGAACGAGAACCAACACAAAGCTTAGAGTTCACCCACAAACCACGGCAGCTTGCAGTCTGTGAGCAAGGCCTGCAAATTCCCTGTTGCAGCTTTTGGTAGAAACACTTTTACTTTGAGCCATTTTTCTCTCTCATGTTAATAAGAAATTTTGAACGCAATTATGAGCTAAAGGGAAGATAATTTGTAAAGCGGCTTCTGCTGAAAATACTACATCATCTTCCCTGCGGCCTCATTTTGAATCATCCTCGGAAAATTCTGCAATAATCTGCCACCCTCCTAATGGAGCTGAGCCAGGCGTCTTCATGGAGGCCATGCCACAGTTTACATGGCAGTTGGGGGTCAAGGACCCGGGGATTCACAAGCTGGGAGCAGGAAAGGGACATTATGGCTCCCAGTGGTCCAGATCCCAGAGCCGGAGCCTCAGGGACCAGAGGGCCTGAGTGTGAGCCATGGCCTCATCATTCAACACTATGACTCTGGCAAGGTAATTTTCTAAATTAACAATTTAAAATTGTATGCTTAAGGCTGGTGGTATGGTCCAGTGGTAGAACACTAGCATATGAAAGGCCCTGGGTTCTCTCCCCAGCATTGCAAAAAATTGTTTTCAAGAGACTGGATAGATGGCTCAGCAGTTAAGAATATTTGCTGCTCTTGTAGAAAACCCAGGTTCAGATCCCAGCATCCACATCAGGAGGTTCAAATATCCTGTAACTCCAGTTCCAGAGAATCTGACATCCTCTTCTGGCTTCCATAAACACCTGCACACATATGGTACACATACAAACAAGCAGGCACATACATACACATAAAAACAATAAATTTTTCAAAAATTTAATTGCTTTTATGTTTTGGGCCAGGAATTATGGTGTATGTCTATAATCCCAGAACTTGGGAGGCAAAGGCAGGAGGATAATCATGAGTCTGGAGGCCAACACAGGCTTACATAGTGAGTTCCAGGCCAGCTGCAAGACCCTACCCATAAAAACAAAAGAACACATTGTGTGTTAAGTGGGATGTGGTGGCAAATGCCCATAACCCCAGCACTCGGGAAGTGGAGGCAGAGGGTCAAGAGTTCAAGAGCAGCGTCAGCTACACAAGACCTCAATTTTTTAATTTTTTGAAAAGATTAAGAAATGTGTATATTTTATTGTATACAACATGTTTTGATATACATATCTGTGGCAAAACACTAAATCGGTCTATTTAACTTATGTATTAGCTCACGTGTTTATTTTGTGTGATGAGAACACTACAATTTTGACACATAAAGTGTATTATTAACTGTAGTAACCATGATGTATAATAGATCGGGGGAGGGGCTTGGGACAAGGTCTCTCTGGATCGCTAAGGCTGGCCTTGAATGCCTCATTGTCCTGCTTTAGCCTCCCAAGTATTGGGATTATAGGTGCATACTACCCACCATTCCTGGATCCACACTGCATATGTATGTGCATATGATATATATGTGCATGTAGCACACATTCAATGGTATACATATGGAGGTCAGGTGACGACTTTGGGGGTTGGTTCTCTCATTGCACATGGGATCCATGTTGCCAAGCTTGTACAGCACACTATAAGTGCTTTTATCCAATTAGCCATTTCAATGGCTCTGTAATGTATCTTTTGAACTTATTCCTCTTATCTAACTGAATGTTGTGTCCTTTGACTAACATCATGGCAATATTTCTACTGTTTTATTTACTGATGAGTTTAACATTCTGCCTTCTACTAACATCTCGAGGTATTTTTCTGTGCCTGGCTTATTTAATATAATGTGCTCTGGATAAAGGGCTGAATAGTATTCCATTCTGTATGTTCACATTTCCATTAGCCATTCATCAGCCTGAGGAGTGTGTTCCTTCTACAATGTCTCCTCATTACATTGGCTTTGCATCCTCTATTAATCAGTAGTGGGACTGGAAGCTCATATGTTTTTAATTGGAAGAACTCCCACACTGTTTCCCATCCAGGCAAGTTACTCAGCCTCTTTGAGCCTTTGCTTCCTTATTTCTAAGATGAGAAAAACAATCCTGTCCAATGTGGAAGGTTTTGAAATTCATGCTGTGGTCTATTCCTCTGTTACTCAGCTCTTGGTCACTTTCCATTTGCTATCAAAATATGGTCCCCTAAACTGGCTGTGGTGGTACATACCTGCAGTCCCAGCACTCTGGTGGCTAAGGCAGGGGGATTGGGAGTTCAAGGCCAGCCAGGGCTGCATAGTGAACTCCCCCTTGGCAGCTGTCCCCCTTCCTGTGTGTGGAGTGTGGGGTACAGTTTGGCTTTTGGTCCATATACCTTGTCCCTCTCAGTGACCTCTGTCACCTCTGGCTGACAACCCCAACATCAAAAGCCAGCCTTCTTTCTCTCTGAGCTCCAGACCATACACCCCTCTTCATGGCATTCCTCTTGGGGTCCAGTGAGTATCCCAAAGCTGACATTTCCACTCAAGGTCTTGGTCTCCACCTCCAGACCAACTCATCTGCTCCTCCCCAACTGCCCAGATTGAGGAACAGTGCTCTTGGTTTGGGCTCAAGCCAAACACTAAGTTCTTTATTCACTCTCACACCATATTCACATTGCTCCTGCTGCCAGGATGCCAGAGAGCATCCCAGGGCACCACTTCAGGATGAGCATGTAGCTCAGGGGACAGTGCTTACCTAGCATGCACAAAGCCCTGGGTTCTATCCCAGGACCAGATGAACTAGGTGTGGTGGCATATATTTGTAATCCCAGCACGTAGGAAGTAGAGACAGGAGACTGCCATCCTCAGGTACATAGCAAGTTCAAGGCCAGCCTGGGTATATGCAACCTTGCCTCAAAAAAGTAAATCTTAAACAAATGTTCTGTGATTTTTATGTATAAGCCCAAATTTAATTCATTCTGCCTCCCTTTAGATCTCCCAGACAGATGCTGAAATGTAGCTACAAGTTTTTTTTGGCAGTAGTAAGGACTGAATGTAGGTCCTCATGCATACGTGGTGAGCACTCTTGGGCTGACCTACAACCCCAGCCCTTTCTTTGAGACAGAGTTTTGTTATGTAGTCCAAACTAGCCTTTAATTCACTACGCAGCCCAGGCTGATTGCAAAGTTGTGACACTCCTGACTCAGCTGAGATTGCAGTCCTGCAGCACCACATCTGGCCAAAACATTTTCCTTCTTTTCTTGAAAAGCACAGACAGTCTCACCTTTAATGATTATTATGCTGTTTTGGAGACTGTATCAACTTCAGTTTATAAAATTTTGTGGAGAAAAAAGTTATGAAAAACCCTGGGAAAAGCATTGGAGACTGGAATTGAAATCGAACTAGTAGTGACCTACACGATCTTTTGTGCCACATGATACTTATGGAGAGGTGAGTCCATGCTTAGGACATCTGGCAAACATGATTTTAGAGCACTTAGCGGAGTCCTTGCCAAACAGGAGAGCAAGATGCCTTTCTTCACTCTGCAGCTGGGGCCATCAGCATTCAGTTCCCTCTGGGCTGGAAGGTGACCAAATTGCCACAGGTAAAGGCTGTCAGTCAGCAAGGTCATGGGTACCTGCTGTGTGCAGACAGCTCTGGCAACCAAGACTGACCAGACTAGTGTCAAGTTCAAATCAAACGCCCACCTGTGGCCCCAGTGCTGGGAAGGACCTGGAAAGTTACTACATCAAAAGCCAAAGGGTCGGGTGTCAATCCAGAGCTGGTAGCAGCCCCATCTGCCTGGAGGGCAAAACACTCTTGGAGACAAATTGGCAGGGTTCTTAGACAGAAAGAGACCAAATTACTGACTCAGGGAAACCAGACCCTCACTGGAGGGGTTGAGTCTTTAATGGGATGACTGGAACATTCTTGGGTGGGGCAGTTCACTGAAAAGCAAACAGCTCGGCAGTTCATCTCCATCCAAAACAAGTTTCCCTTCGAGCAGCCCAGCCATAGTGGCCACCTTGGGTCCGGCCGCACCTAAAGACTCTTCCTGAGGCTCAAGGCTTTACCTTGGCCATGTGATCACACCCTTGTTTTTTACCAACTCCTGGCTGGCACTAATCCCTGCCCATCCTCATCCAAGCCTTTGTGCTGCCCCTACCTCACTCTACTCAGGGGCTGCCTCACTAAGCAACCCTACCTCAGGCCCCTGCTGGGGGTGACCTCAATCCAAGCCCTGCAGGGATATGGTCAACCCCCAAGGAGACAAATGGTCTAGCTGGGTCAGAGACCAAAATCTCATTTTTACCATTTTCAATTGCATGGACAAGCAGGAGGGCCCACTGAATGACCATAGACAATTCCCCGTGTTTCCATGTCCCAGCACCAAGAGAGTGGGTCCAAGGACTGCACCCTGCAAGGCCATCCCTGCTCTCAGATGCAACTTCCAGAGAAAGGGACTGCTCCTGGATTCAACTCCTATGGAAGAAGATTCAGCCAAAGTCTCCTGGAGCCAGACAGCTAGCCTTCCCAACCCTGCCTCTAGGCAGTTGGCACTGGGGCTTAGACAACCAGACAACTGAGCCTACGATGTTTACTCTTCTGGGCAAAGCTACCCTTCTTCAACAAAAAGAGATCCTACATGGGCTTCCTCTATTGTGACTTGACCCTGTGGTGAATGAAGCCATGCTCCAGCCTAAGACCAACCAACTGCAAGATACAGCAAGAACTAGGCACCTGTGCATACACACAAGACTTTGAACACAGTGGAAAAACAGAATGCAAAGCACCTCATTGATATTTATATATTGATTCCATATAATAATAGGATTTCAAAATATTTTATTAAATTAAATATATTAAACTTCATTACACGTTTCATCTTATTTTAATGAAATGACTATTTATTTATTTATTTGTTTGTTTGTTTGTTTAATGTGTATGAGTGCTTTGCCTGCATGTGTGCAGTGTACCCACGTTGTGAAATGCCCAAGGAGGTCAGAAGAGGGCATCAGATCCCCGGGAACTGGAATTAACAGTTGTTAGCTGCCATGTGGGTGCTGGGACTTGAACCTGGGTTCTTTGCAAGAGCAGCCAGTGCTCTTACCCACTGAGCCACCTCTTCAACCCAACTTTTAATAGTCTAATAATGCCATTCAAACATATCTATTTGCTGATTCCTAGAACCTTAGAACACCACCTAAATGTGGCCGGCTGTCTTCTATTTTTAAAAGCATGGAGTGTGCATTTGTAACTAGAAAAGTTGCCCTTTTTAGACAGAGTACCTTTAAAAATCTACAGCATGATGTGTATATCTAATGCTACACAGCCAAGGGGTGGGGTGCCATGTCCCCCACACCTGCTGAGCTACCTGCTTAGGTAGTCCTCTCTCAGGTGCCCCGGAGTCACTGTGGACAACATGACCCCAGCTCCTGATTCCTCCCCAAGCTGAGCTACTCAAAAGTCCCTTTTGTTCAAGTATGAACCTGGTAGCAAGAGACCTAGTGATGCTATAAGATGGGCAGTGTCACTGTCTACCCATGATCTAGTCCAGAAATGTAGAGGACAGCAGGATGAGGGGAAGGAGAGAAGAAGGAAGGAGGGAGGGGGGATGGAGGGAGGAGAGGAGGAGGAGGAGGAGGAAGAGGAGGAGGAGCGAGAGAGACAGAGAGAGAGAGAGAGAGAGAGAGAGAGAGAGAGAGAGAGAGAGAGAGAGACCTAGCGTTTTATTTTTGCCCCGGTTCTAGCCCCTTCCCTTCTGGAGGCCACTTTATTTTTGACTTGGGTTCCAAGAGACATAGATGTATCTTCATAATAAATCCCTCTTTTCATCTTAGCTAGTCTATAGGTCTGTTTTCTAGTTCTAGCATAAAATACCCGAGGTTAGGTATCTTATAAAGAAAGAAGATTTATTTTATTATTATTATTATTATTATTATTATTATTATTATTGTGGTCTTTTTGAGACAGGGTCTCCCAGCTGGCCTGGAACTCTCTACGTAGACCAGGATGGCCTTGAACTCACAGAGATCTGCCTGCCTCTGTGTTGGGACTAAAGGCGTGTGCCACCCTGCCTGGCTCAAAAAGAGACTTATTATGGTTCACAGTTCTGGTCCAAGACTGAGGACTCGAATCCCAGGAAGGCCTTCCTGCTGACAGGAAGATGGTCACAAGGCATCTCATCGTAAGTGACAAGGAGGACAGTGTGTCTGACTTCTTTCTCCTTTTGAAGTCACCAGGATTCAATGAAGCACCAAAGTTGGACTAATCTTTCATCTTAATTTTTCATAATAAGGAATTAATGTTAACATGAGTTTCAGGGAAGACAACCCATATTCAAACCATAACAACTATTTAAGCTGATTTCTTTTATATGCTTCCAGAAGAAGCAACCAAAAGATCTTCATGTAGGTTGGAACAAAGGAATGTAATTACTATGATGAATACATTGCAGGCTGGAGTGGTATAATTCCAACACTTGGGAGGTAGAGGCAGGAGGGTCAGGAGTTCAAGATCATCCTTGGCTACATACTGAGCTACACAAGACACAGTCAAATAAATGTTCTAGCTGAGCGTGGTGGCACATGCCTTTAGTCCCAGCACTTGGGAGGCAGAGGCTGGCGAATCTCTGGGAGCTCAAGGCCAATCTGGTCTACATAGCAAGTTCCAGGCCAGCCAGGGCTACAGGGAGACCCTGTCTCAAAAAGAAAAAAAAAGTTCTAGTTTCTTTTCTGTTGCTGTGATAAAGTGCATTGACCAAAAGAAACTTTGGGGAAGAAATGTTTTACTGGCTTACACTTGCAGGTCACAGGCCATCACTGAGGGAAGTCAGGGCAGGAGCTCAGGCAAGAGCTCGAAACAGAACCCATGGAAGCTGCTTGCCGGCTTCCTCTGGCCTCTGACTGGCTTTCTCCTGCTTAGCTAGCTTTCCTATATGGCACAGGACCACATATCCCGGAAACGGTTGTTGCTCCTAGTAGGTTGGGCCTCCTACATCAATGAAAACAGTCAAGACAATCCCTCATAGGCATGCCTGCAAACCAACCTGATACAGAAAATTACTCAATTGAGACTACTTTTTCAGGTATGTCAAGTTGACAGTCAATGCTACAACCAAAACCAAACAAAAACCGAACCCCCAAATCACACAACAGAATCCATTGTCAGTGAGGCAGCACCTGGAAGAAGAAGGTGGCCGTGCAATCACAGCAGCCCACCCCTCACTGCTCTAGCTGGTGGTCTCGACACCTGCAGTGCTGGCAACTCTGACTTCGCACTGCCTCTTCCCCAAGCATAGGCTCTAGCCACAGTCATCCTTCACTTCCCCTATTTATGAGAAATCACCTACCAATCTATTCTTTCTCAAGGACCCTTGTCTTTCCCTGTGTCTTTTAGAACTGAGGCATAGGATACACTATTGGATGAAGTCATTTTGAAAATTCTCTCAAGTTTTGGAGTGTGACCCAGCAGTAAAGTATTTACATATCGCGTGTAGGAAAATAATATAAAATAAAATTCCTTTAAAGCTTTGCAATTTTGTGATTCTGAATGTCTGAATGGTCTACTGTCCTGATTATTCCCCCAAATACTTTCAGCCTGGACATATTCTGGAACCTGGGAAGCATATCTTGTATCCTAAGCAATACAAAGTGTAGCTATGGGTGGGAATGTAGCTCAGTTGGTGAAGTGCTTGCCTCACATGCCCAAGGCCCTGGGTTGAATCCTCTATACCTCATAAACTGGGAGTGGTAGTACATGCCTGTAATCCCAGCACTTGGGAGACAGAGGCAGGAGGATCAGAAGTTCAAGGTCATTTTCAGTTACATAGTGAGTTTGGAGGCCAGCCTGACACAAACAAAAAGAAATGAAGTGTAGCATCCTTTATGAAGTAATCCCAGCCAAGCAGCAATACAACAGTGGTTTGGGTCTAAGCTCTCTGTTCCTCAGTTTCCTCATCTATGGAATGGGAGTGCTAAATGATCCCCATCACAGGGACCTATGAGGATTGCATGTAATCATGCATGTAGTTTGCACAGCACTTTTCCTGGCACAAGGAAAATAATCCATGAACTATCAACAATAACAATAAAATGTACATGGAACCGTTCAGCCCTTATTCTCTCCCGGTCCTCAATGACCCTTTGCTAGCAAGCTATAGGTATTCTCCAGCTCCTTTGCTGAGCTCTGGACTCATTGCTAAGCTCCACTTTCTCTCTGGTCCATGCTATTTACATCCATCTTGCAAGTTGCAGGGCTGCCAGATTCTCTTCCCACAGCGCTCACTCTCAAGCTCCGCTGTCTGGTTCATGAAGGAGTCAGCCTTTTATGGCATTGCCCCTCTTCCCTTCCCAGTTGGGGATGTTGCCAGTCCCTCTAGAGTCTTCTACCATCTTGCCAAATTTACTGGTAATTTAGATATTTTAAAGGTTGGTGCAATGGCAGGTGGAACTTGGGAGGCTGAAACAGGAGGATCAGAGGGAGTTTAAGATTAGCTGGGGTTACTTATGAGGACATGACCTCAAAACAACATCAAAGTCAAGCATGATGGCTCATACCTGTATCCCCCAAATTCAAGAGACTGAGGCAGAGGACTGCCACGAATTTGAGGCCAACTTGGGCTACATAGTAAGTTCCTGGGCTACAGAGTGATTCCTTGCCTCAAAACAGAAAAAAAGCTGGGGCTGGAGAGATAGTTCAGCGGTTCAGAACACTGACTGCTTTTATAGATGACCTGGGTTTGATTCCTAGCACCCACATGGTGGCTAACAACAGTCCATAACTCCAGTTCCAGGGGATCCAATGCTGTCTTCTGACCAGGCACTGCCCAACATGGGTACACTTACATACATGCAGGCAATACACTCATACACATAAAAAATAAAGAATAATAAAGAAAATTTTTAAAAAAGAAAAAAAAAATCTGGGCATGGAGGCCCACACCTTTAATCCCAGCACTCAGGAAGGAGAGGGAGGTGGCTCTCTGTGAGACAGAGGCCAGCCTGGTCTACATAGTGAGCTCTAGGCCAGCCAGGGATACAATGAGACCCTGTCTCAAAAAAAAAAAAATTTTGGAGAAAGTAAGACCACATTTACATTATTTTATCACAGTATATACTTAAATTCATTCCATTCATTATTGATTATCATTGTTAATTTCTTCTGTACCTAATTTACAAATTAAACTTTATCACATTCATGTTTGTTTGGAAGAATCACAGCATCTAGAAAGGTTGGTACTATGTTAGGTCTCAGGCATCTGCTGAGCACCTCAGAGCATTTCTTCCATGGATAGAGGAGGGCTTGTGTATGCACACAGAATTTATAGCTCATGTATATCCACAGTTTTTGAGTGCCTTGCAGCTTAAAACCCTGGTGTACTTATGGAAATGCAGCTCCCCAGAACCCACACCTTCTAGAGTCTGAATCACAATCTCATTGTGAGGACTGAGTTTAAGAACCATGCCATGGATCTAACATATTTTCAAGTCATGAATATCAGGGTTGGAGTGTCACCTTGCTGATTATTAGTTATGACTTTAGACTTTTTGCTTAACCTTTGTATTGCTGCTACAGCCCATATATGAAGTAATAATCACAGTTTCATAGGATTTTTTTTTTTGAAGACTGATGTTATGAGGCTGTAGTCTATGACCTGGACAAACACATGTATTAGTCTGGCAGCTTCCTTTTACATTTGGACATTTTTGTATACATTATCATATCATCTGTGAATAAATACCTATGTGTTTGTTTTAAGACAGGTTCTCAACATGTAGCCTCCTACCTCAGCCTCCTGAGTGCTTGGATTGCAGGTATTTGCCTGGCATAGGCGCTAGTTTTTCTTTCAACATGTTATAACTTTATTCTTTTACATGTCTTATTATAATCCCATCACTGAGTGTCGAATAAGAATAATCATAGAGCTTATCTTTCATTTTCCCCCATTTTAAAGGTATTGTGCTTTGTCTAATACTATAATATACTCAGCATCTTATAATATGTCTAGCATAGGCAGATGCTCTGAAGACATTGCTAGGTGAATTATATCTCTATACAGAGAAGTGAAAGACAGTGGTTTCATTAGCACCTTGCCCATCTATTTAGTCACAAGTAAAATCATATAATTAGCAGGGAGATACCACTTTGAAATCAGGAATAATTTCAAGTGTGAAAAATTCTCTAGTGGAGTTTAGGAATTTGGGGTGTGGTGTGCAGGTGTGGCACCCTCACAGTACCCTTACCTGTTGAATACATGGATGCCTACTCTAACCAAAGTAGTAACCTTAAAAGGGAAACAGTCTTCCAGGCTCCTGGGAACTTGCTCACATGAACTCCTAGCAATGGTGACAGCACGGACAAGACCATGCAAACTCAATCAGATAAAAACCAGAGAAACCACCCTTTAAATGGGCAGGAGGCCCCAGCCTTAGCTGAAGAACTATTGGCAGCTGATCACTGCTGGGTGAGGGAGAGTTGAACTTTAAAAGAGTGATGCTAGACAGGCTGAACAGGCTTCAGTAGCTGAACTCTCAGAGTGACATCTGGGTACACAAACTTGACTAGATGGGCCTTAACATATAAGACAGAATGTGTGAAATCCTGTGGGCAGGCTATGGGGGGTGGGTGTGGATAGGGATGTCTAAATATGATTAAAATGTCTTGTATAAAATCCCCAAAAAATCAATAAAAATATACATGGGGGGAGGGAAAATGGGGCTGGAGAGATGGCTAAGCAGTTACCAGTGCTTACTGCTTTTGCTGAGGGCACAGGTTCAGTTCTCAGCACCCACATCAGCTGGCTCACAACTGCCTGTAACTCCAGTTCCAGTATATCTCATGTCTTCTGAGTGCTGCAGGCACCTGCACACACATCGTTTACATAAGCTCATGCAAACTACACATATATACATATAATAAATAGACAAATTTAAAAAAATTTATTTTTATGTGTATGAACATATTGTATGTGTGTAAATGCACCCATGTTGTACAAGGCCCTTAGAGGTCAGATCTCCTGGAACTGGAGTTACGGATGGTTGTTAGCCACCAGGTAGGTGCTGGGAATTGAACCTGGGTCATCTGCAAGAGCAGCCAGCCAGTGCTCTTAACTGTTCAGCTATCTCTCCAGGCACAATAGATACTTTTTTTTTTTTTTCAGAGCTGAGGACTGAACCCAGGGCCTTGTGCTTGCTACGCAAGAGCTCTACCACTGAACTAAATCCCCAACCCCTATAGATACATTTTTTTAAAGGGGAACTAAGGGGGCTAGAGAGATGGTTAAGCAGTTAAGAGCAATGGCTGCTCTTCTAGAGGACTCAAGTTTGATTCCCAGCACCCACCTGGTGGCTAACAACCATCTGTAACTCCAGTTCCAACACCCTCTTCTGGCCTCTGCAGGCTCTGCATGACACAGGTGCACTTATACAAGAGTAGGCAAAACACTCATACATAACATAAAAATGAATCAAAAAAATTTTTTAACAAAGGGGAAATAAATCTGATTGAAATGAAGTGCCGAGCCAAAGAAGCCTTGTCTTTCTCTTCTGTGGGGTAATCTGGGAAAGAAGAGAGTTGTTTTGGTTTTTTTTAATGAGACAGGATCTCCATTTAGCCCTAGCTAGACTGGATCTTGCTATGTAGACCATGCTGGCCTCTATCTCACAGAGACCTGCCTGCCTCTGCCTCCCAAGTACTGGGACTAAAGGCATGCACTACCACTCTCCTCCCAGCAAGAGAGTCTTTCTTACATCATACAATGCTAGAAAAGCCCAGTCAGCACTGACCATGTGATGGAAAAGATAACACACTTGTCTTCCTGGAGATTCATCATAAAGAAATTTAAGGAAGACTCAATTCAAACATAGTTTTTTCTTATCTCCAGTTATCTAAGGGTGGGAAATAGGGAGAGAGTAAGAAGGAGTGTTGTAAATAAGTCCTACACTGGGGAAATTAATATTTTGTGCGGGCTTATACACTAGAAATAGAAATGAATGTATCACTCTTTTTGTCAAACTATAAGATGGAAAAGAAATGACAAAGTGAATTATACAGGAAATCTTTATAAAAGTCACAGTATTTCAAAAAAGCTTAAAAAATAATAGACCTTGGGTAGATAGCAAGAATTAAAATATAAATATCATTAAATACTTAAAATTTGATTTTTTAAAAATTTTATGTGCCTGCATGTAAGTGCACCTGTGTTGTTCAATGCCCACAGAGGCCAGAAGAGCAGGTAAGATCCCCTGGAAGTAGAGTTAGGGACAGTTGTTAGCTGCCATGTGGGTGCTGGGAACTGAACCCGGTCCTCTGCAAAAGCAGTCAGTACTCTAAACCACAGAGCCAACTCCCAGTTCCATCATTAAATACTTTTACTTACTGGCTCTTTACATTGTCACAGTCACTAAAATGCAATAAACAGAAGGCGGATAAATAAAGGAAAAAGAATAAAAAGCAGTTACATTTTGATCTCCATCCATTCTGTTCATGAAGAATTGCCAGAATTAAGGTTTGCAGAGCCAAAAGGAACTACATATATACCTCTTTTTTATTTGCCCAGTGAGCAAATCAGCAACTGCTCACCTAAAGTACCTTGCTTCCAAAGTCCTCAAAGTCAGTTGTTAGTGGTGGTGAGGTCTTTGAGGAGAATCTATCCCCAAACTTACTTTTGTCTTTCAGGCTGCTTTTTTAGAGCAGAAGTGAGTTAATAGTTAGCCCTACAAAAAGCCAACTGGTTACAGAATTAACTTAGCAAGGGTCTCTCCAATTGTTTTACTACCTAGCAATTACAGAGAAATAAAAATCTATAAAACCTATAAAAAACTGTAAAACCACATAATTATACAATCATATAACTGGGCTTTGATTGAAGTTTCCCTAAATCCTTTTCTCTGAATAAAGAAAGAATAAACAAGAGAAAAACTCATATGACCTTTTTGTTTTGTATCCATAATTTTTTCTTTTGATTCTGCTTTTTTTTCAATGTAGAAAACATGAAGTTTTCTAAAGCCCAAATCAGACAATAAGGTGCATTTAGAGGAGTCTTTCTTGGCTCCACACTCCACCCTGGTCTCTTTCTTCCCTCCTAAACATTTAGTTAATCTCTGGCTTATTTGACTAGTGTCAATTTGCAAATAAAAGCAGACCCATATGCATATAAATGCTTCTATATTCAATGCTTTTCTCCTTTTTTAAGCACCAAAATAGCACGCCATTTTATAGTTTGGCACCTTGCTTTCTCACTTAACAAACTATTCAGCAGCTCACTCCCTATCTGTAGGTAGAAATCTTTCCCATTCCTTTAAATAGCACAGCAGTTTGAAGTTCACCAGTGTGGTCCCTTAAATACATTATTTAAGAGGTCATTAAAAGTGGGAACTGTAGTCTAGCAGACTTACTTGGTTACTTTTTTTTTTTTTAATGCGTATGAGTGTACTGCCTGCATGTATGTGAGTGCACCCGTGTTGTGCAGTGCCACGGAGGTCAGAAGAGGGCTTTGGATTCCTCTGGAACTGGAGTTAAGGATGGTTCAATAGCTGTCATGTGGGTGCTGGGACTCGAACCCAGGTCCTCTGCAAGAGCAGTCAGTGCTCTTAACCACTGAGCCATCTCCCCAGCCCCGGATACTTTTTTAAATATATGCTTTATAAAAAATGTTTATTTTATTTCATTTTTATTTTATGTGTATGTATGTATTGCCTGCATGTAAGTAGGTGCACCCCTGTCGTGCAATGCCCGAGGAGGACAGAAGAGGCTGTCAGATCCCCTGGAACTAGAGTTCCGGAAAGTTGTTAGCTGCCACATGGGTGCTGGCATTCGAACCCAGGTCTTCTGCAGGAACAGTCAGTGTTCTTAACCACTGAGCCATCTCTCCAGCCCTTTATTTGGATGCTTCTATCTTATCTACTGCAAATTTCAATTTGGGATGTTTTGTCACTCACCTCCTGCCTCCAACTGCTGGCACATGCTGGGTGTGAAGCCCTGATTTTGATCATTCACTCATGTTAATTACTAGGCTTTGAGCTGGAACAATACAGAGATGGCACAATTAAAATTTCCAATTGGGAAGAAGCAAATATTTTCTCTTTTTGCTCTCTGGACACTAAAACCTGGGCAGTAATCAGAACTTCATCAATTAGCTGATGTTCTATGAACACAAATAGTCCACCGACATTTCCTCTCATCCCATTCCCAATCAGCCAGGGAGCAAAATGGCACCAGGTCCAGCTGTATGCTTGAATACATATGCAGGGTCTACTCTGTTTAAGGGGGCACATGACTCATTTGGAAACTAGACATTAGTCTCTGCAACTAAGTCTTCCATCAAAGCAATCTGCTAATTTGGTTATACTAAATACAGGATACACCTTAATTATGAGTGTGGGTAACAAGTGTAGGTAACTTCATAAGGTCAAGCATACACAAGTCTGCACAGCATGTGCTGTAAACTGTGTTCACTGCTACCATCCAAAACTCATGTCACTGGGACCCTCAAGTCAGGGATGTCTGATTTACATAGTCTTAGAACTTACATAGACCTAGAATTTAAGCATTGTCATTTTCATGTACTTATTTTTATTTTATGTATGAGTGTTTTGCTTGAATGGATGTATGTGCACCAAATACATAAACTGTCAGATCCCTGGAACTGGATTTACAGACAGTAGTTAGTCACCATGTGGATGCTGGGAATCAAACCTGGGTCCTTTGCAAAAACAAGTGCTCTTAATCTCTGAGCCATCTCTCCAGACCCAAGCATGCTATTTTATTCTGTTATTTGCAGCAGATATTCTTGGGGGCAATATGAATTTATAAACTTAAGACTAAGTCAGAAAAAAGGTCAGACATGCACGTGACTTAAGAAAATTGGTATTACAGCTGGGCATGGTGGACCACACCGGTAATCACTCAGGAGGCTGATGCAAGAGGATCATGAGTTTGAAGCCTGCCTAAGCTACATCACAAGACTCAAGTTCAAAAAAGGTGGAGGCTTAACAATAATTTTATGCAGTAAAATATTCGAGGTCATTTGTAAAACAGTTTCTGTGAGCAGTAACCTTTTCCTTATTCTGAAAGCAATGTTAGCTTGCTCTTCCCATACATATATATATGTTTTTGTTTTTGTTTTTTGTTTGTTTTCTGAGACAGGGTCTCCCTGTAGACCCAGCTGGCCTGGCCTGGAACTCACTATGAAGACCAGGCTGCCTTAAACTCACAGAGCTCTCCATGCCTCTGCCTCCTAAGTGCTGGGATTAAAGGCAAGTGCCCCCATGCCTGGCTAATATTTTATACTTTTAAAAGTCTTTTTCTTTTTTATGGGTTTAGAAATTCATTATGTTAAATACAGAGACATAAAAAGGAAGGAATATGTTATCATATTCACACTACACAGCTGAAACTGTGAACTACACATTTTTTCATTGTGGTAACAATTGATCTTATTTTCTTTCAGGATTTTTTTCTATCTGTACATATGTACCAGTATAGAGTTTATAAATCTTACTTTGCCAAAAGTGATCAAATAAAAGCATTTATAAATAGAAAACAAAGCCATATCTCCCCAAAGACATCATCTTCTAAATCTAACTGAAATAATGTTGGAATCATTTAGAAAACGTCCTACCTGTTACTATATTTGGGGGTTATCTTTACAAATGACACTAAATTTAAAAAGAGAGGAGAGGCAAAACTTTCTTTTGGATCTACTATCTGACGGTGATTCTATTTTCTAAGATTTATTTTACATTCAATTATATGTATGGGGGTGGGGTTGGTATATGCATGTGAGTATAGGTGCTCTTGGAGGCCGGAAGGGTATCAGGTCTCCTGGAACAGGAGATACAGGTTGTTGTGAGTCACTGGACATGGTTGCTAGGAACCAAACTTATATTCTCTGCAAGAGCAGCAAGCACTCTTTACCCCTAAGCCCTCTCTGCAGCCCTGATTGTAATTCTTTAATGGTAAAAAAGATGAAATGGTCCATTCGCTTCCAAGTTGTCCTGGTGTTACTGAAATTCATAGCCATTTAAGATCTAAAAAGAAAATTCTTTGCCTTAATCAAAGATGACATTAAATCACTCATTTAAAAATACAGTTAAGAAATATGCAAACAAGGATAATGGCCTTTGACTGTTTCTCTAGAATTTTCTCACCATTCCCCTTAAGACTGAAAGTGTGTATTTGCCTCAGCAGCAGCAGAGATGTGGCCTCCCTCATCTAGAGACCAACGAGAGCAAACAGGCCTTCATGAGCATTGATCCAGGACTTCATCAATTCTCATCCCAGCAAAGGTCAGTGCAATTAGATCACTCTAATTGAAATGAGCTTAGGAAAAGCTAGACTAACAGAATGGGTAAACCATGAGGCCATATTTGCTTTACAGAAGTCTTTTCCAGAAAATTCCTTTAAATAACCCGTTCCCTTTTTGTATGCTTAATAACCGAGTACATAGAAACACCTTTCAGGAACTTGCTCCTGAGGAGAGTCCTGTACACAAGAATTTCCTGTTTTGTTGGAAAAACATTTTTTAAAGGTTGCTGCTCGACATATTGATGTAATAAACAATTACCAAAGTTTCGTTTAAATTATAGGTGACATAATTTGAGGTTACGTGGAGCTGCAAGGTAAATTAGCTTCCTTTTTTGGATGCCTTATTCTAAGTGTACAGAACTAATAAAGGCATCAAATATGGAAATATCTAATATTTCCAATATAGTTGGGGAACATCTGCACCAGGAGGTTGAAGTACACTGTTATTTATTTACTTATTTATGTATTTAATTAGTTTTCTTGAGATAAGACCTCCCTACATAGCCCTGACAGACTTGGAAATCATTATGCTGCTCAGGGTGGCCTGTAACTTAACAGCAATTCTTCTGTTTCAACCTCACCTTCAAGCACACTACTAACATGAGCTTTACAGAGCTAAGTATAAGGGAACAGGTTCACTCCTAAGCCCAAGTACTTCTTTTATTTTTATTTAAAAAATATTTCATTATTTTTATTTTATGTGTATGAGTGTATTGCCTGCATGTAAGTGTACCCATGTCATGCAATGCATGCAGAAATCAGAAGAGGATGTCAGATCTCATAGAACTGGAGTTGCCTGCAGTTGTTGGCTGCCATGTGGCTGCTGGGAATGGAACCTGAGTCTTCTGCAAGAGCAACCAGTGCTCTTAACCACTGAGCCATCTCTCCAGCCCCCATTATTTTAATGTGTTACTTCAATTCATTATGTTTGTTTGGTTGGTTTTGGTTTTTTTGAGACAGGGTCTCCCTAGAGTCCCAGCTGGCCAGGACCTCGCTATGTAGACCAGGCCTTGCACAGTAGTCTGGCTTCATGGGCATGTGACCTGTTCAGTCACACAAGGTCCAGCTCTTAGCAGGACCTGTGCTTGGTTTAGTGGTCTGCTCTCATCCTCATAAAAAAAAAATTAAATTGTGAACAAGGGGTTTTCTTTCTGTGCCTGGTAAATTGTGTAGCCTCTCTTTATTTTGAACTGTCATATGCATCACTTAAAGGAGCTGGGCGTGGAGGCCTACGCCTTTATTTCCAGCACTCCTGAGACAGAGGCAGGAGATTATCTGTGAGTTCAAGGCCAACCTGTTCAAAAAGTTGCACATTCTTAGCAAATTGCTAGGAGGCAAATGTGAGTGTCCCAGAAATCAAGCCGGTGAGCCTGCTGAGCAGTCCCTGCTGCCCTCTGGATTTTCCCCAGGGTCACAGATCTCCATCATCCCTGAAAATCTTGGAGGTGCTCCTTCCGGGAGACCTCCCTTTGGTCCCTTTCGCCTGCCGGGAGATCGCGGCATCTCCACCACCCTAAGCCAGCTCGGGGCACCGGTTGGGGCTAGCGGTTCCCTTGCACGTCCCTGCCCACCCGGAGGCCAAGCCGGCTGCCTGCCGGGGCCTTCCCAGCCCCGCCGTCCCCGGGAGCACTGCTCCCGGTTCCCAGCGCGTGCAACGGCGCTCACACCACCTTCCCGGGCCCTGAGAGGGCAGCGTGGGGAAGCCAAGGCCGGGCCCGCGTGCGATGCAGCCTCCGACGGCCCGGAGCCCCGCCTTGCCCTGCAGCAGCGTCCGGAGCTCGGGTCCCACCACGCGGTCCCACACGGGCGGTGGCGACTCCTGCGGGCGGTCGGGCGGGGCGGGGCGGTGCGGGCGCAGCGCCCCCGGTGGCCGGTCCGCGCA
>NW_008358517.1:6436390-6470166 GCF_000622305.1 Nannospalax galili
TCGGCAGAAGCCTCCGCCGCCGCCGCCGCCGCCGCCACCGTCCCTCCTTTTTTTCCCGGCAGATCTTTGTTGTGTGGGAGGGCAGCAGGGATGGACTTGCGCTCGCCGAGCTGCTGAGCCGCCGCGCTTGCACAGGGCGCCGCCGTAGCCGCCGCCCCAGGCCCCTACGGACGCGGCCTCCGCCCGCCCGCACCGTCCCCTGGCCCGGCAGATGTGCGTGGGGTCAGCCCACGGCGGGGACTATGGTGAAATTCCCGGCGCTCACGCACTACTGGCCCCTGATCCGGTTCCTGGTGCCGCTCGGCATCACCAATATAGCCATCGACTTCGGGGAGCAGGTAAGCCCGGCCGCGCCCCGCCGCCTGCGCCTGGCCCGCGCGCCCTGCCTCGGCCTTGGACGCCCCGCGCCGAGGATGCTGGCAGAGGGGAGTCACCTGCCCCGAGGCCCCCGGACCCTGGAGCGTGCGACCAGCGCTTGCAGCTTGTCAAGGGTGACTTTTCCAGCACCCGGTTCTCGACCCCCCAGATATTCGGGAGACTTTTTCCGGCTGTCTCTGGAAAATGGCAAACGACGGGATGGTGGGGAACGTCACCTATACAAGGGGTTTTCGTATACAGGATGAGTATTATGTAATTTGTGATTATGTAAACCTCGGGCCCACGACTACATGTAGTTTCCAGTATAAGTGCTGGGTTTTTACTTACACATGTTGGTGATGGTGCGGAGAATCTGCCCTACAGTGTCTCCAAGTTGATTTCCCACGTAATTCTAATTTTTACCTTTTTGGTTCCTAACCTAGGATTAGGGGTGTCCCAGAGGCGTCTGGCTAAGCGGACCACTGACTGTATCTCTACTTTGGGATTTCTTTTTCCTTTTTTTTTCCTACCTCTCGGACCAGTAAAGAACCGGAGCACATTATGTTTGCCTGCTCGTCCTTGGTTCTTTTTTCGTGTTTTCTCCATGTGGCGTCATTGCAAATCTGGTGCTGTAGGGTCGCCAGCAGCGTTGGGGCCCCGGAACCCCGCACTTTGTCTGTGGGAACCGTTTTTACGGGGTTTCCAGCGGGATGCAGTTGCATTCTAAGGCCTGGGAGAGGATTTGAGAATGGGAGCTGAGTATTTTCAGGCGTCTAGATTCATTTTTCCTTTTTACTGTGCTTCAAACCAGTAGGGTAAATGCTCTTTTGTTCCTTCTGAGGACTTGTGTGTTTGGGGTGGAGATGAGTGGAGTTCTGGAGAGCCACAGGGTGAGCAGGTGTAGCTCATCTCTCTGGAGAATTGATTCCTATGTGAAGGTGGAGGGGTGACATGTGAATATCAGGAAAAGGAAGCATCTGCTTCATATGCATTGGAGATGATTACAAAATGAAAAGTTAAAAATTAAAAGATCTCATCAGCTTTTGTCTCTGACCTGTCAAGAACCAAAGACTGGCAAAATCATTTAAAATGTTTCTTGAATGAGTTTTGTTTGTGATGATAAGCATCTGTTTGTGATGTCTTCAGAAAATGTGGACAGAACTTTCAGAGTGGAAATTCTACTATGAGCAAGATTCTACTGAAAACTTCATACAGCTGCATGTAGATGATCCTGTAAAGGCATCACACAGTAGTGGTCCCCAGCACCTGTGTTGGGGGGGGCTATCAAGAGACTTCTTCATGAACATAATCACAGTGTATAGACTTCTCTGTCATTTTTAGAGCTGTGGCAGGGAGGAAGCCCAAATACTATGGAGTAATCTGACATAATTTTCCAGATCTGTTATCACATTTAAAAATTTTTGAGCTGCAACAGTAACCAAAACTGTCGGGATGGGGTTGAATTCTCCACTAAACAATAAAGTTCTGTGGAATGAAATGACCTGCTTTTAAATATTGGACATAATCACCATAACAAAGAATGAGTATATTTATTATTGCAGACACTGATTTTGTAGGACCATACAGGTATGTAAGACACCGTGATAATTATATAGAACTGTCTTCCTGTCTCCATTGTTGCAGATTGAAAATCTAAAGTGTTAATCACTTCTGTTCCTGATCATCAAATGTGTGTTTAGAACATCTCAGCACATGCTACATCTGAAGGATGAATGAGAGGTCTAGGCTACACAGGTAGTGAATGGCAGACCTGAAGATCAAAGCTACACCTACCCTGGCCTTTGTCAATCTCTTAGCCTACAGCAGTCACGTTTGCACAATGCTATTTGTTCAAGATTCTTAGAAATTTAGAAATAAGTTCTAGCTTTTCAGATGCTCTGCCTAGGCCTAAATTTAATCTTAGCTGTCATATTTTGAACCTTCAAAAAATTTAAATTGTGCCCGGTGTGGTAGCACATGCCTTTCATCCCAGCACTCTGGAGGCAGAGGCAGAGGCAGGCGGATCTCTGTGAATTCAAGGCCAGCCTGGTCTCCTTAGAGAGTTCAGGCCAGCTTGGGCCACAGGGAGACCCTGTCTCAGAAAAGACCAAAAAAAAAAAAAAAAATTACATCATTTATTTATTTATTTATTTAGAGAGACAAAGAGTGTATGGGGGGGGTCACACATCATGGCACCCATGTGGAGGTCAGAGGACAATTTTTGTGGTGCCATTTCTCTCCTACCTTTATGTGGGTTCTGGGGATTGAACTCTGGTATTTTTGAGACAGGGTCTCCCTGTAGCCTCAACTGGCCTGGAACTCATTATGTAAAACAAACTGGCCTTGAACTCCCAGAGATCTGCCTGTCTCTGCCTCCCAAGTGCTGGGATCACAGGTGTGCGCCACCATGCCCGGCCTCGACTGCCAAGCTTTTGAGGCAAGTAGTTTGCAACCTACCGAGCCATCTTGCTGGCCCTCTGGTGTAGTTTAGACAAGGTATTTCTTTTAAAATATCTGCAAATGCCCATGTGATCTCACCAGCTACAGAAGCTACAGAATTCTTGATTGATTTATTTCTTTTTCTTTTCTTTTTTTTCTTTTTTTTGGTCTTTTTGAGGCAGGGTCTCCCTGTGGCACCAACTGGCCTGAACTCACTATGTAGACCAGGCTGACCTTGAACTCACCAGAGATCCGCCTACCTCTGTCTTCCGAGTGCTGGGATTAAAGGCATGTACCACTATGCCCGGTGCTTTTCTCTTTTTTCAGACAGGGTTTCACTTTGTAGCCTCAAACTGACAAAAATCTGCCTGCCTCTGACTCCTCTGATGATTCTGGGCCTACAGACCTATGCTCTACACTAGGTATAAGTCTCTGATTTTCTTAAAAGACAAGTTCACCTAGCTAGCACATGCCTTTAATCCTAGCACACAGGAGGCAGAGGCAGGTGGATCTCTGAGTTTGAGGTCAGCCTGGCCTGCAGAGAGTTCCAAGCCAGCCAGGGCTATACAGTGAGACCTTGTCTTAAAAAAAAAAAAAAAAAAAAAAAGTTGTATAGAATAAAGAACTATTTTGAAAGGTTCTTAATAGCACTGAAAATGTTAAGAACAACTTGAGAAAAGAAAGCTGCAGTTGTTCTCAAAGAAATGTATTCTGCCTAGTGCCAGATCACCCTTAGGTGATAAGATTTCCTCCCCCAGTCTCCCAAGACAGGACTAGAAGTGTGTGCCACCAATGCCCAGAAGTATTTCAAATGGCTCTGAAGGAGTCACTGGACTTAGGAGGGTACAGTAGTGTGATCATTCCAAACCTGAGGCCTTTGTCTTTGGATAAAGACCTTTCTTTACATATGGATTGTTACTGCTAGAGTAAGCTTCATAACAGGGATGTCAGTGTTTCTCAAGGCAAATGTGATAAACAAGCATCATATTCATGTATGAATATGCCATGTTTTTAAAAATGTTTCCTTGGCCCATCCTTTTTTGAATCTTTTTAAAGATCTCCGTGTGTGTGTGTGTGTGTGTGTGTGTGTGTGTGTGTGTGCATGCCACTTGTGTGCTGTTGCCCAAGGAGGCCAGAAGAGCACGTCAGATCTCCTGGAGCTGGAGTTACAAGCTGCTGTGAGCTGCCTAATGTAGGTGCTGGGAACTGAGCTCCTCTAGAAGAGCAGCAAATATTCTTAACCACTGAGTCATGTCACCAGCTCCAGCCTATCCTTTCTGAAGATAGCCCTTTCTAATACAGGAAACTCAGAATTAAGCTTCTGAGTTATGAGTGCCTTGAATTATTAATGTCATAAATGGGGGGGCATAGAGAAACCCATGAACAAAGAAGTTCATAAATGCTCTTCCTGTCTGCTGAATAGAGAAACAAATTTTCATTCTGTCCCTGACAAAGTTTTCCACTGGACCAAGACTTTTAGGAATAGAAGGGGGCAAATGTTGTGTGAGGCTGAGGCCTGTATTGGGAAAGGACTTCATTCAGGGTCACTGAGTAATGATGGGAGGTCCAAGGTGGATTTGCCTAGGGTAGTGATCAGAGTGTCTACTGTGAGCACACTATCCAAGTGCTTAAAGACAGAAGGGCCAATCCCTAGCGAAGTTTCTAAATAACAGCAGGGGAGACCCCCTCCCCCAACCAACCTGTTCCGTCTTAGTGATATAAATTTCAATATAATTTTTTTCGAATTATAAATATGTGTGGCCAAGGTGCTTTTGGGCATGCCTGGACTCTCAGGGCTCAGGAAGCTGAGTCAGGAAGTCAGTCCAGGCTAGATAATGAGAACCTGTCACTGTTTTTTTAAAGTAATATATTTTAATTGTTTAAAGTTTGATAAGAACTAAAAAAGCAGGGACATGTTCAGTTCTACTTCCACTATGAAAAGAAAACTTCTTTAATAATTTGGATATCTTTTGCCAGCCTATTTTTGGTTGTGTGCCTGAACCATTCATGGCTGTGCCAGCTCCCCAGCCCAACCAACCTATTTTTTTTAAAGGTGTATGTGTAATGCTTTACAAGACAAGAAAGCATTTTCCCCAAATCATTTAAAAGTGTTTATGGGGCTGGGGATGTAGCTCAGTGGTAGAGTACTTGCTTACCATGATTGAGGCCCTGGGTTCAACCCTTAGCACCATCACCATCACCCACAACAAAATCAAAAGGAAAAAGGATTTAAGTATGACTTTAAATGACAGCATAATAAGTTTTATTTGACTTTATGAATGTGCTGTAATTCCTTTTGCTATATGTTATCCTATTATTTAAACACTGTGGTTTCTTGTTTGTATTTTTGCAATATAAAGTTTCAGTGGATATCTTTATGTAACTGGATAATGTGCTTTGTCTGGCCACCCTGGGCTTTATGCTTGGCATACTTTGGTGCCTATTCCAGTTTGTCATTCATACATAGAAAGCACTTTCTTACAGTCCATATTTAGTCAAGGACACTGTGACTTTGGTCCTTACTTCTGTATTATGTTTTCAATCCTCTTTAGCAGTACACCTTCATTTAACATACTTCTCTTTAGATTGCTTAGGAAATCTGGTTGTTTGGAGAGCCACAGAGGTATAATCCTGCGGTTGGCTGGCCTGTTCCTTTGTTTATTTATTGAGGTGGTGTGATGAGCAACCTAAATGTTCCTTTGTCAATTTGCTTCTTTCCAAGCCTGTCCTTCATACTTGTAGACAGTGTCTACACCGCTTTCTAGTAACAGATCACTTTCCTTAAAAGTTGCTTTGAAAGGGGCTGGAGAGATGGCTCAGTGGTTAAGAGCACTGACTGCTCTTGCAGAAGACCCGGGTTCGATTCCCAGCACTCACATGGCGACTATGAATCATCCTTAACTCCAGTTCCAGAGGAATCCAAAGCCCTCTTCTGACCTCGACGGCATTGCATGACGCGGGTGCAGTCACATGCATGCAGGCAATACACTCATACACATAAAATAAAAATAAATAAATTTTTTAAAAAGTTGTTTTGAAGTAGTACAGTGTAATGTTGTTTATGATACAGAGCACTTGTTAGGTGGACACACTCAGCTTTACATTAGTGGTAAGTAATTTGGTTTGGGGTGATGGAGAAAGTCATGGTGAAATGGGACGGGTGCAGTCACGTGCATGCAGGCAATACACTCATACACATAAAATAAAAATAAATAAATTTTTTAAAAAGTTGTTTTGAAGTAGTACAGTGTAATGTTGTTTATGATACAGAGCACTTGTTAGGTGGACACACTCAGCTTTACATTAGTGGTAAGTAATTTGGTTTGGGGTGATGGAGAAAGTCATGGTGAAATGGGAGAAGAGGAGGCCTTGGATGGACAACCACTTATTTGGCATGTGTTCACTGGAAGCAGTTCAATTCCTACTGTACCATACCAGAGAGACTTGAGAGTGTCTTCATTTTTTAAGAAAGGTATATAAATTAAGTGTTTTTTTTTTTTTTTTAGCACCCATGGCTCTGTTAGTTGCCTCGGAGATTAAATATTTACTAGATACAAGCTATCCATGTAAGAGCATTTTCTTACAACTGAAGCTCATCCTTTTAATTGCAAATGTTTTCTTTATTTAAATATAAAAACTAATGTTGAACATCTACCTATATTACACATTCCTTTGCCCTTTTTTTTCTTTTTTTTGAGAAAGGGTCTCCCCGTAACTCCAGCTGGTATAGAACTCACTATGTAGACCAGGTTGGCCTCGAACTGAACTCACAGGAGATCTGCCTCATTCTGCCTAGGGAGTGCTGGGATTAAAGGCATACACCGCAACACTTGGCCTTCTTTACCTTTTGAAGTATAGTAAGCAAAACACAGTATAACATTTTTGGAGGTCTGTGAACGTTTGTCTTGTGCTAGGCAATCTAAGCTGGCTCCTGACACATGACATTCATAATACTCAATAGTTTCACACCAACCAATAGAAATTGACTTTGCCCATCCCAAACCTTATGTGAGCATTTCTCCAGTTGACTTTATGAGACTCTTGGGTATATAGTAGAGCTTAAAAGAATTTTTGTTTAAACCAGGCGGTTGGTAACTGACACGTTTTTTTCCTCACCCTGCAGTGTGCCTGCCTGACCTCTTCAATAATTGTGACAAAAATTTCAGTTCAAATAGCCAACACGTTGCTTTATGTTTTCTGCCTTGGATCTGGTCTGGGAAACTAAAATTCATTAACTTAGCAGGAAAAAACAATAAATAATTTTGGTGGCTGCTTTTGTGATACTTGTTTTCTTTCGTTCTGTTTCTTTTCTAGAGAGAGTCTAGAGTACTGCCAGAGAAATGATCTTAAAAGACAAGAAAGCAGTGCTGTATTGGATATGTATACCCTGCACTCAAGTTGCTTAGGTCCTGGCTAAGAAAATACAGATGAGGGCCAGGGGGTAATGGTGCTTGCCACCAAGCCTGATGACCTGAGCTCAGTCCCCAGGACTTACATGATAGAAGAACCAATTCCTGAATTCCTGCAAGTTATCCAAGTTGTCCTGTGACCTACATATACTACACACACACACACACACACACACACACACACACAAATAAATAAAAAAATAATAGAAAATACACATGAAACTCTTTTGCAACCAGAGCAGCACAGAACAAGCTGTCTAATTGGAAAATAGTTTACTGCAACCCACGCTTCACAAGCAGTCTGGGTAATTGCAGCTGAACACTCATTTAATGCTGGCAAAGAAAGAGCAAGATGTTTGCATATCGCCTTTATCAAGATGAGGTAGGGCCCTGTCTCTTTCTAAATTGTCTTGTGGTCAAAGTGGACAGCTCAGGTCTGCGGAATTGAAGACTGTGTGACAGGATAGGTAACTAAGCAGGCTTCAGACCAGGCTGTGCAAACCTAGGTTTGGTTTGGTTTGGTTTGTTTGTTTTGCTGTTTCCGTGGCTTTGGGAGCATTCTGTTCCCAGTCCAACAACCAAACACCACACCTGATGCTGTGATAGCTAACAAGTTTAAAAGACAAGGACAGCATTTAAGAGTTATCTCAGTCAACTAACAAGGTTTCTGGTTAAAGGTTTAAAGCTTTATGTGGTGGCTTCTTCATGCCAAAAGTGGTTTGGAAGTCCATCTTGGGAAAACAAATAACTTGCCTATTTTTCAGAGCAGAGGGATTATTTATTCCCCTGTTCCCTGAGATGCTGAAGAGGTACTTGAAAACACAGTCTGTAGATCTTGTCCAGGGCCTGTGGAGAAAGGTTAACTAGCCTTGTTTCCAGGTGGGGTTGTGCACTTTGCAATATTAGCACTTAAAGGCCCTCACTGGTTTTTAGATTTTTGTTTGTGGGTTTTTCATTGTGTTTTTGTTTGGTTTCTGCCGTGCTGGTCTGGAACTCACATTCCTTACGCTTCAGCTTCCCCAGTTCTGGGATCATAGGATGCACCAACCACCACACCCAGCTCTGATTTCTTTTGTTTTTTGTTTTTGTTTTTGTTTTTGTTTTTTTACATGATTTCTTACTTTTTAAACAATCTCCTAAGACTAAGCTAGTATTGCCTTTCTGTACTGGGGTCATTTTTTTCAGTAAGAATCTGCAGTCTTCTCCTCAGCCTGGTCTGACCTCACTGTCCCCAGCCTCAGGGACAAACACTGCAGCTCCATCCATATCTGGGAACTGGGAGAAGTGAGACTCCACCCACATGCCACCCAGCCCCAAGGCATCTCCACACCCTCTCTAAGATAGGGGGTGAGGACCTCTAGCTGGGGGAGAGGGACTGTGAAAAGTAGGAATCCTGGATTGTTCGTTTCAAAGGTGACTAGGAAAGAAAATGGAACTGAGCCTCAGGACACTAAACTGGAATCATGACTGGAAAACAGAAGCTTTTCCCTAGGAGTTGGATGAGGTAAAACCAAGAAGGCCGAATTCAGCTAGGTGATTACAGTCTTCAAGAATTCAAGCAGACATGGCGTATTTTGAGGGACCAAAGAGGAGTATTTTTGTCCCAAGGTTTTAGGTTCTGAGAGTCCTTGTGAGCCCTTCACTCAGACAGCTGACTGCTGCACTGTCTTCAAAGCAGTACTAGTGAGTCCACCACAGCAAGAATTCCCCACGCTGTTTTCTAAGACACAACATTAAGCCAGGGAAGCATTTTCATCTTGGCTGCCTTCTGATTTGCCTTTGGGCTTAGGTGCAGCTGTTTTGTGTTTCCAAGTCTGCTTTTAAGATGTTTGTGCATTCTTTGGTGCTGTCCTGCAAACAGCCTGCAGAACTGCCAGCCCCTGGGTCTTGCAGTGAGGGGAATACGAAACTGCAAATTGAAAAAAAAAAATTTTGACTTCTGAGTGGTTAAAGTAATTCGGCAGGAAATCCACCATGGCTCAGTATGATTTAAACTTGCCATTTATTGAGAAAAAGTAGGATAACATGGCCACCTTCATGGTTTTAGCCTTGTCCAATGCCACAGTAACAGAAAGACAGCTTACAGCCAGCCAGGTAAGGGCCAAGGTATTCTTCAGACCTCACATCTTGATATCCTGTTTCCAGAGGACTTCCAGAGACCTTGTTTCTTTGGAATGGGTGATGCTTTCAGATGCGGCATTGCATCATCTGGGAAAACAGCTGTTCTAGAGCCTGACTTGCAACAAGACACTCCTTATTTCTGCTCCCAGGCAGAGGAGTGACACTCTCTGGGCTCACAGCTGACAATCAGGCTGGGCAGGTGTAGGCTGTTAGTCCATGGGTAGCTACTGAACCTCCCTAGGCAAACCAGTCCTTCCACAGTGAATACAAAGGAGGCTGGACTGAATTTTAGGACCTTTTAGGAAGGTCCCTAAGGTGGTGGCAGCGATCTTCAGTCATTGAACTGAAGAATTCTCTTTGTTTTTCGGAAATTCTTACTCAGGTGTCTTCTTTCCGAGAGGGACAGGGGACAGTCCCTTCTTTTAGAAAAGTGACATGTAATTTACATGCATATGAAATCTACAGCTCTTAAACTTACATACAGATCCATGCATTTTGATAAATGGCAAATGCAGGCCTGTCAGCAGTCTGTACTCATCAGTATATGGAACATGCCCATCAGCCCAGAAAGGTCCCTGGTGACCCTTTACTGACTTCATGACCACCTGCCCTGGAGGCAGCTGCTATTCTGACTTCTGTATTGAGCTTTGTAACTGCTCATGCAAAATGACACATACCACGTATGTTCAGTACTCCAAGAACTAAATCTGGGGCCACTTGCTTATTACAGTACATATTATCATTTCAAAATCATCAAATGAAATGTATTCTAAAAACTATTATAGAGTATGGTATAGTGTGTATATACATACACATACAATAAACTTTTTAAGGCTTTAAAATTATAATGTATTACAAGACATTATGTTAAATGAAATATGCCACATACAAAAAAAGACAGTTGGTGGCCAGGGCAGTGGGGAATAGGGAGCTCTTCAGGGGGATATAGTATAGACTCTCAGTTTGAGGGGTTAAAAAATGTTCTGGAGCTAGACACTGGTGGTTGTACGGTGTGAATATGGTCAATGTGTTCCAACTGCACGCTTGAAAATCATTGAAAGGATAAGTGTATATATATTTTTCTCAAAATTAAAAAATTCAAATAAACCTGATAAGCTACTGAGAAATGTGGTTTTGAAGACCCCCAGTTAAACTACAGGTTTTACTTTTATTGGTGGTGGCTATCATTCTTTTTATTATTAATTAATCACTTAATTTTTATTTTATATGTATGAGTGTTATGCCTGCCTGTGTGTAAATGCACCCATGTCGTGCAGTGCCTGCAGAGGGCAGAAGAGGGTGTCAGATCCTCTGGAACTGAAGTTATAGACAATTGTTAGCTGCAAGAACAGCCAGTGTGCTTAACAGCTGAACTACCTCTCCAGCCCTGCTGTTTGTAAAAAAGAAAATTCACAGGGCAAAAAGAAAATAAGAAACCTATGAAGTCTGCTGCCTAGAAATCTATGACTTACTGGAGTACATGTTCTTTTCATCTGTTTTCTATGCTTTAGAAAAAAATTGCAACTGCCCAGAGTGGTGGCACATACCTTTAATCCCAGCACCCGGGAGGCAGAGGCAGGCTGATCTCTGTGAGTTCAAGGCCAACCTGGTCTACATAGTGAGTTCCAGGACAGCTGGGTCTACAGGGAGACCCTGTCTCAAAA
Organism: Nannospalax galili; assembly: GCF_000622305.1. Lineage (NCBI taxonomy): Eukaryota > Metazoa > Chordata > Mammalia > Rodentia > Spalacidae > Nannospalax > Nannospalax galili. The sequence continues at coordinate 6,447,381 of NW_008358517.1, forward strand.
AGAAAAAAAAAAAGGAAAAAAAAGAAAGAAAAAAATTACAACCTTTTCCCATTTTGGTTTTTTTTTTTTGGTCTTTTTGAGACAGGGTCTCCCTGTAGCCCCAGCTGTCCTGGAACTCACTCTGTAAACCAGGCTGGCCTTGAACTCACAGAGATCTGCCTTCCTGTGCCTCCTGAGTGCTGGGATTAAAGGCGTGCGCCACCATGCCCAGCTACCTTTTCCCACTTTATATAACAGGCAATTTCTCTTGATTTGAATATTTGACATCTGAGGATTGATGCTCCTAGTGTTCAGTCATGAGACTATTCCATCATTTATTTAATCATCCTGCTAGTTAGGTCGCTTCTGTTTCATTCCTGTAATACATGATGTTATGAAAGCCTTTTGTGTAGAAACCTTGATGCATGTCTGATTATTTCTTTGGAAGAACACTCAGAAGTCCTGGGCACAGTATGTACAATGCCTATAAAAGTGGGTCCAGTTTACCTTGGAGGCAAGATTCAGAGCTGTCCTTGTCCCTGGCATACAGTGGGTATTATTTCATACATAGGAATTGTTTCATGGTCTGTGACTTCTGTATTTTAGTTATCAAGCCACATAATTTATTTTATTAAAAGCACTTTTAAATGTCAGTTCCTTAAGGATATCATAATAAACCAATTCTGGATTTTCTTTTCACATTTTGGACCTTGGGCCAGATGCAGGTGCAGGAGGGTAGGGATTGTGTTGGTTTTACTGGCAAAATTCAAGAAGTTTTGCTTCCTAGTGAACACACTTACAAGAAAGGAGAAAAATAATAGTCTTTGCTGTGAGCCAGGCCCTGTCCTAGGCGAGGGCATGCCCTGAGCTGTCACTCTCCCTGCCTTGAAGAGAATGGATGAATAGCTAAGGCTGGTGGAGTGTCTGACTGACTGATGGCTGATGCTTAGCACCCTAGGAGAATGGTGTTGGTGATTTTATAGAGAAAAGCAGTAGTGATAGAGGACATGAACGGAGAAATGCATTCTCTTTCATTTCATGCTGACCGTGGCTTCTTCCACTTTCCTGGTCTTGGAGACCATGCTGGGAAAAGGAGGGAGAGCAGAAAGGGTTTCCTACTAATGCTGGTGTGACTCTTGTCCTATAGTGTGTCCTCTCCTTCCCTAACAGTGGTCCAAGCTGATCTGAGCTTGTTGCATGGCAGCAACACAGATTCCTGGAAGTCAGGACCTTGGATTTGACTTCTGTCTCTGCACTCACTGGCTTTATGACCTTGAGCCATAAGCTTGGTACTGTGGCCTTTACCTTTCCCAACTGTCAAATGGTGGGGGCAAAGGGCTGACACACCTCTCTTTCAGGGAGTGTGCAAAAGTTTGAAAAGTATGAAGTGCTGTACATGTAGAAAACTAGTATTGCCAAGACTCCTGACTGACATTTTTGCTTTGTATCCATCCGGTGATTTGCATTAAGGGGATTTCTTAAACTAGAGCCAGCTGAGCTAGGGGCACATAGATGCTTGGAACACTTGGATTTTATAGCATACACGATATGTCTGGTCCCCCTCCCCGACCTTTTGGGAAAACACTTAGGGCTAGGTTTTGTATTGTGTATGTCTTTTAATTGGGTTACTAGAATTTAAGTACTGTACTTTTTGGAGAGATAGGTTAAATTTAATTTTCATTATAAGCTATTTTGTTTGACACAGGATGGTGGGTATGTATGGTGGCTATCATATATCAACTTTGCTGATCTGTTTGTTTGAGACAGTCTCACTATGTAGCCTTGACTTTGGAACTGGCTATGTAGACTAGGCTGGCCTGGAACTCACAGAGATCCACCTACCTCTGCCTCTTTAATGGAGTGCACCATCTCGCCTGGCCTAACCCCTTCTCTGATCTTAACATACAAATGGAATCAACCATTTCTGAATTTTGGCAGCATTTATGACAGGAACACACCAGACAGCTGTGAGACAGTGTGATGGCAAAATGTGGTGGCCGCATAATGTGCTGAAAGCTGTGACCCTCTTCCCCAGGTGCTTGATGCTGTTATTGTTCTTGGAGTGTTTTCATCCTTTTTATTTATTTTTTATTTTATGTGTATGTGTGTATTGCCTGCATGTATGGAGGGGCACCAGTGCCATGCAGTGCCCTCAGAGGACAGAAGAGGGTGTCAGGTCCCCTGTAACTGAAATTATGGACTGTTGTTAGCTGCCATGTGGGTGCTGGGACTCAAACCCAGGTCTTCTGCAAAAATAGCCAGTGCTCTTAACTACTGAATCATCTCTCCAGCCCCATGTTTTCATTCTTTTTTTTCTTTCTTTTTTTCTTTCTTTTTTTTGTCTTTTTTGAGACAGGGCCTCCCTGTAGTCCCAGCTAGTCTGGAACTTACTATGTAAACCAGACTGGACTTAAACTCACAGAGATCTGCCTGCCTCTGCCTCCCAAGCTCTGGGACTAAAGGCGTGTGCCACCACTCCATGGGTTTTATGTTTTCATTCTTAAAGGTGGACCACAGAGAGAGGCCCAGAGTGTGCTCATGAACATCTTCATTCAGCAGATGTTTCTGGGACACTTAGGGTGTCCAGGCTCAGGCCTAGTCAGTGACAGTACTCAGGAAGCTGGTGTGATGATGCATGACAAGGCAGGAGGATCTTTGGAGCCCAGGACTTCAAGGTCAGCCTGGTCTCCACAAAAAAGAAAAAGAAAAAAAGGAAGAAGACTGAAGCTACCTTTGCTTCACTTCAAGTGACTTTACCTAGTAGGGCAGTTGCCAAATAATGGGATCAGGGTTGAGCGGGCAGGGTGGGGCAGGGTGTGCTCTGGAATCCTAGTGGAGGAGCCAATCCTTCTGGTAAGGGAGGCCTCGGCTCTAGCGGGAGACCTGAAGAGAATGTGTCCTGTTCGGAAGGTGAGAGGAGTGACACATGTTGACGGCACTGGGAGCAGGGTGACAGGAAGAGAGGCTGGCTGACCTAGGGAAGCACAGCTGGACTTATCAGAGCCAGTCAGTCAAGGCACTAAATTTGGACTTGATCCTGAGTAGTGGGGAACAGCAGCAAAAGGTTCTCAGTAAGGTCCATGGTGCATGGGTATGCATAGTTGATAGATAATTTTGGTCTTAGTGTGGCTAATGAATGAAGAAGTGAGACTCTGGTAGAGTCCAAGTAGGATTCCACCGTGGTAACCATCTGTTAGATGATTGTGACCTAGAAGGGGTCCGGGACAACCAAGGGCTGAAGGAGAAGCCAATTTAGTACCAAATGGACCTGGCCATGTCCATGGATTTGATAGGGTGGCTGATGGGGCCACCAAATTTGAAGAGCATTAGCTCAAAGTAAAGAGTTCTATTCGAGGGCTAGTGAGATGGCTCAGTGGGTAGGCACTTGCCACTAAGCCTGATGACCTGTGTTTGAGTCCCCAGAACCCCATGGTGGAAGGAGAGAACCAATTCCTGAAAGTTGTCCTCTGAGTTCCAGATGTATGCTGTGACACACGTGCCCACAGACACACACATACACACACACACACACACACACACACTTTTTAAAGAATGCTGTTCAGTCTATTGTTAATTTTTTAATAGATTTAGGGAAACACTTTAAAGTGCTGGCCTGAAAGAATACAAATTCTGAGTGAATAGTGGGAGCTATAAAACATTGTATCTGGATCTTGATAGTTTATTTCTCCCATCTCTCCACCCCAGACTTCATCACATTCTCCCTTAAATGGGAGCATTTTTAGAGCTCTTTCACCTAACTGCAAATGCTATGAGTATTCATTTATTCCTTTAAAATGTAAAAATACTTTATTATGATACAGTCAGTTCTTGGCTATTTGCCTTAATGAAATAATAATATGGAAAATTCAAAACTATTTGTGACTACTTGGCATTGGGCTACATTAGGGCTTTGGGGGAAGCAAATTTGCATGATCATCATGCTCTGCTCAGGATGATATTACAGTCCTCCCTGAGCCTGGAGACAGCAGGGAGATGCCATCTGGAATTAAATTTGAAGCTCCTTAGCTCTGTGTTTCTGTATGCTAGGTGCTTGCTATATGAACAGCAGGGGGTGGACTAACCTTAGCTGGTATCCTTTGTTTGTTGTTTGTTTTTATTATTTACCACTTACAGTCTGGTTGTAATTCAGAAAATTCATTTCGAACACATTTTTTTTCCTGTAAAAAATGTTACAGATTGTGGCTAGATTTCTTTTTCTCTTTTGGTCTTTTTGAGACGGGTTCTCCCTGTAGCCCCAGCTGGCCTGGAACTTGCTATGTAGACCAGGCTGGACTTGAACTCACAGAGATCTGCTGGCCTCTGCCTCCTGAGTGCTGGTGCCATGACCGGGCTTGTGGCTAGATTTCTAAGCCACTCTACCATAGTTGTATCATCAAACTGTTAAAAGTCTTAGCCAGGCATGGTGGCACATGCCTGTGACCCCAGGACTAGGGAGACTGACACAGGAAGATCACAAGTTCTAGGCCAGCCTACAGTACACAGTGAAGCCCTGTCTCAAAAATGAATAAATACAATATATATTGGAAATGAGCCATAGTAGAAAAGCTACATATTAGAAGAGATGTAATCAAGGAAAACAATCTTACTAAAAGATACTCATCTTGCCCTTCTGAACAGCTGATTTGGTTGTATTGTGAGGTGGGTGATGGCTGTCTGGGGAGTAGGTTGGTGTCGAGGGATATAGAGATGGTATTAAATTAAAATCAGATGTCTTCTGGATGCATGGAACGCGTAGTTGTGATTATAATCGCTTGAAAACTCATAAATGAGGAGCGAGTGGGAGACATCCTCCTAAGGGACAGCTTGACAAGACTAAGAAGCCAGGAAGAGTCTGTGAAATAGACCTCTGGGTGAGACTGATGGAGGGGACTGGCATGAACTCTCCAGGATGAGCTGTGTCCTCTGTAGGATGCTACAAGACTCCTGCATCCCTGGGGCATCTTACACCTAGGACACTTGGGTTTGCTGAAGCGAGGAGTGGGGCAAGAGGAAGTGAACGGTCCTTCTGCCCTTTACAGGGAAGGACGTGCTTTTTGAGCAATCATGACTCATCGCCTATAACCTACTGTCAATTTTTGGACCAGCAAATTTTCTGCTGTTGGGGCCCCAAGTAAGATTTGAAATCTGTCACAAAACATACACATACACACACACACACGCACACAGAAAATATTTCCCTTCACCATCCCAGTACTAGAGTTACAGGCATGTGATACCATGCCCAATCAGAAGTGGACAATATCATGTCTGGATGCAGCAAAATGCACACTGTACTTTCTTGTCTGGTACACACTTCCCCTTTGTAGAGCACATCCAGTTTGCAAAGTATGTTCTCAGTGATCTGCCTGGGAGGAGAGCGATGTTCCTAGGGGGTGTCTAGCATGTGCCTGAATGCACACACCCCCAGCCGCTGGACCCCTTAATTTCCTTCCTCCAAGTCAAGAGCACCGTCTCACTTTCACCCTGCATGCTGCTCCTTAGTAGGGTTCCTTTTGGACCATGGAGGAGTCTGAGGGTCAGTGTTGGTGTTAGAGAGCTCTGACTTGCAGGGCTGAGGGCCACTGATGTAGCCTGTCATCAAAGGCTGGAGGCCTCCTCCCAGCATCCCCTTCCTTTGAGTGCCAAGTCCTCTGTCTCCTTCCCTCCCCTTTAAGAGTCATGTACTGCCATAATGAAGGAGGTAAGGGATGCTCCCTGCCACCATTGAGGCATGAGCCACCACCAGACCTGAGCAGGATTTAGCATCATTGCAGGCTCTGCCCCCTCCCCCCAGGTCTGTTCATAAAAGTTCCTAACATGTGACTCTGACTTGTGCCCCATCTCTCCCCAACCCTCCCCATCTCCCCTAAACTAACATGGATACAGTTCCTTCTCTCCAGGTCTGTTCATAAAAGTTCCTAACATGTGACTCTGACCAACCCTCTCTCCAACAACCCTCCCCAACCCTCCCCATCTCCCCTAAACTAACATGGATACAGTTCCTTCTCCAGGTACAGAGAGGACCACTTTCTTAAAATCTAATCGTTAAATTAAAAAAATGCTTGATGTGGGCTCTCTAGGCTTTAACTTGCTATGCCTTCTGGCACAGACTACCCTTTCCCTGCTTTTCAGCACCTTTTCATAAGTCAGGACTGTTTTAAAGATTTTTTTTTCCTACCCTGAAACTCATTAGTTTCAGATTGAGTTGCCCTGGTTGCCGGTGAGGTGAATTCCTTTCTTCTCCTCAGCATCCAGCTTCAGAGAAGGCGGACAGGAGTCTCATTGATTCCATCCTACCCTTCTGAGAGGTGCTATGCTGCCCCCATTTTATATGGAGAGGTGCGCACTGTTCCTTAGTCTTCCCATGAACCCCTGGGACAGGGCTGCAGTGTAACACTGCCCAACATCTCTCTGCCCACAGGGGTTTTCCTCTCCTATAAAACTGCACACAGTGGGAACTTCAGAGGGGCTCACATGACTCAAAACACAGAGTGAAGGAAAGCCTGAAGTCTAAGGTTCCAACGTAATTTTGTTAAGGTTAGTGCAGCAGTCTTCATCGTCTGTCAGACAGAGCCCATTTTTCTCTGTAAATGGAGGGTCAGTGAACCAAGTTTGTCAGATGTTTCTCTTAGCACACAGCCACGCCCTGGCATGCACATTTAGCTCAGGGTACGTGGCAGAGAAACTGAGGGTGCATTGACTGTGCCAGCAAACCAGTCCAAGCAGATGGGCTGTGTTCCCTCCCAGGGAGGGATGAGTGGTGACCTGGACTTGATGTGCAGGTTTGGCCGCTGGTCCTAATGTAGGTGCTGGTGAGAACAGCTGCTTTAAGGACCTCCATCCCCCAACACATCAAAACAGAGTTTAGCTGTATTATAGCCCAGATTGACCTTCAACTCGAGATTCTCCTGCCTCAGCCTTTTGAGATGGCCAGTGACAGGTGTGGACACCTCACTTGGCTGAAAAACAATTATTTTTGTGTTTGGTGATTTTTTTTGGTAAGAGAAGAAGTGTCCATTTTGTAAGGAGAGGGAGCAAAGTCAGCAGAAGCTGCCAGTCCCAGAGGGTCCATGGTAGGGAGATACACGTACAAGGTGGGAGGTGGGAAAGGATGCGTAGAGGGCTCCTGACTGCCCCAGCCCTGGAAAGCCACAGAAGGACTAGCATGCTCATCCAGGTGGCGTGAAAAGCTGCATCATCTTGAGTAGCGAGCTTGGTTGACTGACAAGTGTGTATCTCAACCCAGGCAGATGAAGCAGGATCTTCCAGCTCAACTGAATAGACCAGATATGAAGAACAATATCCATGAGATGAGTTTTTGTGGATGTTAGTCCCTAGTGAAGAGCATTCCATGATATATTTTGCTGTTGGGGTCCTCAGAATGGGCTGTGGCCAAGCCAAGAAGCTTTAGTATGTTATATTACATTGAATTTGTTATCTGTCACAGCAGTGGGGCCTGAGCGCAGAATAACCCTGAATTAATAGTAATCTAATGGCTCTCAAATAATATTGCTTCCTGAGCTCACTTTCCTCCCCCATATCTAACATGTGCCGTAATAACCTGTATAGTGATTTTTCTGGGCAGGTAATGTGAACAGTGGTCATTTTTGGATAGTCTGTGGTTAACTATAGGGGAAAAAACCTTTTGGTGAAGCATTCTGGCTGTTTTATCACCATTGCACAAAGGGAGAGAATGTGGTCAAAATTGAATGAGAGTGCTCTCCCTCCCCCAACTCCAAATGAGGTCATAAAGGAGAGATATATCTGGAACTCACTGTGCACAGATCTGACAGACAAGAATGTACACCAGTCTCTTAGCTATGAGGGTGCAGGTACAAGTCTTGAGGGAAAGGGACCAAAATCAGTGTTGTATGTTCAAAAACACAGCTCTGCTTTGTAAACAGAAGCTTTCCCCTTCACCCCATAACCATGATTCCTACTTTGTTAAAACCAAAATGTTTCCTTTCAGAGGCAATCAATCATTGCTTGTACAACCTTGGCAGCATTTTGATGCTTTTCTCGTATTTGAGGTTGTCATTAGCCTGAAGTAAAATAAAATATTTACAGGTTACAGGCTGGTTGAAATAGACTAGATTATGTTAAGCTTGGGATGGAGTTCAGTTTTGTTTTTATGTTCTTTTTAAGGGAAAAAAACTGAAAACCTTAGAAAGTCAAGCATGGATTTGCTATGGAGGGGATAGTGAGGCTTCTAAACAGAAGCTGTAACCCCTCTGGGGAGAGAGGACAGCAGGCCAGCCTTACAGTTCCACACAGTTGCATGTTACTGTGGTTTCCCCTGTGAGAAATAACCTTTTCACATATGTGCTGCTGTTTTCCCCATGGGGTAGACAACACCAAGACATGAAAGCATTTTTCTTCCTCTTTCCCCTTTTTGAGGGTTCTGAAATTTGTGACCTGGCCTTTTGTTTCTTAGGTGATAGAGAGACAGAAGGAAGAGGGAATAAACACGGTCAGTGATCTTTCAACAGATTCAAATAATTTATAACTCACCCCTTCCTAATATGGTTCTCTTCCAGGTAACTATTTCTGCTTACTGCAAAAATGTACAGTAATGACAAGTTTTCTTCTTCCCAGAACACAATGATAAACCTAAAAAACAAATTAAAAGTCCTTTTTGGGTTTTCTCGTGTTATTTTCCTAGCGTCTCAGAATGAGCAGTGGTTGTTTTGAAAGGGTACGTTCCTCCCATATTGAGTAGGAGACTCTCTTTATCCTAAAACTGTCAGAGAGGCAGCCTCCAAAATAAGCAGACTCTTCCTCTGCCAGGGCTCGTGCTCTGGCCGCCTGGGCAGCAGTTTGTCATTCAGCTGCGTGCTCCCAGCAGATGTTGGGATCTGAAGGAACAGCTTTGCATTCTGCTGGATCATGGGAGGACCCAGGAAGCCCTTGATGCTCTGCCTTCTTGATCGCTTTGTTCCCTTCCTAGCCCTGTGTGCTTCTTGGCTTTCCTGTACAAGGCAGGTCCCTAAGGATCTCAGGGTAGTTCCTTCTGCAGCTGATATCAGAGCACCGCAGCACTGGCCTCCACTACAAAGGAGACTCTGTCAGAGCCAGGTGCAGCCCCTTCTTTTCTTATCAACTCCACCGTTTCCTTACTGGCCACCTACTCCTTCAGTTAGGGGCTCACCTCTCTCCTTTCCCCAGTGTGGAGGGGGACTCTGCTTTCAGTGGATAATTGGCTTCCTCTCTGTCCCCCCTTCGCTTCATAAGGCAACCCATAAGATGATAGCCAGAAAACCACAGGCTGGACTTCATTCTTAGCAGTCAATCTTACTCAGTATCAGGTGTGTGTGCTTTCTCTTAAGGTATTGGTGTTGGTGACAGGTCTCTGGTAGAAATGGCCCAAGATGATAACGATTTGACTATCTGGGCCTTACTGTTTACCTTTGAACTACCATCCCTTTGCCCACATAAGAAATAATTGAAAGACTAGGGTATGACCGAGTGGCAAAGTCTGTAAGTACCTATATTCAGCTTCTAACACCGGGGAGGGGGGAGGGGGGGAAGAAAGGAAAAAAAATCCTTTTAAAATCTGAGTCAGTAAAGATCACATAAAACTGATTAATCAGTGAGCCCAGGGTCCTTGGGTCATAGTTTGAACTCTCCTGGCTGTGGTCTGTGAGCATGTGTAGTAAATGCAGTGCCTCCCACTGCTCTGTGCAGAGTCAGGGCACTGCCTACATAGGAATTCAAGCACAGTTAGAAATGCTATCTAACATACTTGACTTATGGGAATATTTGCTTTTTGAGAGACAGGATCATGTAGCCCAGGCTAGCCTCAAACTTGCTATATAACTAAGACTGAGGCTGACCTTAAACTCCTAATCTTCCTGCCTCTGTATCTAGGTGCTGGAATTACAGGCACATACCAATATGCTCAACCGGGAATAGTATTCTTAGACATTTGATTAATGGTCTTTAAACTTTTAAAATTGTAACCACCTTCCTCAAAGTCTGACATTCTGCTTTAAACATGATTTACTGAAAGATTCAGAGGTTAGAATTCCATTGCATCAAAGCAATAGTTTTTCGAGAAGGTCTTGGTGAGAAGCTGTGTAGGGTTTTCTAAAGACATAGGTTGCAGCATTGCATGGAAATTGGTCATTCTTGGCATGCCATAACAAGTTGGATATCTCCTGGTCACCTTGCACCTATGGCCCCTGACAGTACTGTAGTGAAAAGACAGACATTCCTCGGATACACTGTGGGAAGAACCCAGCTGGGCTCTGCCTTGATACTTCAGTGGACTGGAACCTGGTGGGAGCACCAGCACTCCCCTTCCCATGCATGTTGAGCTGCACAGCCTGGAGCCAGACTGACTTATACAGGGCCTCAGGAGCCCTGCAAGCTTGTGCGACATTGTAGGAAGGGCAAGGGGACTAAAATCTCATGATAACCCCATGGTGGCTTGTCCTGGACACGCAGCCCTAACAAGCTTGTTTCGCTTACACTGTCTTCACTTCATGTCCCTTCTCCATGTTTAACACAAACCAAACCTACTTTAGCCAGCAGTGCCAGCTTTGTATCTAGGTAGTGGGGTTTCAAGCACAGTATAGACGGGAGAGAACATCTCCACACTCCTCTCCTCATCTGAACAAAACTCTTAACACATTTGCTAATTAAATAAAGAGGTAGAACAATACTCATTTTTGTTCTTTACCAAGAGAACAAAGCTGGGGAGTCTCTGGAAGATGTATTTCTATCAACACCTTTAATCTGGATGCTAAATGGTCAGATAGTTTACTAAAGTCATTGAAAGTTCAGTTGTAGAAAAAGGGCTTTCTTTATGGACTGGCTTTCATTCTCCTTTCCCCGCCTTGCCCACTTCCTTAGGTAAACAGGAATAGAATTGTACGAAGAAGTTGATAATGTAATAGGTTGGCAAGAAATTTCTCCTCCTGAAGGAAGTATTTTTAAGGAGAAAATTGATGCCAAACACTATGGACTGCAGTCTTTCCTGGAAGATGTTCCCAGAAACAGTTCTGCTTGTTTTGTACAAAGAAAAAAAGGGGATAAAAGACTGGGACAGCTTCCAGATTCGTAAAGTCTAAGGAATGCACCAACAAACTTCCTGAATCAGTAAGGTCCTCTTGACTGAAAGAGAAAGGCAGAGACAGACAGCACAGGAGAATGTCTTTAAACTACCACCTGTGTCTACATGGGACTGCTCCTGTTTGCAATTGGATAGAGAAAATAGAAAGCTCCCTTTGAGCTCTGCTGTTTTTCTGGATTTCTGTGATGTACCCAAGACACTACCAAGCTCTAAACAGCCACCACGAAAGCTTTGCAAAGTGAGGCAGTCAGCAGCACCAAGAGGCTGCAATTTAGATAGAACAATAATGTCTTAGCATCTTTCTTTGATGTGACAGACTTCTGAATGGAACTTTGCTTTTGAGCTGGTAGCCAAGAAATTGGGGGAAAGCACTGAAATACTGTATGTTGCAATAAACTCACCTCAGTCAAAAGGTCAGAGAAACCTGGGTAGTGGAGCATAATTATGCTTTTTGAGAATGAGCAAGCCCATTTGCTTATTGTGTAGAGGAATAATGGGCTATTGGAAAGGTGATGAGTTAGAGTTAACCTGAGGTTGCCAGTCAGGGGGATTTAAGTTTTAAAAAGGCTTTGGGCTACCCTGACTTCAGGGATACTAAGACAAAGGATGCTTTGCCAAGTGAGACAGATCGTGTCACCCAGTAACAAACTTGTTCCTCTCTGCAGCCAAGTTTCTGCTATGCTGTACTGTGAAAGTCACCTGGACTCCAGGGAAGACCTTGTGGATGATGCAAGCACACTCGTCTGTGTCTTTTAAGACGAAAGAAAAATAGACCATTGTATCCATTCCAAAAGTTCATATTTGTGTGTCTGAAATAGTTCATGATCACGTTTACATTCCTCGTATATAAAACCTGTACCTTGTGCCTTTGAAGCTGTGATTTCATTAGTTTAACCCTCGAACTCTCCTTGCTGGAGAGTTCTAATCTTATGTAGCCCAGGCTAGTCTCAAATTCACTATGTAACCAAAGATGGTCTTAAACCCTTGATCCTCTGGGCTCACCTCCCAGGTTGTCACCACACCTCTGTTACTACTTCTCATATAATCTTTCCTGTCCTCCCTGTCCTCTCTCACATGGAGAATAAGCCACTGGCCGGGCCAGGATTCCTTGAGGAAGTAAGGAGGGGTGTGTGGACAGGGCAGTTGGAGACATCTCTGTTTGCTCAGGCTGTCTTCTGATTCTCTATCTGGTTCTTTGCTTCTGTTCCTGTAACACTCATTCCTCTTTGGCCTTCCCCTGAGTTATCTGGGAGAGGATGCTCCCGGTAAGAGTCTGGTAAATCATATCAAAGAGAAACCCCAAAGGCTCTGCAGAGGCTCCTTTTAAGAGGGAGCCAAGCTGGCCCAGAGATAAACTGTCCCCTGCAGAGCTGCAGGCAGTCTCCATCACTTCAGGGTATCTTGGTACAGCTTAGCTCAAGGCTGGGGGTTACCCCGAAGCTCTCAAATCAGTCTGCTGGCCGCCAGCAAACCATGGAACTGAGGATGCCGGAGGTAGGCCATGCCAGGGTAGAAAAGGTTTTCTCTCTAGGAGTCCTTGTGGGTTCTGCCTGTTCAGAACATTCTGCTCTGGGTGCTTTTACTGAGCAAGGAAGGGGATGGTCACCATCATCCACAAGTGACATTATGTTCTTTCCAGGATCACAAGCAGGTGGAAGATAGAAAAGACCCCTCTGAGTTTATCATTTAGACACTGGGCTCAAGAAGAAAGCTGGTAATCCCTGCCCCCGCAGGCTTATTCTGCTCCAAGCTCAGCCCATGAAGTTTATCTGGGATAAATTTCCTCAGGGTTCTTTAAACAGAGGCCTTTGACTCTACAGGCCTGAATGACCAGATCCTTTCTATTCCCAAGTCTTTTGCAGCTTGAAACACAGCCAGTCCCTGAGGAAGACTGTAGAGGGGGGTTTATGTCTTGTAGGCCTGAGCATGTTAGCTAGCCAAGACTGATCAACCTAGGACTCCATAGTCATTGCAGAGTTGCCTCACCCTCCAGGCTGAACTCTTTGGGGTACTGCATGGTCACTGTCTCTGTGTTTGGCCTTCAGAACTGCCAGTGAGCTGAGCCTTTGATGTGGTTCCTCTAGCCTGAAACACCTAGGCAGTCTCCAAGCCCAGCAGGTGTGGACATGATTGGCAAGGCCCTCAGCCCAGTAGGAAGCCACACCCGGTGACCAGGCAGCTCTCAGGTGAGCACAGCATTGTACAACAGACACTAATTAGCTGTTTACCATCTTGACCTCAAAGCAGGCTAGAATGCTGTTTTCAGTTTCCTCACAGCAAATAGTCTCGTATGGATCTGTTTCCTAGGAATTCATCTAATTTTAGTGAAAGAACTTGTTTGTTTAGCCTTTATTATCTTCTGGGGATAGAGATTTCTCGGAGTTTATTACACGTTTGCAAAGTACTAATCCTTTTTATCTTTCTTAATGCTAACTCTTGCAGGCTTGTTCAGCCTTTTGACATTGTGACAGTTCACCCTCGAGAACTGCATAATCAACTTAGAAAAATGGCTAAATTAAAATCTTATATTTTAAGTCACTTTGCAGTTTTTGTGTTGGGCCACATTCATAGATGTCCCCCTTAGCTGCATGCAGCCAGCCCTCAAGTGACACATTGGACATACCTGCTCAAGCTCTGAAATCAATACCTGATACTACAATTGTAGGGGTTAAATGATCATATATTGCCAAATATTACAACATAAATGACCCTTGAAGATAATATACTGAAAGAGGGCTGGAGAGATGGCTCAGTGGTTAAGAGCACTGGCTGCTCTTGCAGAAGACCTGGGTTCAAATTCCAGCACCACATGGTGGCTAACAGTTGTCTTTCACTCCAACTCCAGGGGTTAGGATGCCCTCTTCTGTGGGGCATTACACGACATGGGTGCACTTACATACATGCAGGCATAACACTCATACACAAAGATAAATGAATAAATTTATTTTAAAAATATATTTTTAAAAAGGTATTACAGTAAGAGAATAAGCCAGTCATAGAAAGACAAACGTTGCATCGTTTCATTCATGTATGGTATTCACCATAGTCAAATTTACAGAGACAGAGTAGACTGATGGTGGCAGGCGCTAAGGGACGCAGGTAAGGAGACATTAGTGTGTAATGGGTACCGAGTTTCAGTTTTGCAAGGAGAAATAAGTTCTGGAGAGGGATGATGGCTCGGGCCTTCACAAATATACTTAATGCCACTGGATTTTACATTGGAAAGTGGTAGATGTTACATCTATGCTGTACTATGATTTAAAAAGAAAATTGAAAAAGAAAAGTATCATCACATACTTTTATTCCTGTAGTCATTGCTTTTCTAGGAGCCCTTTCTGTACAAATTGAGAAAACATCAGTTTTTTTCTTTAAAAAAAATACACACACACACACACACACACACACACACACACACACATATATGGTACCCCAGTTCTGTAGCCCTGAAACTATTTTATCTGCTGGAATCTACCCAATGACTGAAATGCCTTGTCTGCCCCTTAGTGACAATTGCTGTCCCCATGCGCACTGGTTAGGTGTATCTCCCCTCAAAACCTGTGGATCAGCTCCAGATGTGGAGGTGAAAGACAAGCAATCACTATTAGGGTATTAGTCTATCAAATTATAAGAAGCCAAATGGCATACCAACGTCAAACAGCTGTGAGCTTTCTGTGGCTTTGCTCGGAAATCTCATTTTCCCAGTCATTCTGTAGCTGTCCTTGGACTCACCTTCCAGGATGCACCTTGCGTATTTGTAAGTGCTAGAACCTTTTGTTGGACTGACAGTGAATGAGGCTATCTGTGCATCATGAAAGCCAGTAGAAATGTGAAACAGGTAACTTAAAAACGCAGTGCTTGCTAAGTCAAATTGCTTGTCATTTCTACAAATAATCTTAAATGGCAGATTTATAAACATTTGCTTTTCTTCACATGAGTAACTCAGCAAATCCCTAGATCACCTGTTACAGATAACAAACAACCAGTTCAGAAAATTGTAGCAGCAGCTTTCTTAAAGTGTGTCCATCCTCACCCAAAATGGAGAGTAGCGGGGAGTCACACCCTGCAGCACGAATAGAACATTCATACTTTAAAATCTATATGTTGGATATAGAAAGAGGAAATACAAACTACTGTTTTTAAATGCTACATGGTTGGGCTTGTAAAGCATATGGCTCAGTGGTAGAGTACTTGCCTAGCATGTACAAGGCCCTGGGGTCAATCCCGAGAACCCCAAATGCTGTGGCAATTCCTGGCCTTCACTAGACCGTCCACCAGATGAACCTCAGAAGTATGGGATGTCACCATGAGCAGCCTGGTGTGATGATGTGGTGTGGTGAGGAGTACATGCCCTCCCCATCATACACACAGCAAGAGCCCTCGATTTAAAACATGAAGAACTTCTCATCTCCTCCCTTGCTTATTCTCAGACAAGTTCTCTGCTGTCCATAGAGGTCAGCCTGGGTGGTTATAAGGTCCAATCACATACTGGCCATTTTCTATGCTTTGACCTGCTGTTGGTTAGACAGATAGCGCTTTGCAAGTGCAGACTGCCCTGCCTCTGAACGCTCGTGTGTTTCTGCATTCCTTCCCAGATCAAGCTAAGTGCCAGGTCCCACTGACACCCATGACATTCGTATTTATGGTGCAGAATTAGAATGTTGACCCTGAGCATGGAGAAGCGAGAGCCACAACCTTCACTGTTTCCTGGTGCCCTGGAGTTTCTTCTAGGAAGAAAGAAATCCAGGGCTTGACTCCTGTCATCTCATTCTAAGCATGAATGTAATACGAGTTTGAAGCCTGAGCAAATTTAGCCAGCATTGCAAACAAAACTCCTTTTTAAAACAAAAGAATCTGGGTTTTGTTCTTTTCTGATAAAACTGTAATATATGAGGCTAGATACCTGGTCTTGGCAGAACCACTAATAGATCTTTCTTTAAGAAGACCAAGTAGGAGGGTCTGGGGAGATGTCTCAGGGGATAAATGTGCAAACCTAAGGACTGGAGTTTGGATCTCCAGAACCATGTAAAAGCTGGGCTGTAATCCCAATGCTCAAGACACAGATATAGGGGATGCCCAGGGCAAGCTGGCTACCTAGACTAGCTGGAATCGGTGAGCTCAAGGTTCAGCATGTGTCCCAGATTGCTTCTCCATTGCTGTGAGAAAACACTCTGACCAAACTCAACTTGGAGGAAGACATTTATTACATTTTACAGCTCACGGTCCATCACTGAGGGAAGCCAAGGCAGGAACTCGAGGCAGAAACCTGGAGGCAGGAGCTGAAGCAGAGACCACGGAGGAACGCTGCTTACTGGGTTGCCCCTGTGGCCTGTGTTTAGCCTGCTTCCTTATACAACCCAGGACCACCTGCCTAGGGATGGCACCATGCACAGTGGGCTGGACCCTCCCACATCACTCAACAATCAAGAAAATGCCTCCAAGACATGCCCACAGGCCAATCCAGTAGAGAAAATCCCACAGTTGTGATTCCCCCTTCCCAGGTGCATCTAGTTGACAACTGACGCTGTCCCACATAGCAAGGAACCATGCCTTGATGAAGTAGAGTATCACTGAGGACAGTAACTTCAGTCCTCCACATGCCTACACATACATGTGCTCCACATATGCAAGCATGTATAACACTGCCCACACATATACACACAAAATCAATGAAGAAAATGACATGTAAGACACTAAGAATCATGTGGGGATGGGTTTGTGCCATGTTATAAAGTTAATTTATCTATGCTGGCATTCTTTTTACTTGACTTAACTACTCTTGACATTAAGGATAAAAATAAAAGTCTTTCCTGCCAGAAATGAGGAATCAGCCTGTATGTTTTTGAACTGATCCCTCGGATTGAAAGCCGATGATTCAAGTCAGGATGTAAAAAATTGCAAGTGCAAAGGTTTAGCTGCCTTACGTGGAACAACCCTTTGGGAATTGGGCAAAAGCCCCTCAGAGACTGGTTGGTTGTGTTGTGGCCTCTCCCCTCTCTGTCCCTCTGTGATCCTCTGCGTGATGCTCTGGGCCTGGTCTTGTGATTTTCAGTTGCCACCACAGCCCTTTCCTGTTTCTAACCTGTCCTTGGGAAGAGTGTGGCTCTGGAGTCCAAGAGATATGGCATGATTTTCTGAAGCTGGAGAGAACTATCCCTGAATATGATCCTGGCTGGAGACAAAGAAGGTGTTTGGTTAAGCAGAAAGACAAACAGGAAAATAATTCATAGCCAGGAAAGGCATCTGCCAGAACCTTAGCAGCCAAAAATATGCAGAAGTCATGACCAGGTACCAGTTAAGGGAGAGTATTGGACCTGTGCCCCTTTGACCACCTAACACACCAAGATGCCTGCAAGGCTTAATGGCTCTGCTGTAAAAATGATGAAGTCAGTAACGCTGGACCGGAAGCATTTTGGCGTCCAGCAAGCTGGCTGTGGGTGTGGAGTGTCAGGGTTTTCAAAGGGTTTCCTTTGCAATAGGACACAACTCTGCCAAGACACAAATTATTCTAATGACTAACCAGAGGTGCAGTACTCATCTCTGCTGGCAACATTGGTCTCCACAGAGTTAAAAATATATGTGGAAGCCCTGTAAAATTTAACAAGCTCTGTTCAAATCCGGATTTTAAAAAACCTTGTTAAACAGTGTATCCCTACAAATGAAAATAATTGCACTGGGATCGGAAGTGATGCTGAATCCTGCTTGATTCATCTGTATCAGGACTTAAAACCTTTTCTTTCCGACTTTGGCTGTCTGAGAACAGTGCTTTGTTTGTCAGGTAGTTGCAGGTAGGTAGCCCTGAGTGTGGTGTAAGTGCACCGAGGGGCTTATGTATATCAATTTACTAATCCTCTCTCATCTTCTGTGAAACAGCCTCTCTTACCATCCTGAATCCATATGAAGAAAGGGTGAATTAACTTGCCCAAGACCATACATCTTTTTTTTCTGAGACAGGGTTTCACTTTTTAGCCTTAACTGTACACACCAGGATGAGCTTTTCTCCCCCTTCCCAGCGTAACAAAATCCCTTTTTTCCAAGTCTCTGTACATGTTCCCCTATAGTGTAGCCAGCAGTAATCAAACCAATTTTCTGAGACAGGGTTTCACTTTTTAGCCTTAACTGTACACACCACGATGAGCTTTTCTCCCCCTTCCCAGCGTAACAAAGCCCCTTTTTCCCAAGTCTCTGTACATGTTCCCCTATAGTGTAGCCAGCAGTAATCAAACCACAGGTTGTGGAAGACTGTTACCCCGGACTGTAGCTTGACTTGGATGCTTTCCCCTGTGAGGGGGTCCTGTGATTATCTCCATTTCACAGATGTGGAGGCTAAGGTTAAGAATGTAGATAAGTTGTCCAGACAGCAGAATTCTTATCTATGCCCCACAGGCTAACAGTAGTGACATGGTGCTAACCACTTCATTAATCCTTCTTTCATATGTTATAAAAGATCCTTTTAGTCTGCCTCATTCTTTACAGGTGCCTATGAGTTTCATTGAAGGTGAGCACATTCTGAACACAGGCCAGGGCTACATGGAGTGAGTGCCTGTCAGAGTGCCTGCACATAATCCCCACTATGGATCTGTTTGATTTTCTTAATTCCTTCCTGCTACTAGCCCTGAGGCAATTGGAAAGAGCTTTCAGACAAGAGCGAGGAGGTAGAGTGCACCTAGGACCAGGGGCCCGGCTCTGCCTTTGCTCCCCCATATCTATCACCAGATCTGTGTTCTCTGTGTAGACGAATGACCCAGAAGAGGATGCCATTATGCCCAAGGTAGTGCCTTCCTTTGCATAGTGCCTATCATGAGCTCAGTAGGACCTAGAGGTCAGTTTGGCTCTTCCCTGGGGCCCAGCACAGGTTAGCCTTAGAGAGGAACATTTGGGCTGTCTTGGAAGGTCTCTGCACATGTTACCATTTGCCCTTGAAGTTATGCAGCAGCAAATTCTTAATATAATCCTTGACTACTTTACTTCTAAATCAGCTCTGGACCACACACCCAGAGGAGGAAAAAAGGAGGCAGGCATCTTGCTTTACCTTACCCCCTCACCCCCATTTGCTTAAAGCAGTACAAAAGTTGGTTTTTCTAACAGCCCAGCCAGCTCTGTGGGGTGGTAGCCAAGCACTTTTACTAGTCTGCCCATGACAATGAGTAGCTAGCAGCTTTGGTGAGTGCAGCCTTTTAAGACCTGAGCTTTCCAGCACAGGGCGTTGGACTGACAGGACATGCATTTCATTTTTAATGAGTGTGGCAAGCCAATTCTTTTTCGTGTTGAATCTCTGTTAGAACTTCCAGAACATAACTATGCCATGACCTAAGAATGGAATGAGGGTTTGCCTGCTCTGGGACACTGCATAGATGCCCTATCACAGGCCTTAACGGGAGCAGGAGGAGCCCTTTCCTTGAGGTGGTTCTGTGGATTACCCAGGACCCATCTGAGACATCAGGAAAAGCAGCGCTGTCCTTGCAGCTGCCCCATGGGGCAGGTTGACAAAACTCAGGGCCACCAAAGCAGCACTGTAACCCCCATCTGGTTCAGAAAACCCGTTAGATCCCTGAAATTATCACTCCACTGTAGCTCCTTACCTTTTGATTGCCAATTGGAAGGAGGCTGGAAGCAATTACTGTGGACTAAATTTCTAAAAAGATTGGGTGTTGCTAAGTTTTTCAGTATCTCAACAGCCTCTTTCTTTTCCAAAGTTTTCATTGTTTTCCCAATGGAACAGATATCTGTCTTCCCCACTTCTGAACTGTGTGTCAGCCTTCATTGTTCCAAGTGGTCTGAAGATCAGTATTTCCAGCAACCCAGTGAGCATTGCAGGTAGCAAATGGAAACTGGAAAACTAAGGCAAGAAGCAATCGAAAGTTAGTTTACTCTTGGTTGGCAGCTCACCTGTTCTAACTCATTCCCCAGCACTTTTAAATGATCTATCACAATTTTTAACTTTTTAAAAAAAATTTGTTTTTATTGACTTTTTGTGTATTTCATACAGAATATCTCAAAGAATCATCCCCACCGGCACCCTCCCATAACCCCCCGACTGGAGCCCCTATAATCTGTCATCTGTGTTAAGGTCCACTGTGTCAAGTCAGTGTCCCCAGATGTTCCCCAGTGCAAGTCCATCCACTGAGGTCTAGTCAGCCTATCTAGAGACCCTTGTTTTAGGAAGATCAGCTCTTCCTCACCTAGCAGTAACCAGTTGCCAATATTTCTTCAGGTAAGATCGAGGTCTGCTGTTCATTTCCTGAGTTCTATGCTGGATTTTGTTGGCCTGAGTTTGCATGGGACAATTTTTAAGTTTTACACTTTTCCAATTGACGTGATTATTCTTTCAGTTTATTTGCTAAATTTACCATTTATTTTCTGCCCTATATGTAACTACCCTTAGTCCTAATAGCTAAAAACTTGATAATTGACTTGAGTTATTAAAATATTTGTAATTGGTTATAATCTAGGAATATTTTTCCCCTCATGGGAACTATTTTAGGAGCTTGTAACAAATCATGATAGTATAAATAATATTTATTTGCATGCACCTGGAAAGCTGTCAGAATTTCCACCAAGACAATGAAATTTATGTCCAAGACAGCACCTTTTAGTAATTTTTAAATGTTTTGTTATGATTTTAGTTTTTGAATTATATTTTGAATTATGTTCTACTTTGTAAAGAAAACTGCTGACTTCTTAGAGCAGAGAATATTTTTGAAACCCTGTGTTTGGAGATTATTGATTTAAAAGTTGATTTTGTTGGCAGGGGACTACCAGGAAATTTCAATGTGGTTTTAAATAGAGTTGGCATAGTTAGTATCATGGACTATTGAGCAATACCATAGAAGATTGGGTGTTTCATTGGGCAAGAATTTCTCTTAAAATAAAATAAAATAAATCTCTTTCCTAAATTATTAATCTTTGCTCAACTCCCTGGATCTTGCCTTCTAAATATGTATGCGTATAGCCATAGACCTGGGAGGCTGTCAACCCCAGTCTGTTGGAGAAGCTGCTCTTTGTAACAGTCAGTGCAGACTCATAATATTAAAATACTGAGAATAAGTGACCGTGAGTGCTCAGCCCCGAACAGGACATCTGTATCTACTCTCCCGCCAAGGCCTAGGAACATCATGGAAGCAGAGGTAGAAAGAGTATAAGAGCCAGAGGATGGGGAGGAGTGCGGTGAGGTGCTGTCTTCTGGGCATGACGTGAACTCACAGCAGCTATGGTTAGCTGCACAAAATTCTGGCATAGATTGGGGAGGAGCTAGTGAGGCCTTGGCAGTTGACAGAGAATGAGTCATTCTTCTTTGAGGGGGGCTGTTAGCCACTGGTAGGTTGCCCATGCTCCAGTGAATGACCCACATTTGTGTGCATATAGATAACACATTTGATTTTGTGAATTACTGTTTTTTAGAGGCCATGAAGTTAGGAGGGTGATGTGAGGGAGGTGGTGAATGGGGGCAGGAGAGATGGCGCAGCAGTTGCGAGCACTTGCTGCTCTTCTAGAGGACCTAGGTTCTGTTTCCAGCACCGACATGATAGCTCACAACTGTGCTTATCTCCAGTTCCAGGAGATCAGATGCCCTCGTTTGGCCTCTGTGGACATCCAGCAAGCTTGTGGTGCACTGATATACATGCAGACAAAACACACATAAACATACATCTTTTAAAAATGAAAAAAATAATTTAATGAAAGAGATTCATTTACAGGTTTAGTCATTGCTTTCCCTGAATTAGCAGGATTCATCTTGAGTGGAAGAGATTGTTTTCTATTCTATGAATACCTTGGCTGAGCATCGTTCCCCACATGTAGGATTGGAAGGTTTGGTGAAAACTGATCCTGTGGCAGAGTTTGGCCAGTATAAGGTTGACTACAGTACAGAGGGCTTCCTGCACTGGAAGATTCCTCAGGGGAGCGTGGTCTGCAGGTTTGACCATTGACGCTTGCTGCTAGTCAGAGCTATAAGTGGTCATGTACTGGGCACAGGCATATTAGTCAGCCTTGGACTTCAGGTGTGGTAGTTCCTTGAAATTATCTTGTTCAGTGACATCGTAGTCATTTTCTTTCTTTTGGTTTTATTTATTTTGTGTGTATACTACTTGTATGTGCACATGTGTGTACATGTGTGTGATAGCAAGGATTGCGGGTCTTTCTCTTTCACTCTTAATCTTATCCTTTGAATTAAGATCTCTCACTGAACCTGGAACCCCAGTGATGCAGGTCTCAGATTATATGGCCATCATTAAGTGACATAAAATTATGTATCTTAGCTCTTTTAATTCTCTTTGTAACCCCATGAAGCAGGTTTTTTGTTTTTTGTTTTTTTTTTGTTTTTTTACAGACAAAGACACAGAGAGTTTCAGAAAATTTAAAGTGCACAGCCAAGGGAAGTTAAGGAACCATGTGCAAACTGCACTCTTTCCCCAGAGTTCACCCTGTCGACCACTAGTCTATACTGACTTTAATTTATGTGCACACACATTTAGGGTAACTCTCATCTTAATGCTACTCAGGGTCTATCCAAGCAGAGGGGAGGAGTGTTGTCAGTAAAGCTCCACCTGCTCAGAGCCCACCCACTTCTCACCCTTCATCTCATTACGCAGCAGATGATTGACCCTTCCTACCTTTCCCTTGGCTTCCTGGGGCTCCTGACTTAAAGCTTAAATGTCTGAGTGGCATTCATCATTAATTAATACCCTGGACTGAGCGCTCTCTCTCTCCTCTCTCTCTCTCTCTCTCTCTCTCTCC
>NW_008358517.1:6470203-6476551 GCF_000622305.1 Nannospalax galili
GCCTCTCTCCCCTTCCTCTCTCACTCTCCCCCTCTCTCTGGCTCTGGTTCTCCTTCTGTCTCTTCTCTCTCTGCATCTCCCTTTCTTTCTGTCTCCCTCCCTCTTTTCCTCCTTCTCCCCTTCCTCCCTCTCTCCTTCCCCCCTCACCTCTCTTTCCCTCTTCCCCTTCCTGTCTCCCTCTCTTCATCTTCCCCCCAACCCCCCTTTATGCTTTCTTTTCTGTTTCCCATTTTTTCTTCTTTTTTTTTTTATTTATTTTATTTTGTCTTTTTGAGGCAGTGTCTTCCTGTAGCCCCAGCTGGCCTGGAACTCACTTTGCAAACCAGGATGGCCTGGAACTCACAGAGATCCACCTGCCCCTGCCTCCCGAGTGCTGCTGGGATTACAGGCGTGCACCACCACGACCGGCTCCTGTTTCCCATTTTTTCACGACAGGATTTTGTTGTTTAACCGAGGCTGGCCTCAATCTCACTATGTAGCCTAGGCTGGGCTCAAATTTATGACTCTCGTGCCTCAACCTCTGGAGCACTGCTGTTATGGGTGTACCACTAGACCCACATCCTTTTCCTCTATTTCTCTTACGATGAAAACTGCTGTTTTAAGGCCTGGTTATTTTGGGATCCTGCTGAGAGTGCATAACTTGACGATTTGATACGTGGTATGAAGGTTTTCCCTCTCTGTCAAGGTTTTCCTTCTCTCGCCAGGTCTTGGATTTCAACCCAGGCCTTCAGGTTCCAGTGCCACCATCTGCAATGCTAGTTTTGTTGCCAGCAGCTCCCAAGGAGGGGGAGGAGTTGTGCCTGTCTGGGTGGCTGGGATTTTGGCATTCCTCAGATCATAGCAGGTGGGCCTCTGTTCCCACACCTGAAGGTGCTGCTTTCTTACCTGGACGTGCTGCCACACCCTGCTTTGTTATGCTTTCTTCCTCTGTGGTGCCAGCACAAGAACTCCGGGCCTCAACTCTACTGGACCAGTGCTCTACTGAGCCACAACCTCACCCTTTCAGTGCCCTACTTTAAAATACCATATACTTTATGCAATTGTTAATTAACAGCATATTATAACAATAATTTTAATTACTAAAACTTCTGGAAAGGCGCCATGAGACAAAGCACTATGTGACTGGTCAGTATGGATGCCACCATGGCAGCCTCCTAAGAAACTATTTAAAATTCTTTTCTAATTTTTAAAAAATATTATTTTTATTTTTATTTTTGTATGAGTGTCTTGCCTGCATATGCATAAGTGCACCCATGTTGTGCAGTGCTGCCGGAGGTCAGAAGAGGGAGGGCATCAGATTCCCCTGGAACTGCAGTTACAGACAGTTGTTAGCTGCCATGTGGGTACTGGTAATCACACCCAGGTTCTCTCCAAGAGCAGCCAGTGCTATTAACCCCTGAACCTTCTCTCTAGCCCACTTAAAAAAAAAATAATGTATTTATTTTTGTATTACGTGTTTGAGTCCTTTGCCTGCATGTAAGAGCACCATGCTCTTGGAGGCCAGAAGAGGGTGTCAGATCCCTTGGCAGTGTAGTTATGGATGATTATTAGCCTCCATATGGGGGCTGGAAACTGAACCTGGGTCCTCTGCAAGAACAGCAAGTATTCTTAACCACTGAGCCATGTCTCCAGCCCAGAAACTTACTTTTGTAATGCATTTCTGCAGCTTGCAGCATAGAATCAGACCCTCGGCAAATGGAAGGTACAGGGGTGAGAATGTCACATGGCCCAGATCCCACACACTATTGGAAAATACAAGCACAAGCTTACTAAGACAACACACATGCCCTTGCACTGTATCCAGATCAGAAGTTAGAAATGCTGCCACCCTAGGCCAGTGCACATAGCTTTAGGCTCCTTGTTTTCAAGGCAGCTTCTTCTCCGGCACCCAATAGAAGCCCTTTCCAAGCATGGACTTGAGGGCAGTTGTTAGCTCACTGATGATTTTTTTATTACGTTCATTTTTTTTCTTTTTGATGGGGGAGGGGCCCTATGCCACAGCAAGAGTATGGAGGTCAGAGACCAACTTGGTTGAGTCAGTCTTCTCCTACCATGTGGGTCCCCGTGATCAAACCCCAGTCACCAGGCTTGGCAGCAAGTCCCTTTACCCTCTGAGGCATTTCGTGGGTCTTCACTGATGATTCAGTTTTAATGACAAGAACAAGAGAATCCAGAAGCTTCTTTAATACCAGCTGAGGACCCAACTTGCGTCTTCTGCTCCAAATATCACTATGAACTCTTGGAATGTGTTTCAGTGTCTTCTCTTGGCCCGCAGATTACAGGGGAGGAGACAGGTAGCAGAGGTAAGTGACCCACCCAAGGCCACATCATTAATCGGTGGTGAAGCCAGGACTTGACTTTGGGTTAATTCACTTGTACTTGCATCATACCACAATAACAGAAGCACATTGATAAAGAGATGCCCCAGACCCCTCTGTTCTTCCTTCTCAATCTTGGTGGTTGGATTTCTAGAAATAATTCAGCCAAAAGCTGCATATGCCATGCAGTTAGGACTCATCTACTAACAAATGTCAGAGCCCTACAAATAATGCAGGCTCTGCGATAGGAAGGGAAAGTGTCAAATCCCTCCTTTATAAATAAACCGCCAAATGCTTGGGAAGGATGTGTTTGGGCAGACTGCCTGTTCTTATGCCGCAGATGAGCCGAGAGCCTGACTGTGATCCCAAAGCCACTTCTGCCAGGGTAGCACTGTGCAGCCATCAGACACCACGTGTGTCTCAGGAACCGGCATTTTAGAAAACCTTTCCAGAATCATGCTGAATAAAGAGCTTTTGCAGGCTTGCCTGTAATCCTAGAGCTCAGGAAGCTGAGGCAGGAGGATCAGGAGTTTGAAGCCACCTTGGGTGACATAGTGAAACCTTGTCTGAAGGAAGAGAGGGGGAGAGAGAGAGGGGAAAGGGGATGGGGATGGGGGAGGAGGGGATGGTGAAGGGCTTTTGCATATTTCTTGTGTTTTCCTTAGGTAGAGACCTGAGAAAAACAGAAGCTATTCCTCCTCCCTGCAGGGTAATTAGAAGATGGAATTCAGCCAGGAAAACACCCTCCTACCCAGTAGAGTGATGCTTCTCAGGAGGAGCTTGGTGACTGTTTCATACAACAGAGCATCATCACTGTGTCAGTTCTGGTCCTGGCTTTGCACTTTCAGAGTCTGAGGGGAAAGGTTATTCATCTATCCTTGACCTGTAGGAGCAATGGAGAGATGAATCACTGTGAGGAATCTGGTGGACAGACAGCACCATATAAGGTGATACACTTAGATTCCAAGAATACGTACAGAGGGATAACTACTAAGATGTGTTTACACTGTTACATGGAAGTCTTCCTGTGCCTTTGAGACAGCCTTTCAAAGTGTTCCTCTTCTACTAGGCCTAGGCTTATGGGCAAGCATGTTTTCCTAATGCCATCCTATCAGACTGCCAGCATGCTGCCTGTGGCTAGCCTCCAGCATTGCTGCCACCTCCTGCTGTTTACACTCACCCACCTTGGCCATAATAACCCCAGGTGGGCACAACAGGAATAGGAAGTGAGGAAAGCATGCCCCACACCCCCCAGAAGAGGCCAAGGCAAACACATCACCCAGCTGTGGGGACAGGAAGTGGCTGCAAAGATATTCTGTGATGGTTTGGGATATTTAAACATTGTGGGTAGGGGAGAGAGAGAGAGAGAGAGAGAGAGAGAGAGAGAGAGAGAGAGAGGGTAAAAAAAAAAAATACAAACATACAAACATAATATAAAAAAAATGAACCAGAATAAAAGAAAAAAAACAAACAAAAAAAAAAAAACATAAAAAGTAACTTTGCTAACCTACAAAAATAATTTGGCCATAATGAAACAGAATAGCAGCAAAAACTTAAGCAAGAGAGCAAGAATTTGCTAGGAGCTCAGGGATGGAGTCTTCTCATTCCCAAACTGCCATCACACCAGCCACTTTCACTACCTGCCCACAGAGAAAGCTCTTTGGGCCCATTAGTTAAGCAGTGAATTAGTTTACCACTTTGCCCCTAGCATGCAGCCTGCAGGGTACTCAGAAGCCAAAAGTTATCCAGGCATCAGCCTGGGCTATATAACAAACCCTTTCATGGAAAAGAAAAGGGTGGGGGAGGGTGGAATGAGAGAAAGAAAGGCAGTAGAAAGGGAGATAAAGAAAGAGACTCATTAGGTAGCCCAGGCTGCACTGGAACTCACCATGTAGCCCACCCAGGCTGGCCTTGAATTTAGGACTTTCCTACCTCAGCCTTCAAAGCCCTGGGATTACATGTGTGCCCCCATCTCAGGAAACTCTCAGTCCTGAACAAGTTGAGTCAGCCAGTCACTCTGCAGGTGCCCCATGTTGAGCCCTTCCTTAGTACATCTCAGGGAAGAGGTAGCAAAATCTTCCCTTTGTTCTTTTTGAGGACATGTTCTTAGATAAAGCGACTGTCTTCTCATAAGGAGAGTACAATTCAAAGGAAACTGACTACTTTGATTATTCCAAGTGTTGAACCTGCATAAGAGGATAAATCCGCAAGCATTGAAAGCTGTTTGAAAACTCACAGAAGGCAAACTCATATATTTTTCGACGTTAAAATGTGTTGTTTAATGATTTGTTAGAGCAGCATTCTTTCAACTCACACTTGTTCAGAGTTTTACAACTTGTGCTTCAAGAGAACTCTTTCCTTAGAAGCGCCCGGCCAAGATGTAGCATTTGCATGTGGAATTCCTGGAAGGAAGATAAGGCCAATACACCAAAACCCCATAGTTCATTCTTACTGTAGTTACATATGAACTGTCCCCTATGGGCTCTTGTGTTTAAGCACTTGGTCCCCAGCTAGTGGTGCTGTTTGGGAAGTTGTTGAACCTTCAGTAATTAAGGCCTTGCTAGAGGAGGGCCTTAAGTGTTAGAGCCTAGCCTATTTCCTGTTCAGTTTCTATTTCCTGATCTATTGAGATCTAAGCAAGCCGTCCCATATTCCTACCACCATACCTTCCCTGTCATGATGGACTGTACCCTCAGTGCATGAGCCAGGGTAAGTCTTTTCACCCTGAAGTTGCTTATATTAGGTATTCTCTGCCAACAGTGACAAAGGATGTTGCTGGTACCACTCCCAACCCCATCTCCCTTCACCAGTACCCAAACCACCCTTCTTTCCTTCATGAAATGCCACCTTCCCAGGTTTGGTTGCTCCCCTGGGGCAAATGATAAATGAGAGGCTCTAGGAGAGTCAGGGCTCCTAGAAGGACAGTTTCAAATCCTTTTCCTGGCCCCCTCCTCTTGATTGTCTCTCATGGTGACCCCAAGCTTCCTGGCTTTGGTTATTGATGATTTACTGGCCCATGTCTGTTACGTAAATGTGCGTGTTGTACATGTGTTCATAAAGGCCAGAGGTTAACCCTAGGTGTCATTCTTTGGGCCTTGTCTACTTTTTACAATTTATTTTTATTTTATTTTATGTATATAAGTGTTTGGCCTGCATGTATGTATGTGCATGCAGTGCCTGTGGAGGCCAGAAAGGATGTCAGATTCTCTGGAACTGCAGTTACCTATAGTTGTTAGCTGCTATGTGAGTGCTATGAACCAAACCTAGGTCCTCTGCAAGGACAGCCAGTGCTCTTAACTGCTGACCATCTCTCCGGCCCTACCCCCCTCCTATGGTCCACATGTTTTTTGTTTTTGAGGCAGGGACTCTTCACTGGCCTGGAACTCACTAAGTAGGCTAGGCTATCTTGTCAGCAATCCCTCAGGCATCTGCCTGTCTCTACCTTCCCAGTATGAGGATTACAAGTGTGTGCCATTATGCCTGACTTTTTTATGTGGTTTCTAGGGTTCCAAATCAGGTCCTCATGCGTGCGTGGCAAGCAGTTTATCAACTGAGCTATCTCCCTAGCCCTAGTTGGTATTTAAATACATGATGATCATTTATAGAGATCAAGAAACAATTGCTAAAAATGCTTCAATTCCAACGTGAACTTCCCATCTGAAGTTGAGAAGCCTATACTTCATCTGGAGATGATCAGAATGGCACAGGGTCCATTCCTGATAATGGGTACATGGTTGGGCTACAGCTGGAATGGTGGTGGCAATGTGGTATCCAACTCAGGAGACCTCAAAGAGATAAAGGGAATACTGAAAAGAGGGGTGAAAAAACCGCAGAGAACCAGAGGCTGACAGAGTGCCTTCTTGATTCCTAATCGGATAAAGTTTCATTACACAGTCATGTGTTGTTTAAAAATAGGGTCAACATGGAGGAATCATTTTCTCCATGCTTCCAAGAGAAGCCAACAATGGTCAAGCAGGACCTTTGACTTATCTTCACATAGATGGAATTGGTAAAAGAAAGGAGCCAGGGG
>NW_008358517.1:6477493-6481833 GCF_000622305.1 Nannospalax galili
GTTAAAAAAAAATTAAAAAAAAATAGGGCTACATTAGGTTATGTGGACACCATGGAGTATACCTGGCCAAGCCTAGCTAGTGCACCCTACTATATAGCTAGGGTGTTGTACAGTCTAGCCTATTGCATACACAGACCTTTGTTGAGGAAAATGTATTGTGAAGTTCATGACTGTATAGTAAAGTACTCAGAGAATGTTTGGCACATGGTGAAAGTTACTAAAAATAATGCTTAACTCATACCTAAGGAAAAGAAAGAAGGAGAAACCATAGACTCAAGTACACTGACAGCCAGAACACCCAGCACTGACCTCTTAGCCACTTGGCTGTAAAGGTTTCTTTCTCTTTTACACCATGACCTTGGTCTGTGAGGTGACTGGGCTCCAATGCCCACATCCAGGGTTCCCAATTCCCTGCATATATAACAGTCCTGCCATGTTCTCAGCCTCTTGAGTTTTTCACCTTCAGCCAGCAGGTTAGAGAAGAACAAACTTTGTTGTCTTCTGTTTTGTATTTAGGTAGACTAAATCCAGACACACTGCAGAAAAGATAGTCCAGTATAGGATGTTCACACTACCTGGCACAGCATCTTAGTTAATTTGTCACAAGCTGGGTGGGTTGCCAAGAAAACCTAGTGCTGATGTGCGTGGAAAAACACATATCAGTGTGTACTTTGTCATTTGGGTTTCTTTATTTGCTTATCAGGTTAACCATGCGTGCATTGGACCAGTTTGCAAAACAGCTTTAGTTCTTAAATCTCTACTGTGTGTTCAGTTACTCCTTGTAAAATCATTTTGGTTCCTTCCACAGATCTGCAGTTAGTATTTTACTCATGTATGTTAAATAACCTGATGGTACTTGATATTTGAAATTTAAGATTTTGAAAAATGACAAGGCACAAGCCTGTAAAGCCCCTGGGGCTGGACAGTATTGAGACTAATCGTTGAACTAGGCACTTACTTTCTTAAAAGATTCAGCGTGATCAATTAGGATGAGTTAGCTCATTACCAGAGTGATCAGTCACACAGATTCAATCCCTGTATCGAACTGTATGATGTTTGGGAAGGCACCTAGAAGTGGAGATGGAAGCAGATGTCAGACGGGCGTGGCCCCAGATGTGCAGTAGTGCAAAGAGCTGTGATAGACCATGGAGCAGCCGAGTCAGTCGAATTTCTGTGTGCCAGTGCACCTGCTTAAGCACTGTCACAAGACCTTCAGGGGTTGCCTAGTTGTTTGTGGCCCCATCTGCCACAATCAACATGACAGCTCAGCCTGACAGTCTCAGTAATGATAGCCAAACAAGGAAAGCACCCATCCCTCCGTGTTTGCTCAGCAGTCAGGTGTGTCTTGTTTTCCTTGCTGCCATGTTTGAGTTTTATAAAAACATGAGAAACCAATCAGGCAAACTCTCAGATCTGTATGTGACTGACAGCCAATAATGCCATGGCCAGATCTTAAAGAATTTTTTACTCTAGACTGTGTTCTTTTGTTGTTGTTTGTTTTTGAGACAGGGTCTCCTTGATCTCCAACTCACTATATAGCCATGGATGGCCTTGAACTTCTGCTCTCCCCCCCCACCCCCGCAAGTCTGAGATTGCAGGCATGGGCCACCATGCTTAGCTTTGCAGTTTATTCTTTATCACATTTGTTCTTTAAGGTCACATTTCTTGAGTTGTGAAGGAGACAGTGCTTGCCTTCTGGGCTTAGAACTAGAGTCTTAGAGCACTAATTTGACCTTTGACAGGCTAAGCTGAAGGCAGGGGCCAGGTAAGAAACAGAAGCATCCAGGCCAGTTCCTGGACTGAAGCAATGATAATTCAGTAGGGACTTTGGACTTGGAACCTCATTCTTAGCAACCAAGGACCCTTTATAACGTATCAGGGATTACACGATCTCAAATTTGAAGGGCTTTTCATTGTATTTATTAACTTGTAGTGTTCAGAAATGACTGCCTATACAGCTTCCCTCATTCCATAAACTGTAATTAAAGATCTTAATTGGTTCTCTGGCATAAAGGACTGTTGCAGTTTAGAATTTATGGCTGTGGATGTGCATTATCAGTCTTTGTAATACAGAGGTAGCTCAATCTTAGCATTAAAAAAGAAATCACTTTTCATAGTTCAATTACTGTGGAAAAAACAAATCACTAAGTAATTACTGCCCTTTAGGCTTCCAGTTCAGTTTTGATTTTGATCATATGTATAGCAGACACAACACTTCTGAGCTAGGTCTACTTGATCCCCCCCCCTCTCTCTGTCTCTCTTGCTCGCTCACTCTCCCTTTCTCTTTCTCCCCCTCTCCTCTCTCTCCCCCTCCCTATTTTCTTCCTACTCCTTCTCTTTTTCTTTCAGTTTTTATTTTTTGCCAATAAGAAATCTGGAAAAAGTGGCTGGAGAGATAAGTCAGTATTTATATGCTTTGTCATTAAGCACGAGGACTGGGATTCAAATCCCCAAAACCCATGTAAAAAGCCAGACACAACAGCATCCTACAGTGAGGAGAGGAAACTGCTGGGCCAGCTAACCTGGTGTTCAAGGTGGAGAACAGGAGACCCTTTCTCTAACAAGGTGGACAGTAAGGACTGACCCAAGGTTGTCCTCTGACCTCCACATGCACCCCGTGACATAAACACACGTGCACTCACATACACGAATATGCATACAATCTCACATCATATATACTGACATTTAAAGAAGTAAATCTGAAAAAAATCCATTTTTATCACTTTAATGTTTCTTATTCCTATTTCATCAGAACCACCCCCCACCCCCGCCACACCCCTGTGAGGGAAGGGATGGTCCTGCTGGAAACAGGTGGTTTCAGCCTTTATATTTAGGAAGCTGGTTTTGTCCTGTACCGCACCGTCTGAGGGTTCTGCAGACTTCTGGTCAGTATGAGATATTCTTGCATACCACCTACTTGTTCCGTGGGTTCCTGTCCTGCCTGATTTTGGGGGCAGCTGTACCACAGGAAGAAGGGAATGTGGAAATGTAGAAATGTCTGACTAGGCAGAGGCCTTGAACTTGAAAGTCATCTGTGAATTGTAATCTCCAATTTACTGGAAAATAGCCAGTTATTTTCTGTCAATCTCACAATCACAGAATTGTTTGTGGGAAAGCCACCCACCCAGACCCTATGCTGTGTTGCCTTCCTGCCATATAACATTTCTATAGCAACGTGTTCATTGTATAAACAGAATGTCTCCTGTTTTAAATTATTGTTGTTGTTAATCCTAGTGTCTAGGTGATAGACACATTGACCTTTAAGGGCATTCAGAGCACTTAGGCCCAATAAAATAAATGAACCAAACTTATTTTCCTGTGTTATAGTATAAAATAGTATAGATTCTCTGTCTAGCCCAGACTGTGATTCCAGTCTGAAGTTCATACTTTGCCCTTTGCAACAAATATAGTCAATTTTGCTTAGTGTTGTAAAGTTTTGCAATGTTATGCTTAGTATCACCAAGCCCAGAGAGCCTCAAATTAATTATAATACTAATTGCACTTAATGGCAGATACATAGGGCAGAAGCAAAGGGCAAAAATTTTCCAAGACTTTTCTTGCATTTGAAGATAAGTGGTCATGCGTTTTCTGTTTATTGACACAGTTTTTACTGTTATGGTTAGTGTTGCTCCTCGATATGCATTAAATTGTCAGGAAAAATAAAGGCAACTACCTTTTTAGACATGGAAACAAGAGTCTATCATAGCCAAATCTCTTATCTGAGCAGACGGGGCCCGTGTAGGGTCATTATTGTGTGACTCTGCTCTGTGCTATTTCTGAAGTGTGAAATATTCGCTCTGTTCAGATGGCTAAAAAAAAAAAACGCCTGCCCCAAGGATGCAGTATAAGTAAATGCCAAATCTTCCAGTTGACATTCATTTTGGTACTGCTTTTTTTTACTTGTAGCAACACAGGTTTATTTTGGATACACAAGGAGAAGAGATAATTTCTTTTTTTTTTGATAATTTCTTTTTCTTTTATTTATTTAATAACCATATAATTAGAAGAGGCATTTCATTGCAACAGCATTGACATATTCAATAACAATTTCCGGAGCTAAGATGCTTCTCTTTCGAAATTGGCTGTAAATTTTTAGGTTTACAGTTGAATTAATACAGTTATAATATTTTTCTCAGTATAAACCCTATAAGACATAAAATTGAGGTTTTAATCTTTAAAAAAATTTCTATTTCATTATTAAAATACACAGTTTCATACAGAAAAATTCATTTTTAATGCAATTAACACTTAGATGTTTGCACATGCATTTCTAATCTCTATATATCTGATTATTACTAGTCACAGTCGGTTACTTTCTGAGCTTCTTGGCATCTAAATGT
>NW_008358517.1:6482089-6569104 GCF_000622305.1 Nannospalax galili
CAATTGGGGTCTGCTGTTCAATCTCCCAGTTCTATGCTGGGTTACTATCTGGGAATCCCTTTGGCCACCCTGTCCAACAACTCAAAAGAAGGTATCGTGTGTCTGGTATTGTTGCTTGTTATGTAGCCTTTAGCTATACATATGGACTCTTATGAAATTATATTGGCCCCTTTGATCTTTGGTTATACTTTCCTTTTGGGTGTTTAAGGCCACACAGTTGGTCCAGATTTAGTACTGCATTTTATTTAGCCTAACATACCTACAAAACTTCATTTCAACATGAAGTCAAAATAAAATTATTATTGAGATATGCTCTGCCCCCCACCTTTACTATATGTCTGAAGTCCAGTATGTTTTTACACCTTCAGAATATTGAAGTTTAGATCAGTGACTTCGAAATGCCCAGCAGCCCCATGTGGCCAGTGGTGGTGGTGGCCAGGACAGGTCTGAAATTATTATAAAGGAAGTCCATTAATTGACTGACACTTCAGACGGGAGGAGGAAAGGGAGGACATGGCATGTCCATTGATTTGTAAAAAACCTAAATGTCAGTTCTTGAACAGGGAAATGTTGACAGAACTTTCTGGAAAAAAAAAAATTCTGGTGTTTAATTGCACAGGTTGAATACTGTTCCCCTGCAGTGTTGATTTGATTTTCATGAGGAAAAAAAGGAAAAGCCCTGATTTAATGTTAGTCATTTCCTTAAGGAAATTAAAACCACATCAGAGCCATAATGTGAAGGATTGCTTTTTTCATCATGTATCTGGGTCTGTTGTTGCCATGGCTACGTACATGGGGTACAGTAGAAATTAAACTCAGTTATCAAAACACTTTTTTTAAAATTCTTAGATTACTTTTCAACTAAAGACTGTTTCTATTCTATCAGATTTTCCCCTGAAAAGATAGAAGTTTTGCTTTGACATTTGTGCAAGGCTGCTTTTAGATTTATTTTTATTTTATTTAAATGAATGTGTGTCTGTGTAATTAAATGCCTGAATGCCACATGTGTGTGGATGTACACAGAGAAGATGGTGTTAGATCCCCAGTGCTGGAGTTACAGATGGCTGCTAGACATGAGTGCTACGAACCAAACCAGGCTCTCTGGAAATGCAGCAAGCACTTTTAACCACCGAGCTATCTCTCCAGCCCCAAAGGTTAATGTTTTGATTTAGCATAGTCAGTGATGAAATGGTGTACTGATGCGATGTCAGAAGTTTCACAGCTCTCACTTGCAAGTATAATTCACACTCACCAAATTAATCAGTGTTCGTTCACAACCACTAGTCACTGAGTTATCTGGTCAGATTTCCTTTTGTAGCACTTCTCTAGAATTCAAATATTTTTATGTTATTACATTTTCAGAGGAAAATAGCAAGGACTATAAATTCTAAATAAGGTAATTACAGACTGTTCCCCTGACTGATTAAAAAATTTGTCAACTGGGTGATCCTCATTTTGGCCATCTGTGACTTTTGAGTTTCTTGCTGTTGATTGGAGATGGAAGTTTTGCTAGATTATTGACCTCAAGGGATTCATAATAGAGGCCTGTGCTTGGAATTAACTTGAGATGTGTCTGGGAAGCCCTAGGTCTCTCATCCACGATGTGTTAACCTCTCATAAAGTCTTGACACTATTTTGAAACAATACATTTATTGTATGGCAGTAGTTGGTCATGATTCACTCTTTGACCAGATTTTAGCGAGGCTCCTCTGAGCTGTCTTCAAGTGTTAGCCTTCCATACCTGCCCTGATCTGGTTTGACTTCCTGTAGTAGATTTTAACCCTTAACACGTTAACAAATACCCAAGGGACTTTTTTCCTTAACAAAATTATCCACAAGTGGCATAGAAAGCTCATGTATAAACAACTTCGGTATATTTTTTGGTAGTATATGCACAGTAAACTCTTACTTCATCCCATTCCAGAAACTAAACAATGCTGCTTGAGGCAGACCTAACATGAATCCTGTGGTTAGAACTGAAGCTCATACTTTGAAAACTTACTGTTTATCAGTAACGTTTTATGGACAGCCTCCCATACTGTAATACTATACTATATAAATACTATGTAATACTTTTTTTGTGTGTGTCTTTTGAGACAGGGTCTTCCTGCAGCCCCAGCTGGTCTAAAACTCACTATATAGACCAGGCTGGCCTCAAACTCACAGAAATCCTCCTGCCTCTGCCTCCTGAGTGCTGGGACTAATGGTGTGTGCCACCATGCCCAGCACTGTAATATTTATAAAAATGTTAATTTCCCCTCAGTCTTGTGGAATGTTTATCTTTTGACTCAATCTGATCAGTAGAAAATAGTACATTTCTACAAAAATTATGCATCATTTACATCATAGTATTTGACCCAAAATATGCAGACAGGTAAGAGTTAAAGTTTAATGTGTTATAATTCACTTGCAGGAAGTCAGTGGGAATTTGTACGGTAAGTAGCTTTCTAGCAGAAATAAGCCTGCCACAGCAAAGGGGACACAGCGTTGTGCTTGTACCCGAGTCACTGTCATGTGAAGAAGCTCTTCTCGGGTGTCTGCAGGCCCGCATTGGGAAGAGCTTGTTTCACTGCAAAGCCCAAGCCTTCCTTGCAGGTGTTTCTGACCTCATGATAGCAGAATAGTCTCAGACATGGATGCAAGGTTAGTGTGTAGCCTATTTCCTGCCCAGATGTCTTTCCTTGATGTTTAGTTGTCTTATAAGTTATGTAAAAGGAAAGTTGAAGGAACAAGAGTATTGTGTGATCTCTGTATTTCCTTTTTGTGAAGATGATTACTGAAACTCCCCAGAGAGCTGCTTCCCAAGATTGCCTGGGCCCTCACCTCCACCAAGCTCCTGCTGGGCCCCTCAGGAATCCCTGTTCTGGAGGCTTTAGTGCCTCCCAGAAGCTGCTTTCAGCCTGTGTTTAAGCATCAATGAATTTCCCTGTAATTTTTTGTTTAGAATGCAGTATTTCATGATTGAAGGAAATTAGCTCTTTCTAAAACAGAACTTAAATTTAAGCTCTTGATTGAGACCTTTGTTCAAGGTATCCTTGAGCAAGTCTCCTTTGTATATATATATGTATTTCAAAATGTCATAGACCAGATTGATAAGTTCTTAGGGAGGGCTTTTATTTCCTTG
Organism: Nannospalax galili; assembly: GCF_000622305.1. Lineage (NCBI taxonomy): Eukaryota > Metazoa > Chordata > Mammalia > Rodentia > Spalacidae > Nannospalax > Nannospalax galili. The sequence goes on from NW_008358517.1 coordinate 6,485,214, forward strand.
TGTAAGAATCAGTGACAGAATCGCTACATTTCTGTTAGAAAAGTGGCAGTCTTGGAATTGTGTTCCCGGGATGCCAATTCACATGGGTGCATTTACATGAATGAGACCCTTTTTCTTAATGCCTCTGCCTCACTGGAAAAAGAAAGAAGAAAGATGGAGGGGGCGAGGAGGTAAGGGAGAGGGGGCACTTCCACCCCCTTCTGGCTTTGCTAAAGAATGATAGAGTTAAATGGGGGAGATAGTAAATCCTGAGTTTCCATGTAGAATAAAGTAAGGAAGAGAAGTTAAAGGTTGTATCTAAATGTTTGCTCTCCAAAGAAGGTGGATGGCACCCAAAGAATAATGCCTGAGGTTGTCCTGTGGCCTCCACACACATGCGTGAACATGTGCACATACATACATGTACACACATACATACACACAAAAACTTTTCTTGTTTTGTGACATCTTTATGACTCCTGTCACCATAATCTCTTTGCCCTGAAAATTTGAGCTCACTTCTATCCAGGAAGCCTTCTCTCCAGGGGAAGCCTCTCTCAGCTGAATGCTGACATTACGGGTCATGTAGCCATGTCTGTGACACTGGTGCTAAAGCAAAGTGGTTCTCTAGGCAAAATACCCTGAGGACCTAAGCAACTGTTTTGATTCTTCAAGTACGAATCCAAAGGTATAAAGTTGATGGCAGGTGTCACACTCTCTAAAACTGAGTCTGTCTTCCTGACTGGTGCTGTGGAGGATCAGAACAGGGGAGGGCGAGGAGAAAGCAAAGCTGGTTAGACAGTCTCTGGGGATCGGGGAGTATTTAACAGGAGCCAGAGGAAGTTAACGTACAACCAACCAGTGCATTCTAATGGCAGTTTAGAAATACCCATGTTTATTCTGAAATTCCTTTTGGCTCTGTCTTTTCACTCTCTTTCTGTTCTTTTTATTTCCACCCTCCATTTCACTCACTTCCACTCCTGCTTACCAGTGTCCCTCATTCTAGCGTCACACCTACAAGCCTGCCCCCTTTGCAGATGTCTTCGGCAATGTTTAGTTATCTTAGTGAAGCAGAGAGCACCTTGCATGGTCGGATGGCCTCTGACACATCGTTAGCACAAGGCCACCACAGAGTGCTGCAGAAAGCCAAACAACCAGTAAGCTTGATTCATCATTTCTGCCCTACAGCGGCCAGTCCCGGACTCTGGCATGATACATCCTTTCCATCTGCCTATTTGGCAAAAACAACAGAAAAAGGAGAGTTCCTGTCTACAAGCATTGAAGCATTTTATCCAGTGAAATATTTAACTTTAAACAACCTCAAGCCACAGATTCATCAAAGACGTTTTATATTGTTTTTAATTTAAAAACAACCCCCCACAGAAACTTGCGGCAATACATGTATTAAAGATCCAAATAATCAGAAGGGTGAGTTTTGGAGATGCTTTTTGGGGGGTACCAGCTTAATTGGCTACAGGCTTTGCTGTGCAACAGTCAGGTGTGGTTGACATGAACATTCAGAGACTGCTGAAACGCTTGGACCTCTTCAAAATAGTGAGGCTCAAATAAAAACCCTTTGTGAGTGAGCAGAGCTACAGGTGGGAAGGTCTCCAGGACTTTTAGGGCCTGTGTAGATGGCGTGATTCATTCTCACATCTAAGGCTGCCAGTGTCTAGTCCAGCAGTTCCGTCCTCCTCACACGGGCTCTGTTCCTTCTTCATATCAGGATCACTCCGATGCTGAACCAGATCTGGGGGTGAAGGCATTGTGAGAAAGAGAAACTCATCTGTGCAAGTGTTTGTGGTTGGGAGGAAATTAAACTTGGACCTTTTAAAGTAGCTCCTCTCATTTCTTAAAGCTTTGTATTTTGTAGACATTTTGTGGGTGATAAATGTGTGTGAGTGCACGTGCACGTGGAGGTCAGAGGACAACTTTGAGGAATCTGTGCTCTCCTTCTACCGTGTGGATTCCAGAGATCAAACTCAGGTTGTCAGACTTTGTCAGACTTAGCAGCAAGCACCTACCCACTAAGCCATCTCGCCAGCCCACATTTCTTTCTCTTTTTTTTAAAGCTTTAGTTTTGTTGTCTTTTTTCTTTTCTACTTTATTAATTGAATTTTTGTGCATTCTGTATAATACATCTTAATCATATTTAGACCCCATCTCCCATACAGCCACCCCTGCCATATTTCATGCATTCTGTCATGTCCTTCAAGGCCTATCGAGTCAAGTTTGTGGTCCCAGATATCCCTTACCTTCACTGGAGTCCACCATTCTATCTAGCATCAATCCCTTAAAGAAGTCCAACTCTCCTTCACCCTGCAATGATCAGTTGCCAATAGTTCATCTAAAGTTGGGGCCTCTTACGCATTTCCCCACTTCTATCCTGGGTTTTTGTCTGGTTTGAGTTTGTATGGGTCTTGTGCACACTGACACTGTTGCTGTAAGTTCATATGAGCAAGTTCCCAGGAGCTGTAAGACTGTTTCCTGTGGTCATCCACCACCCTTGGCTCTTAGTCTGTCTGCCCCTCTTCTGCTGTGATTCCTGAGCCCCGGGTGGCAGAGGTTTAATATACGAGCCCTATCCAGAGACACACGCTCTGCAGTCTCTTAGTCTCTACATTTTGGCCATTTGCCAACCCTCATTTCTTAAAGATTTTAAGCCAGTCATCTCTTTCCTCATATGTGAGGAAACCAGGGCCCAGAGGGTTTCTCTCTCAGGGACCATATGCTTGATAAATGTGGTAGGCCCAGAGGTTAGATGTCCTCTACTAAGATGAACATCTTCCTCCAACTGCTTTCAGTCAACAAAGAGCTTGAAAAAAAATCAGCAAAATATGCTTTTCATGTTAGAGTAACAGTTTGTAAATGGAGAACATTTTTTACCGTTTTATCTATAGAACCTTTCAAACTGATATAAAAAAAAATATCTTCCACTGGAAACTAGGATCAGGTAGCCTAATGAATGTGGATGTGCAAACCAAATACTTGGGCCAGATCTCAGTCTTGGCATTCTCCACGATGAACTGTCTACCATGGGCAAGTGACTGGTTATTAATCAGAGTCCTTAATCTTTACCTGAAGAGTTATAAGACTTACTCAGGTAAGATTAAAAATCCTTTCCAACTTGTTTAGCAGTGCAGTGACCCTTCTGGTAAGATTCCACTCCTATAGATTCCACCAACCTTGGGAAGAAAATATTTGCTGGAAAAAAATCAGTATTGAATGTGTACAACTTTGTTACATAGTCCCTAAATATAACAACTATCTATACAGTATCAATATGCCATTTTATGTGAGGGACTGAAACTTGTATGGATTTTGGTATCCAAGGGGTCCTGGGACTGATCTGAGGTATAAGTGTCTTTGGTCATGTATCTCTTAGGGCCTGACTGCTCTTGATGTCTGTGGCCATTTTGTCTGTCTGCCTTGTAGCCCCTGTCTCTGGGGATATACTTGGCACTGTCTTTTCTGTTTGTGTGGGAAAGCCCTGGCTATAGTTATTATCTGATAATGAAAAAAAAAAATTCTTTAGTAGAAGCTGATGGTTTCATCAGCTAATAGGCAGGGGAAGCAGAGACCTGGCGCCTCACTAGGGAAATGTAGGAAGGAGGAGTTCCCTGGAATCACAGTGGGCCTCAAAAGCTTCATGGGTTTTGTAATGGTTGGTGGAAGAAACAAGGTGGTAAAAGCTAAGTCTGCAGATGATGAAAACAGAGATCAAAGGGCCATTTCAAGGCAGTAGCTGTGCCCTTGTTACACACGGACGCCTGTGTACTCACATGCGTACATAAAGATGAGCTCCAGCCTTGGCACCTGTGCACAAGTGGATTTATGGGGAATGTATCCCCCAGGACAACACTAAGGACATCAATTTTTTTGTTTTTTATTTTGGGAGGTTTTGTTTGTTTGTTTGTTTGACTGGGTAAGTGTATGGATTTGGGTTGTTGTTTGGTTTTTTGTTTTGTTTTTTTGAGATAGGGTTTTACTATGTAGCCATGGCTGGCCTAGAACTCATTGTATAGACCAGGCTAGCCTCAAACTCACAGAGATCCCTTTGGCTTTGCTTCCTGAGTTTGGGGATTAAAGCCATGTGCCACTACACTGACACATCAGTTTTAATGTTCAGATATGGTACAATCCAGGTGATGTACAATCTCTCTGGCAGAGGCCAGACCAGAGATCTTGTTCCAGCCCGGCAGGTATCAGTAGATGGAAGAATGAAACAATGCATTCCTTTGCTCTTCTAGAAAGCCACACAGCTAGAATATTGTGCAAAGTTGTTCCTTACAGAATTACAGACTTTCCAGAGAACCAAGTGTCACGTTTAGAGGGACAGAAATGAAATGCTGATTTAAGAGCAGATATCCATGGTCAAGACTCTTCAGACTGGAAAGGCTTAAACCCCTTGATGCATTCTAGTTCAGTTTATAGTATGGGCAGAGGTAAACAGCCTTGTTGGGTAAATACTAGGAATATATATAGGAATGAAATAAATGTCAGAATGCCATGCAGGGACTGTTGTCTGTGAAAACAAGGGAAAAGGCATGGTTGGTTCCAGCCTTAAAGGGATAGGAACACTTTCTCAGTCTTTAGCATCTGTATGTCACATTAACTGTTGGAGGGAGCTCAGATAAGCTGAAAATGAAAGGGAGGAGGGTCTGCCTGCGGAATCAGTCTGAACCAGGCAAGGGCAAGTTGGGTGTGATACTCAGGCTGATTGTGGTCAGGGAAGGTGGGCACATGGAGGCCAGAGCAGAGTGGGAGAAGCTTGCAGGCATCTAAGGACAGGAGTGGGATTCATGCTTTGGTGAGGAAGTTCTTAGTGGGTTTAGCAATGGAAGTCGTACAATCTTATCCATGTCTGAAAGCGATACCAGATCAGGGTAGAGAAGTAGTTGGAAAGACAAGAGACTAGAATCTAGAGGCTGTGGCAAAGGTATTAATTAAGGGTTAAGACTAGATGGAGCTCAGGTTCCCAGAGATGCCACCGCCAGGGCCTAGGGAGGGCCCAGGCGTTGTGTCACCCTGGTGCACATTCTTTGTGTCTTCATGGTTAGGGGCCCCCGTCACCACTGCAAAGCTGAGGACATTTAACTTGTTTTTCTCCTTCTCTTTTGGTGACTCTTCTAATTTTGTATTTTGACCCAAAATAACTCTTCATTCACCTCAACTTAATGTTTCCCTAGGAAACTCAGGTGACATTAAAAGACATATTTATTATCTTTATTTTATGTATAAGAGTGTATTGTCTGCGTGTATTTAAGTACACTTCTGTCATGCAATGCCCACAGAGGTTGGAAGAGGGTGTCTGATCCCCTGGGACTGGAGTTACTGCACCTGGGTCCTATGCAAGAGCAGCCAGTGTTCTTAACCACTGAGCCATCTCTCCAGCCCCTTAGGTGACATTTTAGGTAACTGATATGCATACTGCTTGTGCTAAAATTCTTTGCAAACCTACTCTTTATCTGTTAGAGTTGTTTTCAATACCCTGTAGTATCATGCTAAAATCTTTATGTTCTAGGAAATGGTCTATGCTAATGAGGACCTATGTAACTCTCTACAGATATGACTGGAATAAATATACTGAATAAAACCAGACCATAGCACTCTGCTGGCTATCTCTGCAGGTAACACTCAACTGCCTTGGAATTACATTGATTTATTGCCAATCTTTTTCTAGGTAGTCTGTCAGTTACATGGGGACATCTTTGTCCCATGTTAAAGAAAAAAATTACTGTGATACTTAAGGAAGACTTTTCTCAGGATCATTGTGGAGTTATCAGGGTCATCCCAAGGAGATTCTCAACTTCCAAAGACAAAGGAGAACGAGGGATTTATAGTCAAGGAGCAGAGTAAGGGTGTATGGAAGAGTACGGCAAAGACCACCAACCAGACAACTCCATGGAGGACAGCAAACAGACCCTTGGGCTGCCTCTCAGGGAGCAGAGAAACAGCAACCAGCAGGGGAAGTTAGACGTCTTTTATAGGCAGTTAGGTGCTTGGGTAACTTTCCATGACGTAGGCTAGGCAGTTTAGCTCAGGATTGGGTGGTCTCCCAATAAGGAGAAGAACTTTCCTTGGCTAAGTTTGGACCCTCCATTTTAGAATATTGGGAGCTGTGCCACCATTTTAGGAGTCTGTCAAGACCTCACAAAGCGATCAGCGGCCTCAGAGCTAAGTGAAGTGGGTAGAAGGCTGCTTGCCTAACTTACAGCAAGATTCTTTATGAAGCCAGGGTGGAGGAGGAGGAACTTGATCAGGTATCATAGATACTCCAATATTAGGAATTGGGAGTTCATCAGTATTCTTTGTTTTAAAATTTTTGTTTGTTTGAGACAAGGTCTCCTTGTAACCCCAGCTGGCCTGGAACTTGCTATGTAGACCAGGCTGGCCTGGATCTCACAGAGATTCTACCTGCCTCTGCCTCTTATGTGCTGGGATTAAAGTTGTTTTTTTTTTTTTTTAATGTGTATGAGTGTTTTGCCTGCATGTATGTAAGTATACCATATGTATGCAGTGCCTGCAGAGGTTAGAAGAGGGTGTCAGATCCCCTGGAATGAGACTTACAGACTTTTTTTAGCTACCGAATGGGTGCTGGGAACTGAACCTGGGTCCTGTACAAGATCAGCCAAGTAAGTGCTCTTAATTGCTGAGCCATTTCTCATCAGTATTCTTCCTACAAGTAGACTAGGTGGATTGAAGGCTGTACCCAAGAACTCATAAACAAGAGGGCCAGGAGGAACTGGGCTAAAGTTTGATCGAAGAGTTCTTGTCACCACAGCCTGAAACTGTTTGGTCAGTGTCTAACACCGCATTTGGGGAGCTTCTGTAATGTATGTGTGCAACATTTTTGGAGCAAGAAGCGTCACTGGACTATGTAATAATAGGCAAGGGCACATGGGGAAGGTGAGGGATACAGCATGGTCAGGGAAAAGCGGAGAATGTGGCCTATCACTAGACTTTGGAGTAAGAGCCTAGGGGCACATGGTAGTGAAGCAAACACTTGGGCAGAGGTCAAGGAGCCAGAGAACAGGAACATTTGCTCCATCAGAAAAGCGTTTGCTCCATTTTGGCACCCATTCACTTATGCTTTGAGGGGAAAAAAAGTAGGTTAGGAGTTTTCATATTAATTTAAGGAAATATTAACCCTTAAACAGCCTCTTTCAGGCTTTATAAGGCCCTTGTATATGTCTTAAAGATTTATTTTTAATTTTAAAACTTTGTATGCGTGTGTGCACACACGCATGCATGCACACACGCACACGTATGCATGTGCACGTTGGAGGACGGAGGCATCAGATCTCCCTGCAGCTGCAGTCACAGCCCATTTTGAACCACTCAGTGTGGGTGCTGGGAACCAAACTTAAGTCCTCTGGAAGGGCAGTACATGTCCTTAACTTCTGAGCCATCTTTCTAACCCCCCTTTGTATATTTTTTATAGGCAAATATGCTTAACAAAAATAAAACTTGCATGATCAAATGACTAGAAGTATCTCCGCAAGAATTTTTGTAGACAGAAATGGAGAAGAATGGGCTATGGGAGACCATGAATTCATCTAAGAAAATATTTTATTTTCTATATTCAGCCCTTGAGAAAGTGGCTCTAGTGGACTACAATGGTGCCATTATTTTCTCTTGTTGTCTTTAAGCCTTGAAGGATTAAGAACAGAGGAAGAAATTGAGTTAAGATGGATTATATTGAACATTGTCTATTTGATAAAAGTGAAGGCCCATCCCAAGCCCTGGGGCCTGGCCACCATGACTGACTTGGTGTTTAAATTGGAAAAAGATTTAAAATGTTCAGGCATTTGTTTAGCAGAAAACAGGAATTTAGAAGAAAGCAGGAAACGTCCTCCTTGACTAAAACCCCCAGGGAATGTAAGGAAAGAGGCTTTAGGGTTTCATTTGAAATAGAAATGTGTAAAAGTGCTATTAAACTAAAAACCATTGGATTGAAAAATCAATGTTTCTTTGTGTTGCCTTATCATACAAGGCTAATTGTTTGCCTAATTAGAATGTTGTTAAGTAGTTTTTCCTGCAGTACACACCCACAAGGCAATTCAAAAGAATATTCATTCTGGGGTGTTTATGAGCTGAAACCAGCAGCCCGTCTCCCACTGTCACCACACTATCTCAGGTGGAGGCTTTGTCCAGAGAGTAGGATGTGTTGGCGACTGGCTGGTTGTCAGAGGAGAACCCTGATGCCTCTGAAGACCACAGAGTTCTCTCTCACTTTCCTTTGCCTCATGTTTGCTTATTGGTTATGCTGAGCTTGTTATGCTGGTAGGGTAGTGACTTTAGAAAGCGAAGTGACTGTTTTGTTACTAGCCACAGTAAAGTATTCAGGATGCAATGCATGGCTCAGGTCATGGGAGTTAACTCATTTAGAAGGCTGTGTGGGCTCTACCGAGGGGTCATAACCTGTACTTACACAAACATGATTTATCTTTTACTTTTTATAGTCCATTTATTTCCCACCTACTTTCTTCACCTCCAGGTGCCCTGGTGAAATTATAATTCTCTGTAAAGTGGTTTCTGTCACCATGGAAATGATGGTATTGAATCTAGAGTTTCACAAATACACTGTCCTGTCAAATCATATAGATGAAGAAGGAGAAGACACAGCCTTGACAATGATTTGAAAGGTTTGAGCTCATCCTAGATTTGGTTTGGGTTTTCCCCGCCTCTACTGCAAACTTTTTAAATAAGAGACAAAATGTTCCTCCTGACTAAGAAGTCAGGGAGCTTCTGAGGAGCATGAAGATGAAGCTTGCAGTGGTCTCTGGTGTTTGTTTTGTTTTAAAGAGATGCAGAACATTCTTGAATTCTGAAATTTCTGGGACAGTTAACTAAGCACTACATTTACAGTTAATATAATTAGTCATGGCGCTTAGACCCTCTAACTGAAGGTGGTTCCGAACTTAGTGCAACTCTATATACCCATGCGCATCACTTTTGTACTTTGTTTTTTAAAGTTAGTAAGTTCTCCTTTCCTAATAAATACTATCCTTTCCCGTGATGTTCAGAATTGCTTCGTGGTTGTTCTTTCCCTTAGAAGGACTCAGAAGCTGTCGGTACTATGTAGCTAGTACCCAGGAAGTCAGAATAACAGACACCAAAACCACTGGGAAGAACAGAGTCCATGTCTGTGACTTGACTTCAGCTGTCATTAAAGACCAGCTTCCTGTGTAGGCTCCTTTCTGAGCAAAATCTTGGTTTCAGATCTTAATTCTCTTTTGGCTTTGGGATTCCAGTGCTCACTCCTGGGTCACAGTGAGACCAGGCTGACTCAGAGGATGGGTCTCTCCTATTGAGTCATTGCTCTACTTCCTATGGGAGTTTTCTTTGGTGGTCTCCCATTCTTTGGTGGTCCTTAGACATAGCCTGTAAGGACTGGGAGGCTCCAAGAGATGAGAGCCCAACACCAGCAGGCCATACTTGCTATTCTGCATGCCAGCCCTACAGAAAAGCATCTTTTTACCCCGTGAACAGTATTATGGAGAGAGAGAGAATTGTGGAAGAAAATCAGTTTTTCATCCTGTTCTGCTCATATCTCATCAAAGCATTTTAGCACTCCCCCTTAAGTGCACCCCTTGACTGGCATATAGACTCTTATTCTTATGTGTATGTGTATGGGGGTGCAGGTGGGGGTGGTGCTTGTGGAGGCCCCGGGTGTCATTCCTCAAGAATAGGCCACCTTTTGTTTTTTGAGACACAGTCTCTCATTGACCTGGAACTTGCCAAGTAGGCTAGGCTGACTGGCCAGCCAACCCCAGGGATCTGCTTGTGTCCAGTACTGGAAATACAAGCTCGTTCCACTATAATTGGCTTTGTTATGTGGGTCCTGGGGATCAAACTCAGGTCCCCATGCTTTTAAGGCAAGTACTTTGCTAAGTTATCTTCCCAGATCCGGTATATAGACTTTCTCACGGGAGCATATTGCCTGCCTTTAGAGATTCACACCCCAGATGACCCCAGGGAGGTACATTTAAAGATTTGCATACAGAAATGGAATATGTTAGAATAGATTTACCTTTCTCATAACTGGCACAAATAAAGGATCAGTACCTATGGAGATAGTAGTCTAGCAATATCGCAATCCCTACACTCTCACAAGCTTGTGTTGACTCGACAACATAGGGCATCATGGCTGGCTACACTGTGGACTGAGTAGCCATGACTCTTGATAGTAGTTGGTTTAATGTCTGGGCAGGAAGAAGGAGACAAACATTTTATCACATGGAATAAAAAATAAAAATATGGCTTAATGTAGTTTATATTTGCCAAATGCTCGACAACCAGTATTGTTCAGAGGGTGAAGAGTTCATTTTGTATGGAGTAGCAGGGCTTCCTGAAGTAGAGACACACACACTCCAACCCCCACCCCACCTCCCCACCCTACCCCCACCCCTATGTGGAGGTGCTACTTGTTCTGTTGCTTATGCTTGTGTTACCTTATCAGAAATCAGTTTAGGGATTCACTGTCTCTTCCTTTGTCCGTTTACCAGAGGTCACAAGAGGACAGTCGGAACTGCTGAGGCCCTAGGACAGATCCCATCCAATGGAAAAGCCCATTTCCAGTAGAAGAGTGTCCAAAATCAATACAACTCAGCCTGCACTGTTCTTCACTGTCCACAGAGTCATCCCTGCCCCCCTAGCAGTAGGTGACCCCCCAGCACAGCACAGCCGTTTCCCCTGACCTCCTCAGAAAAGGCTTCACAAGTGATGAGAGAAGAGCAAACACTCAGCAGAGCCCACCATACAGGGAATACTATTCAACTTCCAAATACTCGTTCAATGGTAGTTACTAAAATTGGGGCAGACATTCCATTCAAAGATCAAATATCTTACTCCTACAGAAACAGTATGCATCTATGCATTGATTTTTTTTTGCCTACCCAAGGATAGTATATGATATGATGTTTAGAGATTTTAGGGGCCTGGGGTAGGGAAGCAGTTGTGAGGTAGAAGAGATGCTATGTAGGGGGTAAAGCTTGTTAACTGGTTTTAAGTTTTTTCAATGGCTGCTGAAATTAGGCAGCCTGTGTTTTCAAATCAAGTGTGATGAAACAACAAAAGGATGGGAGAGCTGGAAGTTATGGTTATAAAGTTGTACCCAACTTGTAGGGCTGGAGAGATGGCTCAGCAGTTAAGCACACTGGTTGTTCTTGCAGAAGTCCCAGGTTCAAATCCCAGCACCCACGTGGCAGCTAACAACTGTTCATAATGCCAGTCCCAGGGGAACTGACACCTTCTCCTGTCCCCTGTGGGCATTGCACAACACGGATATACTTACATACATGCAGGCAATACATGTATACACATAAATAAAAATAATAAAATATTTTTAAAAAAAATAATAAACTCTTTTAAAAATAAAATAAAATACAGTTGTACCCGACATGTGTATAAACTTGTGTTAACTATGCCTACTTTGCAGTATGTAAGTTTTACATATTTCCCTTGTCTTCGCCTCTATATTCTGAACAAGTCAGAAATTACCTAGCATTTGTGTGCCTTCTCAGAACTCCTAGCATTGGGCTAACAGAGAGCTTAGAAGCACAAATGGTTGGATCTGGAAGGTTGCCCCATCAGGCTAGTGAGTGACCCAGGTTAGATAGGGACTGGGGTTTTACCTAGCAGCCTGTGCTGTTTGGTGAGTATTATTCCGACCCCAGGCAAGGGGAGGTGAGTATTTTTGCAGTTCTGACCTGTATACACAGTTCTACCTCCAGCACTGCTAACATTCCATGGAGTGTCTAATAAGGAAAAAAATGTATGAGAAAGGTCACTGAAATGCATGTAAACTAGTTACTTCAGAATGATAATCTAGACAAAGGAAAGGACAACCTAGACACTTAAACTTTGGTCTTCTCCAGCTACTTCAGGCTGGCCTATGAATATATTGAGAAATACATAGAGTATATCCAAGTCACACAAGGTAATCCAGTGACTTCCCCAGAATCCAAACCCACTGGTGCCAGGGGGAGACCTAGCTACTTATCCGCCTAATTATTTCCATTGGGATCATCTGTGAGCCCTGCTGATGGGGCTTTATTCCCCCTTCATTCATTTCCTGTACTGTTCATACACTCACCCAGCCAGAGTATATTTTATTTAGAGAAGTTAGCAGTAATTTCACAAAATTCTGTTCCAGTTCTTAGGTGAGGTTCTAACCACAATTTTCGGTCCAGCTCTGGCAATTATATCATCATTACTGAACAAACAGAGTAACCTTTAAGCAGACACAGACTCTCTGGCTACCTCTGACCTCCCTGCTTTGTATTTGCTACTCAGTCATAGACTGAAAAAATGCATTCATCCTGCCATTGTTTCTTAGGAGTCAAGGGCTGCTCCAAGCCCACAGCACAAACCATAACCAACCCACCTGCATGCCTAAACTTGCAGACACCTGGGTGGGATCAACCGAAAACCAGTTAGGAGGCACCTTGAGAGCCTCCATGATGAAGGAGGAAGTCTTTTGCACTGGGGTTCAGCCTGGCTCTGTGACTCTAGCTATGTGATCTGGGTGGATCCAGGTAGTATCTGTGGGATCCAGGTAGACCCCTGTGTGTCTAGGGAATGGGTGAAATAATAGGATCTGCTCCATAAAATTATTACAAATTCAAATGACAAAGCTCGTTGTCTTGTGCTCATAAGAAATGGTGATTACCATTGCTGCTGCTGGTTTTATAGAGACAAGCTTTGCAGGGGGGGCGCTATGGAGGCATTAAGGAAGCACAATCAGCTGGAGAAGAGACTTTTTTTTTTTTGGTCTTTTTGAGACAGGGTCTCTCTGTAGCCCCAACTGTCCTGGAACTCACTATGTAGACCAGGCTGGCCTTGAACTCACAGAGATCCACCTGCCTCTGCCTCCCAAGTGCTGGGATTAAAGGCGTGCGCCACCACACCCGGCAAGAAGAGACATATTTGATCTAATGGTAAATAGAAACTTTGGTTTCACCAAGATCATGAGCGTATACAAGATATGACATCCAATAAGAGCGCAGAAGAGAAAAACAAAAAAGGCATGAGATGAAAGGCTTCACAAAGCCCAAAGGCTCCAGTCACAGCTGGTCCTGGAAAGCAGCTTCAGAGGTGTTCAGACCCCTCTAGACTGACTAGATCTCATCCTCAGCATATACACCCTGACACTCAAACAACCAAAAGAGCTAGATGGGACCCACTGTGCTGATTATAGGACCACTGAGAATTGTAGTTGACGGTAGGGAAGCGTGCATCTACAGTAATGACGCTGCCTGCCTGACATCCCTCTGCAATTTGCTTTCAGAGTCACTGAGTTTATTAGTCTAACATCGCTGCTAGAAGATGGGGAGAGTCATGCTTCTGTTCAGCTAATATTTGTTGAGCACCTACTGTGCCATGTAAGTCAGTAAGCTATAAGTGGTATTCCAATGATACTGTACATGCTGTGGGAGAATGGGAATGGGATGGGGGCATCTGTCCAAGCCCAGGGACCAGAGGAGGCAAGGTAAAGGTCTGTAGGAGTAGCCAGGGCAAGGCAGCAGGAAGGAGAGTGAACAGGTCTGAGGGGGAAGGGAAAAAGACGAGCCGTGTCTAGAGTCTAGAGCTTGGGTAGTGGAGGTAGGTGAGGAAGCATGGAGGGCCTTAGAAGCCATGCTGTGAAGGCTGGGCTGTGGCCTAGAGGTAAGAAAAGTTGTATAGGAGGCACAGGGGAGTTCTGTATCTCCAGGAGGCTCCTCCAAGGTGAAACAGCATAAGAGTAGGAACAAGAGGAGGAGAGAGGATGAAGCGAGTGAACAGGAGGATGTTGGAACAATGCACAAGAAACAGCCCTGATGTGCACTGTACTTGGAGATAGAAAGAAATAGTGCACACAGCACCATTCTAGGGATTCTGTGCAGTGGATTGGAAATGGGAGGGTTCGGGAGAAGGAACTGGCAGGGGTGATACCCAAGTTTGGGGAAGGATGGCCACAAGGAAAAGAAGCATCAGAGGGACAGCCTCAGGGCCTCAGGGGTACATGAGTTCCCATCCATACACACTGAGATGACGGCACCTGCCAGCCCCAGCACCAGGAGAGGCTGACTCTGTGTACCTGAGACCAGAGAGTGTCCAGGAGCCAACATGTCCTGGGCATGGGCCTTGTTGACATGAAGATAGTGATGGAAGCTGTGCCAGTGGATGCACCTCCTGAGGAGATGGCCACTGAGAGTTCCAACTGCATACACAGGAGGAAATGGGACAGGCACATGTACTGCGGCCCAGGTCACATCCATGTGTGTGCACACCTAGACATACATCCATGGCACACGTGCCTGCTGGCAGGTCCCTGTCCTGCTTTACCAAAATAAAGCCATTAGTTGTAATGTTCTAAGTCATCTTCCTGACACACTCATGTCTTGTCAGGAGAAATAGGGTGGGGTAGAGTGGGGAAGCTGGACTGGAGCTGTCAAGGACTGGAGTGGGCATTCATTTTATTTCTATTCCTGCCAGGTCTGCTTGCCTCCACCAGCTTTCCCTCACAGCAAAGCCGAGGGCAGCAGAATGACCCAGGAGTGCCTGTGTGGCATGAATCTCAAAAACAAGGAAACAGGGTTCTAAAGGCAAAAATGAGGCAAACTCTTTAATGCCACTGTCTTCTGGGGGAATGGTAGCATATATCAGTGTACTGAAGTTTATTTCACTTAAGTAATTTAAGAATCTAATCCTTTTTTTTTCCTTTTTCTGTACAGCTAGGTGTGTGTGGTGTGCCTCTGTGTGTACATATTTCCATGTGTGTGGGCTCACTTGAGTGTACGGGGCACAAGGTAGAGACCAGAGGCTGATGTCAGTGTCTTCCTTGATTGCTCTGTACCTTATGTATTGAGGCAGATCTCTCACTTGAACCCAGAACTCACCAGTTCGCTATTCTCACTGTCCAGCTTGCCCTGGGGCTTCCTGGCTCCTCCTCCAGGGAGGATTACAAGCCGGATGCCATGCCCACCCAGTATTTTCATGAAAGCTGGGGATCCAAACTCTAGTCTTCAGGCTCCTGTGGTAAGCCTTTATCTGCTGAGCCATCTGCCCAGCCCCTCTGATGTTGCTTTCTACATGGTGCCTGTCCACATCTGGAGGAAGCAGTGTGTAATGGAACATATTTTCAGAAACAGTTAGCTTCTCAGTTTTCAAATCTAGACTATTTGAGCCTGTAATCCCAGCTACTCAGGAGGCTGTGGCAGGAAGATTTCAAGTACAAGGCCATCCTGGGCAATATAGTGACAGAGACTCGTTCTGAAAATAAAAGGTAAAAAGAGGTGGGGTTAGAATACTCACCTAGCATGTGTGAGGCCCTGGGTTCAATCCCCAACCAGGGGAAAAAGAGAAAGAAAAAATCAAGTGCCGACATTCACCAAGGTGATTAGGCAGGAGCTGGAAGCAATAGTAGAATTTGTTTTCAGGAAGAGCATAAAGAATTTAAGGATAAAAAGCATCTGAGAGGGTCCTGTGTAAAAATAAGAGAGATCAGAGAAAGAACCTGGTAGAACCTGTTGACCTTGTGAGTCCATTAAACCTTCTAAACTCTGTATATCAAATTGCATTCTTGGGGGCTGGAGAGATGGCTCAGTGGTTAAGAGCACTGGCTGCTCTTGCAGAGGACCCCAGTTCAGTTCCCAACACCCACATGGAGGCTAACAACCATCTGTAACTCCAGTTACAGGGGATCCAACACCCTCTTCTGACCTTCTTTGGGCATTGCATGACACGGTATATATGCAACTTATAAAAGGCTCCATGGAACAGGACATGAATGAGCTATCAGGCCAGACTCTTCAGGAGTCACAGCCACTTTGCAGCATCACTGGTTTCTCTCTTGAAGATGGTGCCATTTAAAATAGTTTAGCATTTCCCTTTTTGGTGTTTTTGTTTCCTGTTAATCAGTTCACATGACTTTGGCGTTATAGAATGAGTTTAATTGCCACAGAAAATTGTTACAAGGTTTTTCTAGGTCAGGATAAAGCCCATATCTTTCTTTCTTTTTTAAAAATACTGCCTATTAAAATAATAAGCAACAGTGTTTAGTCCATCGGGGTCAGGTTTTTACTGCCAGTGCTGAAGGTAAATGTTTTCTACCCTCTTGTTGCTAACTGAATTCTCATATTTGGTGGTAATGGCTGCAAGTCAACAGCAAAGTTTTGTGTGGTCATTGGCATGCCGGGCGGGGGGGGATGGAAAATGTTTTTGTGCACAGTATGGAGAAGGGTTGACACCAGAAAAGAGCATCTGTGTGCTGTGATGGATAAGGACTGAGATGTCCATGGGTAGGTGCACAACGGGCCAGGCGTGGAGCCAGGCATTTTTTCTTCACTCAGACAAGCAGGATGAAACAGACCCTGCACCACACACAGCAACGGAAACACAAGACAGAACCTTGGAAGAACGGAAGGAATTCTGTTTTTGTTGCCTCACCTGTGCTGAAGCAAATGCCATTTGTAGTTCTTCGAAACCCTGAGACCATGCAGTGCTGAATGCAGCCCTCACGGAACTCCAAGACAAGGGAGCTGCTCCCTCCTTGCTTTACAAATCTGAAGGCTCTATCCTTAAAAAGCAACTTGCCATATAAGAAAGCGGTATGCTCCCTCCTTTGCTTATCAGGCCTGTCTCTTCCTTGGGAAAGATAATTAACTAACTTTAGAAGGATCTGCCTATGGGGGCTGGCTTTTAACCATCACACCCTTCCAAATGAGAGCGGTTAATAAATCTGGGAACATTTATCTGTAGACTGTGACCTGACAGCGAGCAGAAGGAGATGTTACGGTAGGAGAACTTCTAAATAATTAGGACTGGAAGAAAAAAGGAGGGAGAGAGAAGGTGTTTAATAGGATCATCCTCCAGGGCTGCTGGAACATCTTCCCCGTACTGCACTGACTGTTGTCAGTTCATGTTCATGGTCAAGGTTGCTCTGTGACCCTGTTTTCTGGCTGTAGGAACCCACTGGCACTGCACTGTGATGTCATTTTCAGTGCTAGGTGCACAGGAAACCACAGCACTCAGTTCCACCTGAATAATTCTGCCTTTCCCAGGTGTCCACTGTGGCTAAAATAAGTTCTGCTGCTCCAGGATGCACTGGGGTTCACAGCACACTCCTCAACAGTGCTTTCCTGCTCAGACCACCCTGCACCCAGATTCATTCAGTCTGTCCATGCCTTTCAGAGTTCTCAACAGTGTAAACATCTCACCAGTGTAAACAGAGTTCTCACCAGTGTAAACAGAGATACTATTCCCCAGTGTAAACAGTGTAAACATCTCACCAGTGTAAACAGATCTCACCAGTGTAAACAGAGTTCTCACCAGTGTAAACAGAGATACTATTCCGTTTACCCCAACACAAGGCTGCCATCAGATAAGTGTTCGCTTAGCAAACACGGTGCTGTACAGACCAGAAGGGCTCTTTGGTTAGCGTTACTTCTTCCACTTAGAGAAAAACATTCTTCCCCCAGTGGGCGGCCACTCCATTCATTGTTCAACAGTCAGCAGCACAGAAATGCAACCATAGCAGATGTACAGGGAGAGGATTCACCGAGGCAGGCAGCACATGGGCAGGCAGCTGTTGTGCCTGGGCCTCATTTGCTGTTGCTAAGGGCCATCCCACTGGCAGGGCCACTAGGTGTCACTTGCAAAGTTCCCCATTTAGAACCAAATTTCCCCAGAACCAAGGGAACTGAGGCAGTGACAGTGAGGATGACACTGCTCACATCCAGCATCTGTCCCTGTAAAGCTGATGGCTGTGGCTGGCTGGCTGCTCACCTCAGGGCTTCTCCTGGATGCTCACCACGTACATAGCTGTGCCTCAGGGAGCCATTCTGCTGGATGGATCATGGTCTTGCTGGCTTCTGATCCCCCACAGTGCTTACCTAGCTACCAGCTCCACCTGGGCTCAACCCTTGTCACCAGCAGCCTTTAGGGGGGGGTTAGGTCATTAGTAGTGCCAGGTTTGGGATGAGTGAGGTCCTGGGAGCTACCGTTGCATACATCCATGTGTGCTTGCCGAGTGGCAGAGGTGTATGCTTCTGGTCTTCAGCTCTGCTTAGCATCTTCTCAGCATCTTCCAGCTCAGAGTTCTTAGCTCCAGACAGCCCGAGTGGCAGCTAGATTCTGCTGGCGCATCCTTCCCTCTGCAGACAAGGCTAAGAACGTCCACCTTTCCTTTGCTGCAGGCTTTGCTGTAAGTAAGCGTTGCTCTATTTTTATCTTATGCAACTTCAGGGATGGGTCATCAATCCAGTGTCAACCCAGTGCTCTCGGCCTGTGTTCTCTGGCACCCGCCTCTGGCAGAGGATCTACCTTCCCTACCGGATGCCTCTGCTAGCAACCCTGAAATGCTTCTCTCCTTTACTCGGTGTTCACTGACAGCCTCTATATGGGTTGAAAGAGGTCCATCCTGCCCTCAGGGGCAGTGACACAGGGATGAGGGTAGTGGAGGTAGACAGGAAAACAGGTTTATCTGACATCAGATTGTATGGTGGTTCCCACCTGCCTTGCCCACCACCCACATGGGTGCTGGATCTGACTCTATTATGCTGTTGTCCTGTTATTTCAAGTCCCATGTATATTGTCACTAGAGCACATTTTTAAAATACTTTATTATTTTATGTGTATGAATGTTTTGCATGCATGTATGTAAGTGCACCCGTGTTGTGCAATGCTCAAGAGGTCAGAAGAAGGCATCAGATCCCCTTGAACTGGAGTTAGTTAGCCACCATATGGATGCTGGGAACCAAACCAGGTCCTCCACAAGAGCAGCCAGTTCTCTTGACCACTAAGCCATCTCTCCAGCCCTAGATTAATTTTTTTAATGGTTGTTTTGAATCCTGTTAATTTTTAAATTAATTTATTTTTATTTTATGTGCGAGTGTTTTGCCTGCATGTAAGTGCACCTGTATTGTGCAAAGACTGCCAAGGTCAGAAGTGGGTGTTAGATGCCCTGGAACTGGAGTTACAGACAGTTGTTAGCCGGCATGTGGGCACTGGGAGTTGAACTCAAGTCCTCTAGAAGATCAGCCAGTGCGCTTAACCACTGAGCCATCTTTCCAGCCCCCAAATCAGATCAGTTTTCATAGTCTGTACACTCAAGGGTCTTTTCTTTTGCTTGTAACATGGAAGTTGGACTCACCCATCTGGGGCATAGGGCCCCAGTCCCTAGACCTCTTTTCCATTGGCTCCCCTGACATCTTCCTGAGCCCCAGGCAGGTAGAGCTTGCCCACTCCCACCACTTCTCTCTCTGCAGACAGGACACTTTCCTGCTATCACCACATACGGAGCATGCTCCCAGCATCCCAGGGTCCTCTTTGTGCTCTGTATCACTGTGGCCTCCTAGAAGGTGGGGAGTACCTCTTTTATGTACTCTGTGTCCCTTGCTTTGGACAGCAACGGGCACAGGTTAATCAAGTGTTTGCAGACAGGTCCCTTTCTAACAGTGTGGGTGGTGGACATCTGGTGTGGAAGGGACCAGGTGGGAGGCACCAGCAGATGCATCAGAAGCCTTTGACTTCATAGAGTATCATTAGAAACAGCTTTGGTTTGGTTTTGATTTTAAGACAGGACCTTGCTATGCAGCTCAGCAGTTCACTGTGTAGCCCAGGCTAGCCTTGGAATTGTGGCAGTCCTCCTGCCTCAGCCTCTTAAATGTTGGAATTATATGTGTGAGCCACGACACAGCCAGAAGCAGCTTTTGGAAACATAAACCAGTGCCATGCTATACATACTGTGCACATGTCCTTAGAAAGTGTCCAATTAAACAGGGAAACGACTGAACGAAGAGAAATTTGCTTGATATTTACCTACTGGCTGGTAGCTTTATTTATTCGAGACTGGTTTTTATTCCTATTTTAAGCAGCTAAGCCATATTTCAAAGAAGAAAATCAAAATGAGAAATAGTTGACTAATGATGGAGGGCCCCAGCAAAACAACAGAGGGAATTGGTAGAAAAAGTGACTAAAATGAGTTCATCAAGTCTGTAATTTTGCATTTTTCAGAGAAATTACAAGCAGCCACCTCACTTCCTCTTGTTTCTGTCTCTTTTCACTGACCAGTCATTAAATTTCAGGCAGTTTGGATCAGCATGGTCACTTGTAGAAGTTTCAGCTCATCTGTTTACCCCCTCCCCATCGCCCCCAGACCTCACTAAGGGTCAAGCAGTACAACTAAGTGGCCAGTGGTCAGATTCTGGCCATAGGCTATAGCTTGTCTAAAAAGTAACTTAATTCCAGAAGATTTTAAGATATGCCACGGGTCTTCAAGACTATCTGCCCTGAACCAGAACCACATAGGGAGTTTCACTGGGAAGCCTTGGTGCTCCTCTGTGCCGGATCTTAGGTTTGGGACTCCAAACCATTGCATCTCAACCATTCCCGTTTGGGGGAGAACAAGAGGGCTGATGGTTTGCCTCCATTGGTATGTAGTCTCAGTTAACCCCAGATCTACCCTATCTGAGGCAAGCTTGAAGAAGCATAGCTATTTGGCTGAGGACAGGAATCTCAGAGATGTCAAGTCCTTTGTGTAAGATAACACAGCTAGTGTATGAACAAACTTGGATGTAAATCTGGTGGCCACAGGCTTCCAGCTTACTTGGCTACACTGAACAGTTTTAGTCCCAATTCTGTCTCTGAGGAGATTTATAGACTTGGGAAATTAGTTTTCCTGTTGAATCCCAAACTCTCTATCTTCTATCTTTCTGGGGTTTCAGGAGGATCAAAAGAAATGTTACCACATGAGAAATACCCAGCCAGACTCTAAGCATACATAGTTACTTATAAACATCTTCCTACAGTTCTGACAACCTTTTCAGGGATGAATGTGAAAATAGTTTTAGATTTCTACTCAGCAGTTCCTTTAAAATACAGTTTACATCATGGTGGCGCATGCCTTTAATCCCAGCACTTGGGAGGCAGAGGCAGGCGGATCTTTGTGAGTTCGGGGCCAGCCTGGTCTACATAGTGAGTTCCAGGACAGCTGGGGCTACAGGGAGACCCTGTCTCAAAAAAACAAACAAACAAACAAAAAATACAGTTTACAAAGACACAGAAAAGGAAAAGAACCAGTGAATAGGTGATTTCGTCTCGTTCCAGATATATTTTAAGAATCTATCCTTTTGCAAAGTTCACAGCCAAGGTCAATAAATACTTAGTTTGTCTAATCTGTTTGTGGTTTGCATAGAAGGTGAATTGAGTGTTTTTGAAATTTGGGGCTTCCTGTTTTTCCTCATCCATGTTTTTCTCTTTGAATTCTTCGATTTTTGCCAAGAAAATATGTGCTACAGTCATATGAGACAAGTCTCAAGTTCCACGTGTGTCTGTGAGGATGACAGCGAGGTGATAAAATAGCTTGTTATATTTTACTAGTTTCTCTCCTTCCATCTTCACATGGAGGTGAATAACTAGAGAGAAACAAGTTTATTCAAGACTGTGAGAGAATCTGAGTGCATTTAAACTTGGGACAATGCACTGGATTCCATGCTGTGGAACTGAAAAGTGAAACTCAAAAGTGAGTGTTGTGGTTCACATTTGCAGTCCCAGTGCTGGGAGGCAGGAATCCCCGGGACGTGCTGGCCATTTCAGCTGGAATGGCAAGCTCCGGGTTCAGTGAGAGACCTTGTTCCCAAAATTACAGTGCAAAGTGCCAGAGACAGACACTCAAAGCCAACAACCTCTGGCTTCCACGTGCACAAGTGAGTACAGCACATGCCTAACACATGTACACACACACACACACACACACACACACAGAGGGGGACCACTGGCTTCCACATACATACAAACACATGCACGTACATCCATATATATATATATATATATGTGTGTGTGTGTGTGCACTGCACACATTGGAATGTATACATGTAACAAAAGAAGAGGTTGTCAAGCCAAAGAAATTCTTCAGAGATTTTCTAAATGGACATGTCTTAGAAAGGCGCTGAGCCTTTTGATCCTTACTACTCTGGAAGCATCAGATGAGTCTGAGTGGTTGCCTTGCACCCAAGTGTGATCGGAGGCTGTTAAATTTCCTTTTTAAAAATGCTGGAGTCTCAGGCCTGCACCACTGTGCTCAGCTTAGCTTAATACTTCTTGCAAGCTCTCTTTCCTCATAGCTACAGCAGTTTACATGCCTGCCAAAACTGTAAAATTTCCCCTTATGCCTTATCTTGCTAGTCTTAGATCTTATGAGTTGTTTCCAGTTTTTCATCTGATTGTGATGGCCTGTCTCGTTTCCCAACTCCTGTTGAGGTGTGGAGTCTTTTCCCTGGCTGGGTCCCAGTGGAGTCTCTTCTTCAGCCCCCTTCTCTGCAGCTGACTGTCCATGGTATCAGGGTCCTTGCTGGGCTTCATCAGGTCTTCTTGTCTTTGCTCCTGGTTGAACTTAAAAATCATTTGGCCTAGGTCCAAATGAAAACCCAAATTGCTGGATTCTAACTCAGACTCTATGAAATTTATAGATAAATTCAGAAAGATTTCTACTGTGTTTGTGATGTCCTCTCATCAAGAAACATAGCTTGGTGCTCCATTTATTTGGGTCTTATTTTATATACTTCAACCAAATGCTGTGTTTTGGTTTCATTTAAGAATACTTGTTTGAAGAACCAGAGAGATGGCTCAGCAGGTAAAGGTGCTTGCTTCCAAACCTGACGACCCGAGTTCAGTCCTGGAACTCATGGCGAGAGGAGAGAGCAGCTCTCACAAGTTGTCCTCTGACCTTCAAACATGCTCCATGGCACATGTGCATTCATACACACTAAATAAATAAAAGGGAAAAAATTAATGACTGCTTATTTGAATTATTCCCAAGAATCTTATAATTTTGTCTCTTATGACAGCTATTTTATAATAAGACATGGGGTGTGTGTCCATCAGGCATAGAGAAAATATATACACTTTTAGTTTTCTTTTTCCTTTATTGATTCCTTTTAAATAATAAATATACATAATGAGTTATTTTGTTTTGGGTTTTGTTTGTTTGTTTTTGAGACAGGGTTTCTCTGTAGCCCCAGCTAGGTTGAAACTTGCTATATAGACCAGGCTAGCATCAATCTCACAGATATCTGCCTGCCTCTGTCTCCAGAGTGTTGGTATTAAAGACCTGTGTCGCCATGCCCAGCCAGTAGAGAGTTTTATGAAAGAAGACTAAGAACATTATTCTTTTTAGCATATATTTATATTATTATATTCCTAAATGATGGTTGAAAATAATTTTAGTTTTACCTGGTAAAATTTCATGCTTACACATATAAGTTCTTTTTGCCTTGGGCTTTACTCTGAGTGGAAATTTGGGTCTCGTAGGACCTACATAGATATAAATAATGTTTGGGCAATGGGAAGTTTTGATGGGAACTTCCCTGTTCTTGGCCTTCAGCTATCAGAAAGATGGATTGAAAGTTAGGAAAACCACAAACCCACCACCTATAGATTAGCAGAGTATTGAGCCACCGTGATGGTACAGGGCTTGACCCACAGACTGCCCTATAGCCAGGCGATGCCAGGTCACTGTCCTGATGTCCATGGGGACATCACAACCTTCCTCTGTTTGGAGTCAGTGAGACCTTGACTGAGGTTAGGCTACTTTCAATGAATGCCTTTTCTAGGGACCAACTTGCCCTGTTATTTACACAGAGTTAGAACACAGGAAAGAGGGGCCCAATACTGACATTCTGTCCTTTACTTGGAGATCTTCCTAGGAGCTTTTGTCCAGGAAGTCACTGAACTGCTGGTTCTGTGGGACTTCTTTGCCCGGTCTGTAAGTTAGTGACTAGGCTTGACTTTTGTCACTAGATACTGTGACCCTGTTCCT
Organism: Nannospalax galili; assembly: GCF_000622305.1. NCBI lineage: Eukaryota > Metazoa > Chordata > Mammalia > Rodentia > Spalacidae > Nannospalax > Nannospalax galili. The sequence goes on from NW_008358517.1 coordinate 6,508,996, forward strand.
CCATCAAAAGAAGAAGCTTCTTTGAAGCATCCAAAGAAGTTTTATTCAACCTGACAGAAATTATTTTATTTAAAAAATAATTTATATGTATGAATGTTTTGCCTGGATCCTTGATAAGAGCAGCCAGTGCTCTTAACCGCCGAGCCACCTCTCCAACCCCTTACATAGCATTTCTTAAAAAATAATCTTGCTTTAGGATCTTTGGAGTTTTTTACAGAAATAGTTGGGGCTGGTGGTATAGCTCAGTGGCAGAATACTTGCTCAGCATGCATGGGACATGTTCAACTTCCAGCACTGCAAATAAATAAATTAGCCTTTATCCAGAAGTTCTTGTTGATCTGATAGCTAGTCCTCTCTGGGCTTTGATATTAGGAAGAATTTGCCATCACCTACAGTATCTTAATTCAAAATAAAAGGAGGGTTTCTGTTATTGCACTAGAGAGAGCTCAGGATCACAAGGTGAGGTCAGGCTCTCCAGGTTCTTCCTTCATGTCCACCCTGGGCAAAGGACTTCACCTTTGCTTGTACTACCTTCTCACTAACAAGCTATAAAGTGCCTGTCTCAAAAAATAAGGTGGATCCTTGGCATATACCCAAAGGACTCATTCTATTGTGTAGACACTTGTACAACCATGTGTGTTGCAGCTCTTTTCACAATAGCTAAGGGAGGGAAGCAACCTAAGTGCCCCTCAACTGGAGAGTGGTTATGAAAATGTGGTCCTTTTGCACAGTGGAGTTCTACTCAGCAGTAAAGAAAGATGAAATCATGAAAACTGCAGGTAAATGGGTGAATCTAGAAACTGTTATACTAAGTGAAGTAACACAGACTCAGAAAAAACAAAAGATATATGTTCTCCCTCATTTGTGGATCCTAGCACCAAATGCTTATAATAGATGAAATCCCACTGAAATGGGCCAATAGCCTTTGGAAAACAGATGATGCAGAGACCCGAAAGTTCAGTGCCTTGCCACAGTGGGAGGAAGATCCCCCCACACTTATCACCTCCTCCCCAAGGCTCAGGGACTTTTGCAGAAGAGGTTGATGGAAAGAAGGTAAGAGCTGGAGGAAGGGGTCGAGTGTTAACTAGAAGTGTCCTCAGACCACTGTGCCTGCAAGCTATAGTCACACCTCCATCCCATGCTCATCAAGGAGTCGATGGGTGAGTCAGTTACCCCTGCCACCCAATCGGGCAACCTTGGCTGTATGTGGGGGAGGGGCTAAGGATACCTAGAGACCTCCATGAGGCACATCTCTCAACATTTTGCGCAGCTGTTGGGAAGTCACAGGGTGTATATTTGAGTGTGGACTTCCCAGCGCAGTTGTAAATGGGGGGTGCCCACTCTTCTGTAAATAAACTCCCACCCTATGCTCTGTTAGCAAGCCCAATAAACTCGTTAGGATTTTCAAAAAAAAAGAAAGTCGTGTGACGTCCAGAAGCTGGCATTTCACAGCCCTCCTCCCCACCTCCGGTTCTTATAGTCTTCCTACACCCTCTTTCTGGATGTTACTTGAGCTTGGGGGTAGGAGATGTGATATAGATGTTCCATTTAGGGCTGTGCACTCAACAGTCACTTATTCTCAGTACTTTGACCAGTTGTGGATCTCTGCGTTTGCTGAGGGAAGTTTCTCTGGCAAAGGCTGAAGGCCCAAGTGTATAAACATAAATACTTAGAGGACAGTTTGACAGTATGTCCATTTAGAACATTACAGTAGTAGGTCCCCCTAAAGTCTCTGACCTCCTGCACCATGTCTTTTGACCTGGCTTACAGTGTCAGCCATGAATTCCCTCCTGCAGAGCAGGCCTCAAATCCAATCCAAGAGCGGTCAGTTATCCCCGTCATCTTCATGCTGTTGTTGTGCTGCACGAGTCAGGAACAGCCTTGTTTTTTGAGATGAGGTCTGTCAATGCACTAAACCTGGAGCTCACCAATTAGGCTAGACTAGCTGACTAGAAAGCCCCAAGGACCCTCCCATCTCTTCTTCCCCACTGATGGTATTACAGGCATGGATCACCACTCTCAGAATTTATATGGATGTTGGGAATCTGGACTTGGGTTTTCAGGATTGCATGGCAAAACCTTACCAACAGAATGATCTCCTGTTGTTTTTAAATATAAAAAATTTTAAACTCAGGTCTGAAGTAAATGGGTGTCATTATTTGAGGACCATATGTCTATATAAGTATAAAAAACTACTTTGAAATATGATATTTCAACAATAAAAATATGAGATTCAGGTAGAGAATAGTTTTTTTTTCAAATATTTTATTTATTATTTTTATTTTATTTATATGTATAAGTATATTGCCTGTATGTATGTGAGGGCACCCCTGTTGTGCAATGCCGCAGAAGTCAGAAGAGGGCTTTAGATTCCCCTGGAACTGGAGTTAAGGACAGTTGGTAGCTACCATGTGGGTGCTGGGAATCAAACCCGGGTTCTCTGCAAGAGCAGTCAGTGCTCTTCTTTAAAAAAAAAAATAGCTTATTGAGAATTTCATGCATGCATATAAGGTGTTTTGATCAAATCCACGCCCACTCCCTCCCTTCGAACTCTTCCCATATCTCCCCATCCCTTTTTCCTGAACAACTTCATGTACTCTTTTTTTTTCTTTTCTTTTCTTTTCTTTCTTTTTTTTTTGGTCTTTTTGAGACATTGTCTCTCTGTAGCCCCAGCTGTCCTTGAACTCACTATGTAGATCAGGCTGGCCTTGAACTCATAAAGATTACTAAGAGGCCCAAGGACATTGTGAGTTTTAGCCAAGAAACTGCCAATTTTTCTTTGGGGCCTTTTTATGCTGTCTAGCCAATTCCTACCTCCTATTCTTTTTTTTTTTTTTTTAATTTCATTTTTATTTTATGTGTACGTGTATACTGCCTGCATGTAGGTAAGTGCACCCGTGTCGTATAATGCCCACGGAGGTCAGAAGAGGCTGTCAGATCCTCTGGGACTGGAGTTACAGACAGCTGTTAGCTGCCATGTGGGTGCTGGGATTCAAACCCAGGTCTTCTGCAAGAACGGGTCTTCTGCAAGAACGACCAGTGTTCTTAACTGCTGAGCCATCTCTCCAGCCCCTCTACTTCCTATTCTTATCACACCATCCTCTGAAGAGGTTACCCAGCTTTTGGATAGGGGTTTCGGATGCAGACCGCTCTGGCTTCTTCCATGCTGAACAGGGACAACAGGATGAGGCAATTGGGGTACCCCTTCAGTGGGTCTATCTAAAAGACTCCCAAATTGCATAACTCTTATCTATAGAGGGAAAAGAAAATCCTTAACTGGTGAATAGAGATGTGAAGGAGAAGTAAAGGCAAGAGTAATTAGCATTACAAGTTCTAGACAGGGAACTAGAAAAAAAAATCAGACCAGGGCAATTTTCAAATGTTCATATGCAAGTCCATTGGAGTTTCTTGACAAGGGCTTCCAAAAGCATCCCTCTATTGGGTTCCTCCTCATTTCTCTTTTGTCTTCCAAGGCTGGACTCTAGAGTGATGGATTCAGGATTTGCTTTCAGGTATTTTGATAGCTGTTGGAGTGGTTAGAATCAGCGTCAGTTCCCTCTCAAAGGCTTCTAGATAGGGGGAGAAGACAAATTTATCCATCATTTTAGAACAATAGCTGGTTGGCACTACAGTAGAGAACAGGTTTTTTTTTTTTTTTTTTCACAGCCCAAGACGCCTCTGCTTTTTCTTTTAAAGGGTACTAGAATCTTCTTTTTGGTTTTTTTGAGACAGAGTCTCATGTATTCCCAGGCTGAACTCCAACTTACTGTATGTAGCTGAGGATGAGCTTGAATTCCTGATCCTCCTGCCTCCATTTCCTAAGTGTTGGGATTACAGGTGTGTACCATCACAGCCCGCTCACAGTAGAATTCTCTTAGTAGTATTCCTTCTTTGTCAAGCCTTCCCCCATTTTGAATTAAAATTCAGTTTGGCTGAGTGAATGGGCTTCATGTCTAAGTGAACGATCAGGAAGCTTGAGAAGTCCTACGACACTAAAGTATTTCCTTTCACAATTAAACATATTTTCAGATGAAGAGCGTAGTCCAAAAAATGCTTTTTATTTCCTCAGCCCTTCCGAAGAATCTGGGAGGAACACACTGACTTCTCCATCGCGTCCTTCTCCATCTGAGAGTCGGTCTCTATTCTGTAGAAACTCTTCTTCAGGTTTCACAAGTAGCAGAAAATACCAGTGTCATCTTTTGGCTGGACCAGGGTCACCTCAGGGTTTTCAGGAAGCACTAAATATGGACCTACAGCACAGAGCCGTAACTTTGACTTCTAAAGAGACCAGGCTCGTTTCCCTGCTGTTCTCTTCAAACCACAGCCTCGTGTGTGGGTGTTAAGTTCTTGGCTGGAGCTCCAGCTAAACAGAGCGGTATAGATCCTTGAAAAAATAAAACGTAGCTGGAAAACTACCGGGAAGACAAATGATCCAATTTAACCCAAACCACTTTTTAAAATACAGACAAACAGAACAATAACAGTGGAAAATTACAGGAACTCCTGGGGAGGACTGCCATCCAAAATGGCTGACTACCCACATCATTAGGAGGCGCTGCCCCCACAGGTGGCTGTGCCTAGTCATGTTCTAAATTTCTACATCTCCAACTGCCAACACTCTGAAGATGTTGAGTTTAACATTTTTAAACTACATTTTAACTTCTTCAGTGGCTGTTTTATTTCACAAGGTAACAAGTTGGACAGGAACCCTGAATCTGTAGACAGGAATCATCTTTTATCACAAGGATTAGAAGACAGTCTGGACTGCCCTAACAAAACAAATGATTGTCTAGCCTATAAGTCTCGCTTATTTCTCTACTCCAGGATGAAACAAGTCAAGAGAGTACTCATACTCATTGTACTAAAAAGAAAAAAAAAATTGTTTTGAGACAGGGTCTCCCTGTAGCCCCAGCTGGCCTGGAATTCACTATGTAGACCAGGCTAGCCTTGAACTCCAGAGTGCTGGGATTAAAATTTTAAGAGGAACTTTTACCATAGCATATCAAATCCCAACTGGATATCTCCAGAGAATTGGAAAAGTCATTTGCCTATGAATAGAAAGAGCCTTTCTCCTAGTGTGGCCTTGGATTTCACATACAGGTTCAGAGCCCTAGGCACTTCCTGAGTTGTGTAGCCATCCCTCTTGAATACCTTGTTGCTCTCACAAGTCCCCGTCTTTCGAATTTGGATATTACTACCCTGGTATCAGTGGCACACTCACCCTCTGTTTTGTTGGCTTTGTAGTTCTTCTGGGAATTGAACTCAGGTGTCATGTATGCTAGATAAGCACTCTTCTTCTGAGCCAGACCACCAGCCCCACACTCAGTCTGTGGCAGACTCAGTTTCTCTAGGTCCTATCTTTTCAATCTAAGTTTGATTTTTCTTCTTACAGCAACTAAATTACACCACAGGCATTGAGTCTATCAGGGAACAGGTTACCTTGCTTTCCAGTGCCATCTGAAGGATGGGAGGGAGGAAGGAAGGAAGGATTAGTAGGAAGTTTTGCTTAAGTTTTATACTTAGGCAGCTAATTATGTGGCCCAAGGCTGCATTCTATTTGTGCGTCTGTGACTACAGTTAAGCAGCCAGTTGGGTGTCCAGTGTGACAGGGCAGAAACGCCGGGGGAGGCCTTCCCTGTCTACTCAGGGACTATCAGAACTACAAAGACAGATCTGGTGTGCCTGTCATCACTTTGCATGTTTTAAATCCATAAATTCTACCAAGGAATGTTCATTTGGTTTTTTACCTATAAAAACGAAGCCTAGAGATGGAGATTTTGCCCATCAGTGATCATATATAAGTTGTAGAACATGTGTATTCTTCCTTCATTGCATTCAGGCATTCATGGTGTTAAGGAAATGCAGGAAAATTGGTAGCAATCTGCCTCAAGGAGCTAATAGGTTGGTGTGGAGTCAGGGGAAGGTTTCTTTTTGAGATGGAAGAGACAGGCACAGTATAAACCTGGACAGGAATGAGCCAGGCAGGTAGCAAAGATCAAACAGGAAAGAAAAACTGGATATGAACAAGGGTCTGCAGAAGGACAGAGGCCATCCAGACCAAGCCCCAGATGGACATCCGTGATCCACCTGGCAGGAATAACACAGTGGGGGAGGGCTTGCGGCAGATGTGTTTTGTTTAGTTTTATTGTTTTAGAGAGAGAACAACCTCCCTAAAATTTAGTCTCCACCCAGTGACCTTTTTACAGATGAAGTAGGAGGTAAGAGTTTCTCTGAGAGGGAATTAGGAATCGCAGGAGGAGGGATTGGGAAGGACCTGAAGACTGGCAGTCCAAGCGAGCTTTCTGTTGCTGTGATAAAACACCGACCAAAAGCCTCTCAGGGAGGAAAGGGTTTATTTCGGGTTACAACACTGTTTTTATATCCAGGCTTGTCACCATGTCCAAAACTTCAGGAAAGGTAAAAAGCTGCTTTGTCATCAGAGGCCCAGGGGACTCAGATTAATGTACCCTACTATTACAGTGACCATGGTTGTAACTCACTGCCTCAAATTCTCTACTAAGCCCAGAAAAATAACTTTTTCTCCACACCAGTGTCTCAAGGCTTTTTACCCAGGAGAAAGCCCGGAAACCCGCACAGCAGATGTGCTGCCCCAGAGGAGGGGGTCTCGGCTTGGATCTGGAACACTGAGGCACAGTCCCCCTCGCTTGTAATAGCTGCTTAGCTGCCATCAATGTGAAATGACAGCAGGCTCCAGGGAGTTGGTGACTTGGCCTGAAGGATCTGTCTGTAGCTTAGAGATTTTCTGGGCTTCAGATCCCAAGTAAAATCAGTCTGGAGCTTTTGTAGGATTTCCTGACCTAGACAGTTCATCCCGGAGAGATCAGGTCAGACCTGTGGGATTTCATAAACATTCCCCCGGAGGTTGCATTTTTTTTTTTTTCACTTTTTCATATCCTGTGGTTTTGTAAACTTGCTGTGGAAAAAACAGGCAACTTGAGTCTGGACAATGCTAGGAGACACAAGGCACCCCTGGCCCACCAGCGTTTCTGAGAAGGTGGTGTGTCTGTGTGTCTGACTTTCTGTGCTGCTGCTGGTCCTCTGTGTGGATGTCTGAAGTGTGAGGAGAGACCCATGCCATTCTTTCTGTGACCAGAACTGCGCTGTGACCAAGGGGTAGCACCATATTTATACTTGCTGGAGTACTGTTAGGTCTGGCTCCAATCTAAGCTCAAGTGTCTTTGCTTTGGAAAATGGTGAAGATTTAGGGTCTGGCTTCGGACCAGCAGGTGAACCTTAGGACTATGCTCGAAGGCCTCGTTCATCCCTAAGACATCCCAGATGCTTTTTGAGTTGATTGTCAAGATCATAACAAGTGCTTTTCATCAGCTGCATCAGATTCGTGCAGGATTTAGATGCTGCTGGGTTGGGAGCAGCATTGCCCGAAGCCTCCAAGCTAGATAACATTCAGTTAACATTGAAGTATGGCCTAGTCACATGTCAGCAGGACCCAGGCATGCATGTCCTTGACAGGCGTTGGTTTATCCCCAGAGAACTACAGGGTTGAATCTTGGCTCTCTTCTTTCTATTTATAGACTCCCCAGAGGATCTTTACTTAGCCTTCCAGCTTTAAGTGTCATCCCTATGCTGATGGCCTGCAGAGGCACATCCATACCCAGATGTCTCCCCTACATGCCGCACACCCCAGCCTTTTTTTCCTGTAATGGGTAGCTCAGACCTTGTGGTGCTCTGGCCTCTTCTGCAGTTTCTCTTTTCATCCATCTGTCATACGTGTGGTGCCCTGCCGTTCTGTGTGTCTGGCCATGAAGTGGTGAGAAGAAGGTCTTTGCTCCCTGGAGCTTGCCCTCAGAGAAGACAGATACTTAACCAGAAAAGAAGTGTATATATGAATGTGACCGGGAACAGCATGCTGGGAAGAAAATGGAACACGCGTCAATAGGTGACACAGTAACAGGAGAAGAGCCTGTTAATGCCTGAAGGACAGGTAAGAACCCAGTGAAAAGGGAGAAACTACCACAAATAAACAGGAAATGGATGGCTTATACAGGATGTGGTTTTAAAGAAATGTAAACCCATTGGAGGACGTTAACTTTGATCCATCTCACATTACAAGTGCCAGGAAGATTAAGTAAAAAGTTAAGTGTGCAAACAAAGTCATCTTTGAACAAAATCATCTTATTGTGGATGAATAAGAGTAGCAAAGACCAGTTCCGTGTGTTCGCTTCAGCAGCACATATACTAAAATTGGAACGATACAGAGAAGATTAGCATGGCCTCTGCACAAGGACAGCATGCAAATTCATGAAGCATTCCATATTTTTAAGAGGCTCATTTTGCACCAGTCAGAGATTATCAAGTACCACAACGGGTCACACACAGACATTGTCTGTGAATTCCCCAGGCCTCAGTGACACATCTGCAATGCAACCTCCACACTGAAGGCTCATGGAACATAGAATGGGGGTAAAGAAGTGGACACTAATGAAATCTCTCAGTCCTCAATAATGAAGCTCCCTCATGCAGTGGAGGGCCAGGAACACAAAAGGTCACAAGTGGCCAAAGCATAGAGATCAAGAGTCTGCTGAATGATCCTTGGACAGGGCTCCTTTATTAAACTTCACGGCTTAGGGACCATTGCAGAAAAGGAGGTGGAAAGAATGTAAAAGCCAGGGAAGAGGTACATGACCGCATGGGAACAGAGTCCTACTAGCTCCTGGGAACCTGCTCATATGATTCTATGGCAATGGTGTCAGCATACACAAGTCCCATGTAAACTCACACAGACAAAAACCCAGCATAGAACTGGGAAAATGAACAACAGACCCCAATCTTACCTAAAGGAATATTGGCAACTAATTGGTGCTAGATGAAGAGCTGATCTTCCTAAAACAAGGGACTCTAGATAGGTTGACTAGACCTCAGTGGATGGACTTGCACTGGGGAACAACTGGGGTCACTGATAACACAGTGGGCCTTAACAGAGATGACCGAGTATGTGGGTTCCAGTGAGGGGACTATGGGAGGGTGCCAGTGGGGACAGGGATATAAAGATGATTAAGATTGTTTGAGATGTTCTATATGAAATATATACACACAAAAAAATAAAACAAAATTTAAAAAAAGAAAAAAGTTCCATGATATGATCAGTGGGCTTCATAGTACCAATATTTCTGATAGCAAAACAAAATCATGAAATTAACAGTTGAGCAGATTGGGAGAAATAGTTGGATAAATGGGAATGTAGCACAAATAACATTCATGTAGCACATCTTCTCAATTCCCAAACTTTTCATGCATTTTGATGTTTCTTGAAATCAAATGTTTTAAAAATAACATTTACATTTAATGTCACTGCAAACATTAAATCAAGCAATAACATCTCATGGTTAAAAGGTCACTTTTAAAGTTTGTAAACATTAGTATAACCCTTAAAGTTCCTGGTAGAAAGCAGCAAATTCATTTGTTTATTCCTTTAGCAGATACTTGAAAGCTTCCTGGATAGCAAAGGTGTGTGTGGTAAATGAAGTGGACCAAAGCTCTTGCTTTCTGGGTCTTTTCTAGCCTAGTCACTGCTTGGTGCTCTGTGTATGACCTGTTTCCATGCCTCCCAAGGCTGTTTGTGTCCTTCTGGCAGAGGAAGTCCCTTGACCCACTCATCAGTTAAGTGAGAGAAGCAGATCCTAGCTCAAGTCTCGCTGAATGAAATGTCCCCCTCCGGCTTGCAGACTGTTGGGGACTCCTGCCGTTTTGGGTAGCAGTCTCTCCATGTCCGGATAGCCCAAGGGGCTCGGCGTTTCTATGCAGAGACTCCTCTTTCCAGTAGGGTGTCTCTTACTCTCTTCCTGACTCACCTTTTGAAGTGGTTGCCACAGATGCCCTACCAAAAACATGGCCTCTGGCACAGAAACTGCCAGGTTTTTCCTGTGTGATAATCAGGCAATGTCTGGCAGCCTGGTGGAAGCCCACCACCACATGTAAATGGGGCATCCTACAAAGCACCTATCAACTAAGGCTTTTGCTACTGCCCCCACACTATAAAATATCCTGGTTTCCCCTTAATTAATTGGAGCTGAATCACTAAGACCTGGAGCAGAGCTGAGTCACTGAACAAAGGAGCTGTACCTGACTGAGCTGAGTTCTGTGTCTTACTGTCTATGATTCTGTCTCTCCGGAGGGGGCTGTCCCTTCGTAAACAACTACTCTCGGAGATTTTGCTTTCGCCGTTCTTGAACTTCCCCACGTGATCCAGCGGCCGGCAGATCGTGTACCTCAAGGGAGTGCCCTGTAGCTTTGAACAGAACCCGCCTGGAAGCCCAGCGACCCATAGAGTCGTCAGCATCCAGTAGTCACGGAGACACGCGCGCACCCCAGCAACGCGGAGAGCCAGGGACCCGAGCAGCAACGTGGTGCACGGGACCACCCATAGCAGACAGCTGTCATTACTGCACCCTTCCTCTCTCCTGCCTCAGCTCTAGGGTTAGGACTCCAGGCAGGAGCTGCTGGTCACAACGGAAAGCACTGCAGATGAGACAGTATAAGCTAGGGCTTATAGATGTTGCTGTTCAAGAGAAAAAAAAAATTGCCAGGAAGAAAACACAATCTAGTCATGCATTATTTAGGTGTGCTACTAGGTATATTTGAAACTTGTCTTAAATAATGTATGTCAATTAAATTTTAACACACTTTTGAGCAATTAAAACAAACAATTCAGCAGCTGTCTAAACTGCTCAGCAGGTTAGGGCACTGGCTGCCAAGCCTGACAACCTGAGTTTGATCCTGGGAAGAAGACAACCCACTTCTGCAAGTTGTCCTCTGACCTCCATACACATGCGTGCACACATACACACACACAGTAAATAAATGTTAAAAGGTATTAAAGCCAGGTGCGGTGATGCACACCTTTAATCTCAGCACTCAGGAGGCAGCGGCAGGCAGATCTCTGTGAAATTGAGGCCAGCCTAGTCTACATAGCAAGTTCCAGGCCATCTGGGACTATAAGGAAACCCTGTCTCAAAACTACATTTTTAAAATGTTAATATAACCATGGTTCTGATTCCAGGGAATCTGATGCCCTCTTCTTTGTGGGCAATGCACTACATGGGTGCACTTACATGCAGGCAATACACTCGTACACATAAAATAAAAAATAATAAATAAATATTTTAAAGGTTGCAATCAAAGACTTGGGGAAGGATGTGGGGAAGGGGTGGGGAAAGACTATACCGGCTCTAGGACGTGAAAGCAAGTAATTAAAAACTGTTCTGTGCCACCAGCCCAGCTTTAATTCCAGCACTCAGGAGGCAGAGGCAGGAGGATCTCTCTGAGTTCAAGGCCAGCCTGGTCCACATAGCAAGCTTCAGGCCAGCTGAGGCTACAGGGAGACCCTGTCTCAAAAAGACAAAAAAGACTGTTCTGAGTTGAGTTCTGGGGAAACAAAACCTGAGGTGTGTACCTTCTTGTGCCATAATGAAGAGACAAAATCGGGATAGGTGCTGGAGAAAGGGAAGCAAAGATTGGTCTCCACTTTTTAGGGAACAGTTCCAGAGTGACCTAAATGAAAGCAGGTGGCCCATCTTTATATGCCTGTCATCTAGTTCTTGGCTTCCTGCCACCTGGGGAAATCTATGGAGTGTGATGGGCACCCCAGTATCCACTAAGCCACACAGGATTAGTTAAATTGGTAAGCTTCTAAACATAGGTTTGCCACCAGGGAGCTTCTTGGTTTCTATTTTGCTCAGTAGTATCAAAGTAGTATTTGGTAGAAGGGAAAATTTGTTTCTTTTCCTTTGTTTTTTTCTCAGGGAAATGTTCACATTTTTTACTAGAAAAAAAAAAAGAATTTGAGATACCATTGAAAACAATTATGAAAAACTAGCTTTATAGTTCAACTTCATTCAAAAAAGAATGAATTCCTTCAGCTGTCATACATTTTTATTGTAGGCTTTTCTATAATCATTTTGATGCAGTGTCTATTCCCGTAAATACATCTCCGTCCTCCCAGGAGTCCTTGCATGGAATGTTGGGCTTTGTAAGTGTTACAATGTGTCAGCAGCATCTCTGGGGAGGAAAATGAAAGGAAGTGCAAGCAAGGAATTTGAAGCCCCTGAGTTCTGCCAAGTAGTTCTACCTGTTTGTGCGCTGAGCCTTTGCTGACAGTCTATTATATTAGAAAGGAAAACCACCCCGGCTTTCGGAATCGTTTTCAGTGTAACACGTAATACTTCTTTCTTAATGACTGAGGCATACACATCATCATCTTGCACACATACGTTTTAGTATGTCTGCAGTCTGAGTACATCTTTCAAGCAGCTGGCATCCAGTTGTAAGTGGGAGTATTTCTTCCTTGTTTAGTGGTATATAAGCTAATAATGTACCTTATAAATGACAGTCTTCAAGCCAGTGAAACATAAGTAATGGATTGAGTTTGTTTTGTTATAATGTAGTATGATTTGTAATTCTCAGATATTATATGTTTGAAGTTCTTGGGTTCATTTGCTGCGTTCAGCCTCTCTTCTTTCAGACACCCTTTGGCTCCTTTAGAACTGTGCGTCTTGTCTTTAAGGAGTATTACAAAGCAGCATTCAGACTAAGCCATAAATGCTATGTTCAGGAGAAAATTATGAACCACTATCTGCTCAATAAAAATAGGGAGACAGGGAAAATGCATTTGTGCTTTGCACTAGCAGACCGAGCATGGGTTTTATGAATGTGTGCCTGTTGGAAGACTGAACATGACAGGAAGGCTTTAAGGTGTCATTATTTTAGAAAATGACTCTGTAGTGATGGATACATGTCATTTGACTTGTGTCAGATTTCTAGACTGAGCCTTCATGTTGGCTGGGAATGACTGAGGACAGTGTATGAATGCAAGTTCATCAGTTGTAGCAAATGTCCCAGTCTGGGCAGGATGTTGAACGCAGGGGAGGCTCCGTGTTTGTGGTGGTACAGGATGAATGGGAACTCTGTCATTTCCACTCACTTTTACCATGAATTTAAAACTGCTGTAAACAATAAAGTCTGTTGCAAAAAATGTATACTCTGTGAGGAGAGGAAGAGGTCTAAAGGGGGAGGGCAGGCAGGGGAAAGAAAGGCAAATACTCATGCTGTCTTTGATGTGGAACTAGATTTAGCTACATAGGCACACACATGACATGAAAGCAGGAAGGGAGCTAGTCTCTGAGAAGAGGACCAGGGGAAGGGTGCACGTCAGAGTCAGGGCATGGACATGGACAAAGTAAAATGCATGTGTGTGTGAAGACATCATCATGAAACCCATTATTTTGGCACACACGCACGCGCGCGCGCACACACACACACACACAGACATGCACCTGCACCGAAAGCTTGCTCTTCTGCTCAGTTGCCTTTTCCTAAACAGAGCAGTGATGATGTCAGGAGTGTTTCAGTTATGAAGTTCTCAATGCCTGGACACCCATTCCCACCAGCTCTACCAGCTCTGGTGATATATGTCTCCTAGGAGAGATGGTTAATTTAGAAATGCTACTCAGGCAAGCCTTCCAGTCTACGCTGGTTACTCTTGGTGACTGCTTAAAGGGTAATCACATCTTCTGGAGCCAGCATTATAGATGGGCAATGTTTGGTGTAAAGATTTTTTTTCATGTGAATTTGTTTACGCAGAGCTCAGGAATGTATTTAAAGTTAAGATACGATGTGAATTAGATGAACAGTATCTGTTTGATAGCATAAAGCCTTTTTCATAATGTGAATGCATGAAGAATTACATACACAGCATTTACATAATATTGAGGTTACTTGATTATGTGCAGCATGCGCACACACATACACACACACGCACACACACATACCCTCTTTAAAGAAAAAAAAAGTCTTCACTTACCCCATATAAACTGGTAGATTCGCTTCTAAAATGATGTCTGTTGCTCTTATATAATTTCAGCCTACAAATAAAATTTAATGTATGAGGAGATTTGGTAGAGAAGAGGGTGGTGTTTTGACACAAGGTCTTGATATGTAGCTCAGACTAGCCTAGAACTCATGACCTTCTTGCCTCGGCTTCTTGAGTACTGGGATTACAGGCACCAGTCACTATACCCAGCTAGGTGGCTTTTAAAAATATTTTATTATTTTATGTGTATGAATGTATTGCATGCATGTATGTAAGTGCACCCGTGTCATGCAGTGCCTGAGGAGGTCAGAAGAGCGTGTTGGATTCCTCTGAAACTGGAGTTAAAGACAGTTGTTAGCCATGTGGTACTGGGAATCAAACCCAGGTCCTCTGCAAGAGCAGCCAATGCTCTTAACCACTGAGCCAAAAAACATCAGCTTTTAACTGATACTTCTTAGAATTATTTTCTGATACTAACAAATGCTTTTTTGAGTTTTATTATTACTCTACCTAATAGGCAGGTATCTTCTCTACAACAAGATACTCAAACTGAAGCTGATATGAGCAAAAATAAAAACCAATACCCTTTACCCAATTAGAGGGAGATTCACCCTGCACCCTGTCCAGTGTTTCCATAGAAATCAGATCTACTAAGTCTCCGGATAAAGGTGGGATTTTCCCCAGAGATGCAGCACCACATCTGACACTGTTGGTGGCTCTTTTTCTATCTTTCAGGCCTTGAACCGGGGTATTGCTGCCGTCAAGGAAGATGCTGTGGAGATGCTGGCCAGCTACGGGCTGGCATATTCCCTGATGAAGTTCTTCACAGGGCCCATGAGTGACTTCAAGAACGTGGGCCTGGTGTTTGTGAACAGCAAGCGAGATAGGACCAAAGCCGTCCTGTGTATGGTGGTGGCTGGCGCCATTGCCGCCGTCTTCCACACCCTGATAGGTGAGACTCTGCTTCTTAAACATCTCCTGCTGGGCATTTCTTTTTCTTCTCAATTGCTTTAAATATAGTTACAGACTAAGTAGTTTCTTCAGTAATTATTAAACCTTTCTCATGAAAATTTCAGAGGATAGAAGGAATGGAGTTTGTGCACCTAAAAAATTTGAAGACTTTTTTTCTGGAGAGCTGTAGTTGTTTGTCTCTGATTCCCAAAGCCAGAGACTGATTCATCATTCTGTGACAGTACCTAATTATCATTCCAGAAAGTGAGAAAAATAGCAGGATGCAGGCCTTACTGAAGCAACTTGAAAATACAGGTATGTGGCTGTTATTTAGACCCAGGCTTCTCAGTAGTGAGACCCAATGAGAGGGCTTCGTGGATGGCATTTCATTTGCTCTAGCACGTCTGTGTGCTGCTTTATTCAAAAGCAAGTCTAAAGCCCTTGGTGTAGTATTCTCCCTGTCAAACAAGCCATCTAGCTCCTAATTACACAGCTGTGTTCAGGCTCCTCAAGACCTGGGAAAGCCTGTTCTGTCAGGGCTGGGCTGCTGCTGCCGCCTCGTTGGTGGTCACAGAACCCCGAGGGTGCGATTCTGGAATATCTTGGCTTTAGAAACAGCTTTGCTTACCCAGCATAAAGATTGAGGGGCACATCTGTTGAAGCCAGTTGCCTGAAGCAGTGTGAAGGATGTTTCCTGAACCCGTTATGTGCCTTAAACGGTTGCTGGTTTAGTGAGAGGCATGAATGCCACTGAGGAGCCAGAGGATTAACCCAAACCACTCCATGTATTCATTCTCAGAAAGTCAGTGTTTACTCACGTAATTGTGAACTAAAAGTAAATAGGGAAAGGCTTTGTGGTTTTCCTTTTTAATGTAGTGTGGCGTTTTGTCCTAAGAGCACTGCGGAAGAGAGCAGGCTGATGGGCACGCTCAGCTGAGCAATGCTACTGATCATTTCATCAGTACCTAGAGCTTCTAGGAGTGGGTAAGCAGAAAGGAATGCCTTTCTTTCCATCCATTATGCCCTGCCTGCAAGTGTTTGAAGAAAATTTCTACTGTTAGATTTGATCAGGGCCATTTCCAAAGAAGGATACATGTATTGAGAAAATTCAATACCATTTTTAAAATATAGTATAAATACATGTCTTAAATAGCTAAATAAGTCCCTTTTTACTATAGTCTTTTTACTTGAACCCTAAATAAATCTGACTTTCCCTGTTTTAGCCATGGTTGACTGAGACTTTGGGCTGAATAACTCTTGATCTCTCAGTAACAGGGAAGATAAAAGCTGAGCTTGTGTTAGTGATACTGTCATGAAGGAAATGTTAAATCTAAAGTTTTCCATTTTATTTTTTGAGATAAAGTCTCATGTATCCAAGGCTCGCCTCAAGCTTGATGTGTAACTGAGATTGCCCTTGTGATCCTCCTGCCTCTACCTCCTGAGCCCTGGTATTACAGATATGTACCCCCACACCCAGTTTATGCAGTGATGGGGTTGGAACTCAGGGCTTCATGCAAGCTAGACAGCATCCTACTAACTGCGCTCTATTCCCAGTGCATGAGTGTTTCCATTTTATAAATGGAAAGTTAAAAACTCTCAGATCTTAAATTTAAGCCACAGGGATTCTACATCCCAGTTACATTTAGTAATCATTATTGCATTTAATTTTTTACAATTAATAGTTTTATTCCTTCCATCAAACAAATGCTTGTGTCAGTTGCTGAAGAAGTACATATTGATTGATTTCCAACACTCATCTCATAATTTAAAGACTTTTCCTTCTACTACTTCACTGGTCTCCTTCAGTTTTCTGCCCGTCTGTTTAGTCACTCTTGTTTCTGCTGTTGCTTGATCAGGGCCTTTGCCCGCCCTTTGCTCGCCATCTCCCCCCCCCCCCCCCCCCCCCTTCCCCCCTCCCCCCCCCCCCCCCGCCCCGTCCTTTCTCTCTAAGATCTTACCCGGTCTTGGTTTACCAGAGACCGCAGCTCTGTGATGACACACTGCTTTTTCCCCATCCCCCCTTTTCTGTCATCATTTCCTACGTCTGTGAACATGTCCCTCCCAGTTGGAGTTTCTGCTTTGTGTGGTGACACATGCGCCCATTTTCACATCTTCGTGAGGCCGAAAATAGCAGCTCACATTTCTACATTAGCAGTCAGCTCAGGGATAAGTGTGCTGTGATGGGGAGCACTGACATAGGTGAAACCACAGATAATCACTCAATTCTGATTGACTCGAAAAGCGTGGTATGGGCCCAGACACCTTCCTGATCATCTTCACCAGAGCTGAGGCTGAGAAGACAGTCAGTTCTCTTCACCTGCATGGGGCCTGTCAGCAAGAAAGCCACGTGAACAAATGCATCATGCTTAATTCCAGAGAAGAAATATGCACCAGAAAAATCTAGGCTTAAACGTAATTTCTCTCTATTTTTTTTTGTTCAGATAAAACTAGTCTGATTGCCTTAAATATTTCTTTAGGTGCTATTTCTTCATCACTTTAATGAACTTATTTCTTTCCTGCAAGTTCTTCTAATTATGTGTTGTGTTATGTGTGTGTACATGTTTATGTGTGTGCATATATCTGTGTGTGCAGGTGTACATGAATGTGTGTGCTGTGCACATGTGCATGGAGGCCTATGGGTGACATCAGGTGTCTTCTTAAACTTTTTAAAAAATTTTATTTATTATTTTTATTTTATTTGTATGCATGTATTGCCTACATGTAGGTAAGTGTACCCCTGTCGTGCAATGCCTGCAGAGGTCAGAAGAGGCTGTCAGATACCCTGGGACTGGAGTTTCGGACAGTTGTTAGCTGCCATGTGGGTGCTGGGATTCGAACCCAGGACTTCTGCAAGAACAACCAGTGTTCTTTAACGCTGAGCCAGCTCTCCAGCCCCGGGTGTCTTCTTTAGTCACTTTTTGTATGATTTTTAAAGCCAGCCAGGGTCTCTTGTTGGGCCGAGGCTCACCAGTCTGGCTATGCTAGCAGGGATGGGCCTGACTCTCCTCCTCGGCACTGGAGTTGCAGAAGGTGCCCTGCCATGCCTGGCTTTTTACCTGATGCTAGGGATCCTAATTCCGGTCCTCATGTTGGCACAGCGAGCACTGATCTCCACAGCCCCTTCTCTAATTTTTTATGCCATGTCTAGAAGGACATTTGAGAGTAGAAAGCAGAAAGACGTTCTTTCTCTGGGGGATTAGAACTGAAAGTCTCCGTAAACTGGCTCTGAAGGATGAGTTGTGTTAAAACACAGCGTTTTCTAAGTTTTTCCTCGCCTTCTATGTGAAGTGGAGTCAAGAACTTGACCCTGTTCCCTAAATTAATATTTTGCTCAGGCTGAAGTTTAGCCTAGCATGTGTGTGATCTGGGTTCAGTGCCTAATACTGCCAAAAAATATGTGTCTATGTTTCAATATGTGTGTGTGTGTGTGTCTGTGTTTGTCTGTATGTGTATATCTGTGTTTGTGTGTGTGTCTGTCTCTGCGTGTGTGTCTATGTTTGTATGTCTATGTGTCAGTTTGTGCCTATGTTTGTGTGTGTATGTCTGTGTATCTATTTGTATCTGTGTATGTGTGTCTATGATTGCGTCTCTGTGTGTGTCTCTGTGTGTGTCTAAGTCCCCAGTAGTCACATTTCTCATCTATTACACATCTGTTATTACTGTGTGGCATTAGACGTACAGTTCTAGTCCACCTTGCATTTTCTGTGTTTTTTTTCGTTAATGGCCAATTTTTTGGTTCCTTTTCTTTGCTATTTTGCCTGCTTGTTTCACTCTTTAGGATGTTAGTTACAGTTCCCAGCATGAGGCCTTCTATACATTTAAAGAGCATGGGGCTGGAGAGATGGCTCAGCAACTCCGAGCTGTCCTTAATTCCAATTCCAGGGGAATCCAAAGCCCTCTTCTGACCTCAGCGGCATTGCATGACATGGGTGCACTCACATACATGCAGGCAATACACACATACACATAAAATTAAAAATAAAAAATTAAAAAAAGAGCATGTTTCTCTTTTTAGATCTTGTCACTGATAGAGTTCATACATTTCCCCTAGGGGGGGTTTAAAGATGAAGGTAGCATTTTACCTGTGCAGAAGTGCAACATTTGTAGTGCTGGAGCTCTTCTCTTCTTCTTTGAATGGTGGAGCTTTATTCCATCGAGTATCCTCCCCTTCAGTGAAGAAGAATGAGAGTTAGTATCTGCCTTGTTTCACTCACTTTCAGAATGATGCAGTCCCCACCCATCAGTGTCTGAAGAGACAGTGCATGTCAATCCAGACCCCGTTAATCAAAGCTCAGGACTAGAAGGGCAGCAAGCACAAAGAACATGGTTGCCAGCAGCACCCCTCTCCCTAAGTATGTCGCCAGTGGGAAAATGTGTGTGCTCAGTGCCCATTTCTAGAGCTCTGGAAAAACCTGTATTTAGCCACTGAGAGCTGTTGAGAAATGGCAAAATAAAGCACAGCCAGAGCCGGAGCCTTACCCTGCCCCACCCAAGGGAGCTTCTGTCTGGTAGTGAGAGCGGAGGAAGGGTCCTTGGTGAGAAAAAGGAAGGGAGGGTGGCAGTAGCCATACCACAACACAGGTGGAACAGACGCGAGGAGGATGCCACATACTGGAGCAGAGTCAGGTAATCAGGCAGAGGAGAGTCAGAGCCTGCACCCAGGAAGAGCTCTGTTGAGCATGGAAACCAGCAGGAGTCAGGGAGGAAGAGGGAGAGGGTAGGGGAACAGGTGAAGAGCAGTGTGCAGAGAGGAAGCCTACAGGGAGAACACTGTGATGTTGTGCCTAAGCCATATGCCAGGTCCTCTCACCACCAGGCAGATTTATTCCTGTGTTCATGTATGCTTAGTTCAGCTTTGATCAATGGAGACAACTTTTTTTTTTTTTTGTCTTTTTGAGACTGGGTCTCCCTGTAGTCGCAGCTGGCCTGGAACTCACCATGTAGACCAGGCTAGCCTTGAACTCACAGAGATCCACCTGCCTCTGCCTCCCAAGTGCTGGGATTAAAGGTGTGTACACATCTGGCAGTCTCTAGGCTCTTATGTTCGTCTTTTAAACCTCATGGTCTCTAAAGAAATTATTTCACATTTAGAAAGATTGGCTGTGTTTTATAATTCTGCATCATCTCAATGGTATGAACTAGAGCCTTGGTTAGGTCACTGATATTTTTTCAAATGTTATATTTCCTTCCATTGTACTTCCAGTGACTGCAGAAACTCTGGATTTTCCAGCTTCACTCCAGCTGCCTGACCCTGCACATGTCTTACCTCTCAGGATTGACACGCAGGCCCTGCAGGCCCTGGGGATCATCTTCACTTGGAAGGGGCTTCAAACTTAGTTGTGTCCACATCTCAAAAATTGGATGTAGATGTAGCACCTCGGTTTCACGGAGCTGATGTCATCTCTGTGCGCTAGTTAATGGGCCACAGTAGGACAATCAGAATCAGCTAAAGTCAGAAAACACTAGAAGCTCTTTTATAGCATCATCTGTTATTAATTGTGCTTGTTCCAGTAAGGGAAAGAACCTGTTACTGGGTCCTTTTCATTGCATGCCCTGTAGTTAAGGAATTCGTTTTCACTGTTTTATAGTTGTTTTGTCTGATTCTCTTTTACTTCTTCACCACTGGTGAGTGAGGCAGTCTCCCAATCGCTGGCAGTCTTGCACATGGGTGTGGGTTTTCTAGACATGGCTGGAACATACCCCACGAACCACGTAGGCTCTTCCACAGGAAAGCTTGGTGGAGCTTGTGTGGGAAAGATGGCACCACTTCTTACTCAGCACCTCGATTTAGTTTAGGCCAGTGGCCATGGTGCAGGTGATACCTATTTCCTTCTTGTGTGGCATATAAAAAAAGGGACGCTTGCTGCCCTTGTAATTAGTTTCAAATGAGTCCAAGTTGGTTTCACTACAAGGACATGAGTACTTTCTGGCCTCCTTGTTCACAAAAATGTAAGAACCACTGCTCTGGATTTTAGCTTTCTTTACACATTTGTTGCCACTGGTGACCACTTCGCATTCTGAAGTGACTGGATGGTCAGCAGAACTCAGGGGATCTAACTGTGTGCGCGCCCTTACCATGGGCAACTGAAATAATTTCTAGGTTTGTTATGTCTGCCAGCTTTCTCTTTTCAGTCTTACCCCCCAATTCATGACTAGCCCTAAGAAGGGTCAACAAGTTCCATGTGGCAAGTGACACCAACAAGAGCACTAGGAATGAACAGTTTCATGTGTTATGTGAAAACCTGCCCCAGGGACTCAGGATGCCTGCACAGAGTCCTGAATTCGATCTCCAGCACTGCATAAAATTGGATGTGGTGGTGTACTTGGGAAGTGAAGGCAGTAAGATCAGGAGTTTAAGGTCATCCTGAGCTACATAGTGAGGATCAAGGCCAGCCTGGGCTACAGGAGACCTTCTCTCAAAATCACAAAACCAAAAATGACAGAAACAACTCACCCCAGTACTTAGTGGCTTAAAAAGAAAGCATTTACTTTTGCTACCCAGATCATGGCTAGCTGAGCCATCCTTTTGGACTTTGCTGGGATCACACCCCTATGATCAACTGAGAATCAGAGTTGGCTCTGCTGATCTTGAGGGGGTTCTCAAGGGGATGGCCACGTGGCCCCTGCTGAGACAGCTGGGCTTTCTTCTAAAGAAACACCCTCATGGTCCTTCGTGGTCCAGTAGCACTGCCTGAGCATCTCTAGATGGCTGTGGCTGGATTTCAGGTGGCAGAGTGGAGGTACACAAGCCTCCTAAGGCCAAGAGCCAGAGGCACCACACCCCCATTTCCACTACACACTACTGACCAGAATGCATTGCTGCCAGGCTAGGTGGGAGGGTGGCTAGTTGGGTAGACACCCAAACTCGAGCTTGTGGTGGAAGGCAGTATAAAATTACAAAGAACAGAGCTCTAAGGAGGCAGGAAGAGCAGAGGACACTTTTACATTCTTTGGGGAATGATGGGTTGATTCATCCATGAATTCAGTCCATAGTAATCAAATACCTACTCTATGGAAAACCCTGACTGTGTCCTAAGCATTCAGACAGGAATAAGATGTGTTGTCTAGTGAGAAGCAGACACCTGCAGTGACGTCTGACGAACCCCACTCTATCCAGTCCTGATACCAGTGAGGCTGACTTTTGTTCTTGTGTTAAAATTTCATGTTTGCTTCACTTATATTCCATGTGGAGCTAGGATATTTCACCAAGGCCTAGGCCATCTGTGTACCTCCCATCTCCATGTTTTCCAAACACTGACCATTATAGAATATAATTGCACGTATCACACATCAGCATCCCAGCTCTCATGCAGAAAACTGTCCAGTCCACAGCTAGGTAATTGGTACAGTTAATGTGAAGAAGTCACTTGTGTAGTTTATCAGCCATGTAACGCATATACTTTGGAAGTGATACATTAGAAACCTAGGGATGAAAATGTGTGCTCCCATGAAAAGTCTCATAAATAGGATTCAGTGGATCAATAAATAATACTGGAGAGACTTGTACACATTGATACTTTGTTCTGAATTTTCCATCTTGGAAATGCACTACTGCAATGCTCCTAAATGGAGGGGGTGGGTCTCAGTCCCCATGGAATATATGTGTGTAGATTATTTTTCATCAACGTGACTGTTTCATGGTTTGCGATAAGTGCTAGTAAATACTAGCCCAGCAGGTTTGAAAGCCACAATTGCAGAAAGGGCTGTTCTCAGTTGACTAAGGTCATAGGATCTATGAATTTGAAAGGCCTTCCTGTCCTTGTTTGGTCTGGGTCAAAGCCTTCTACCTGTACATAGGTCAAGTCAGTGTCCTGCCATTTGCAGAGCTATAAAACTTGTTTTCATCTGTTCAGAAGCTTTGTTTAATTTTGTTTTATATCTTTCTGTGCTTCATAAGGAAGACTAGCTTTTAGAGAAGTCTTAGTAAGGCAGTTGTGCAAATCCGAAGCTTACTAAACATTGCTAAGGCAGCTAGATTTATCATTAAGGAGTGTATGCAAACCATTTTAAGCAAATCACCAAGTCACCAGCTCAGACTGAGCTAGAAGTAGCTCAGGGCCTGGCACAGAAGGGTAGAATTGGGGACAGGAGAGACTGGGTAGAAACAGGTGCTGGGATTTTACACTCACAGTGGTCACGGGGGAAAACAGTCTCTTAGTTGCAATCAGATTCTTCTACCATTTAAGGAAGACCAGAAGCAAGAAAATCTGGGAGAAAAAGCTGTCTTCAGCTTCTAAACGTCTCCTTTAGTAGCTAAGAAACCAAGAGTTTAAGGTAGGAAGAAAAGTTAAAAAGAGGAAAATGTAGCCCTTGGCCCAGGAGCCCCCAATGTCCTGGAAACTGGGCACGGGGAGTTGGAAGCGCAAGGGAGGGACTTGCGCATGCCCAGGAGGCAGAGCTGGGAGAAAGGACCACCATCCTCATGGTTCCTCGGCCCCTTAACCCTATTTGTGTTTATTCATAGAGCCTGCACAAAGGCCCTGATTCGGCGCGTTCATTAAAATAACTGAATAAGAAGCTGTATTTGCAGGGGTGGGGAAGCTCACTTCCATTGATCTCCCTCTTCCCAGGCAACACAGGAGCAGGCCTCAGGCCCTGCTCTCAGCTGCTCAAACTCACGCGTCTCATCTTTTCTTGCTGCCACCCCAGACTCTTAACATAAAAATAGTTCTTTTTCTCAAAAACTACCTATTGTCGTTTGTCAGGGAAGCTATATCAAAATACTACAGACTGTGTAGTGTAAACAGCAGGAATGTACAGTCTTCCAGTTCTGAACTTCTGGAGGCAAGAAGCCCAAGGTCAAAGTATGGGCAGGCTGATTCCTTCTGAGCCCTTTGAGGAACAACCTGCCCTCTGCCTGCCCCCTGGTTTCTGGGGCTTTGCTGGCAGTCTTTGACATGGAATGGCATCACCCAATCTCTGCCCTCACCCTTACAAAGGGCTCTTCCTCTGCAGAGCTCTCTTTGTGTCCAATTTCTCCCTTTTATAAGGCCACCAGTCATATTGTGTTGGGCACCCACTCACTCCAGTGTGACTTCATCTTGTTATATTCACAGTGGCCCTCTTGCTACATAAGGTCACTTTCAGAGGTCCAGGGGTGAGGACTTTGATGTTTGAACTTCAGGGAGACATGGTTTGCCCATGACACCACTTTTCTGGCTCTCAGCCTTTCCCTAGACCATGATCCTTAACATCGGCCCCTGCACTTAGGTCCTGTCAGTTGGCATGCTCCATGGACTGTAACCTTTACCAGAGGATTTTCACTCACTCATGAGCTATTTATAGCAGTGTACACACTTGCATGTGACATCCCTGCCCTTTTCATCACCAGCTGCTTCTGTAGGGCAGGGGCAGTGGTACGGGTAGGTGGCGGCTCTCTCCTTATAAGACCCTGCACAAGCAAGCACTTGTTGGCTACATAAAAGCAAATATACAGATAAATAGCAGCAACGATAAAGCAGCAAAACTTCTGCAGCTCAGCACCCAGAGTAGATGTTGTGACTCAGGAACACCTTCACTCTGGCTTTGTCTTTCCACCCACCGAGCACTGGTCTCACATGCCTCTTACCTTGATACAGACTAAGATTTCAGTTCCTTCACTGCCACATTCCAGGGTCCAGTCAGGCCACTGTCTGCATCTTCTGATGCAACAGTGGGTCCAAGCGCAGCTGTCTCTTCCTTCAGGTCCCTTGCTCAGCTTCCCTTCTTGCATCCTTGGTGGTCTTGATGCCCCTGTCACCCTCCTCACCTGACACCTTTGCTTCCCTTTGCAGCCCTGCCCTGCACTCTGGACATCATAACCATCTCAGCTTCCTCATCCTGAACTTGCCTCTTTGCTCATTATGACCTCTGAGATTCCCATCTGTACCTTTCAGTGTCCTGAAGGTCATTTCTAAGATCTCACTACAAAATCTCTGTGACTCAAGACTAATCCTGACAAAGGAGCATTGTCTCCATTGACCCAACCTCTGAAATGGGGCTCTTATTATTTCCCTGTAGCTCCTCTGTGTCTATGGGTGTTGTGCATGTGTATATCCATGGTTACGAGAGAGAGAGTCCCAGAGCTAGCACCTACTGGTAGAGCACTTGTATGAGCCTTGAGGAACATGGATTCACATCGTCACAGTAGGTTGAAACTGGCTCAGTCGTTCTTTCATCTCTATTCATGATGTCTGTTAGGATGCTAATTGATAGATAAGTCCTACCTCTTTCTCCCCTTGTCTGTGAGCTTGTGCACACCCATCCTGCCTGTGAGTTGAGTGCCCTCTCTGGCTCGGTCTCACATTTTGATGAGTCCTGACATAGGAGGACTTCCAAAGCACCTCCTGGGTATCACTGTCTACTATGCAGGACTGTTTCTGATCTTGCCACCCTCCTCTCAAGAAATGGCATCAGTGCTCGCAGGTGTCAAAAGTTAACTTTAAATGTGTGGAAAAGGCATGCTAACATCTAAGAATCGTCTCAGTAAAAAACTAACAGTATAATAACATTTAGTAATAACATTTAGCTTTAACTAGATCCGTCACTCATTCTAATATCAATATACTATTTGCGATATCGCAAATTGTTATGGAAGATTGTGTAAATTGATACTAAATAAATCTACAAAAAGAAATTCAACTCATTGAGAGATAGTAAATTAAAATGTAGATGCGTGTCACTCAGCGAGGGTCATCGTTTGTAAGAAGTATATATAGTCTGACCACACTTTCATGTTGAAGCTTACATGTTTACCCCCCACACCTTTAAAAGCACTGGGTAACGAGCACCCAAAGTGTACTTCCTCCCCCTGGGTAGAGGAATGAAATTATTGTAGATTGTTTTCTTCTATTTTTTTCTGATTTTTCCACAGCAAGCAGATACGACATTTACAATTAGTTTAAGTTCTTTAGATTAAAAGTATATGCAGGTGTCTTTGAATGTTGCTGTGTATTTTTTGGATCCCTTGCAGCCTACAGTGATTTGGGGTACTACATTATCAACAAGCTACATCACGTGGACGAATCTGTGGGGAGCAAAACAAGAAGGGCCTTCCTGTATCTCGCTGCCTTCCCTTTCATGGATGCCATGGTAAGTAGAGGAAACAGTGGGCTTTTCTTCTTTTTAATGGTACACTATGTGTATCATAAAATTCACTAAACATTTTTATGTCTCCTTCAGTAGCATAAAGAACATTCATGTTTTTGTAGTTAATTTCCAGAGCTCTTTTCACATTGCAAAACTAAGGCTTTCCTCACTAAATAATAACTCCACCCATCCCTGAAAGAGTTAAGGCTGAACATTCTACACTGCACCTATGACATCATTCTGTCTCCCCTCTAAAGTGGAAGTGGGAATCTAAATACAGAGAGTTGTAATTATGCAGCGAATTCTGGGAACTCAGGACAGTCCATGGAAGTGAATCGCAGTCTCTCAGATGCTCTGTCTTCTACTGCCTGTCAGCTCTATTTATTGTGTCATGAGAGAGTTTCTAAAACTCACTACAAATTAAGCATCTCTAGTCCTCCAATCCCAGACCCTAAACTGGCCTAAAATCAAAAACTTCTTGCATGGTACCACAGCTGGGAAACCCTACACTCAATTTCATCTGTAAAATTCTTTCATGCACAAAAGTTTTTACAATATTGTATAAAATTACCTTCAGGCTATTTGTATAAGAAATATAAATTTCGTGTTTAGACATGGGTTCCAGTCCCTGGTTATCTCATTATAGGTGTGTATACAACATTCCATTTCTAGTGCCAAGCATTTTGGATATTCAACCTGCGTAACACTAGACTGTAATGAAATACCCCTTTCTTCCATGTTTTATTCATAAATTCTCCTGAAAACCCAATAGAACAGTAAGAAACTGCTAATAAAATCCAAAATGAGCATTTTGTGAAAAGTGATCATCTCTTCCCCCACCCACTTACACACACACACACACACACACACACACACACACACACACACACACACACACACACACACACACACACACCTGCATATGCACATGTGCATCTACCTGCAGCACAAGCCTGATAACTTGGTTGGAGAGATAATTTTGGAAGCCATGAAGCCTGTCATCCAGATGACTTTCAGACAATAAAGGCAGTCCACAAGGTGCTGCTCACAAGTATTATCTACATTTTGCCCTTTTGAAAAAGTGTTTGGCACCTTGTGACCTCAGAACTGAGGAAGAAAGTAGACACGGCAGCTGCTCTACAAATCGTGACACAGACTGGGGACTTTTGTGACTGTATTCAGCTCAAATGTAATGTTCTTTCTGTCAGTTCAAATTGGACTTTAAGGTGAGAAGTGCAGTCCTTACAGATGCTGTCCTGAGCATCTCTCAGACCTGCCGCCTCCCGAACGTAGGGTTGCCTGCTCGTACTTAGGACCTTCCTCTGAGCCTCCCTCGAAGATAAAATCAGGATCAGATCCTCCCCAAACCTGGAGACAGGAAAATGGCAGTCAGGGGTTAGTCAGAGAGAACTGATGCCCGCAGTAACTCAAAGCCATATTAGAGCCTTCATTCTAATGTGTTTCTGGGAGGAAAACCAGTTCTGTGGGATCCAGATCGCTCCAGGAAAGATCTTGTCTCCTCCTGGAAGTCATTCAGCTCCTAGTCAAGCAGACCAGCCCAACCAGTCCCCAGTTAGTGTAACTAAATAGATGTGTAATGTGTACAGTCACTTATCCCACCCCTTATTCAGCTAGCCACCAGATGAAGTTAACTTTTACCAGTGATTTTTCAAACCTGTTGCTAAGACTTTTGGAGATACAAAGTGTGTTTCAGGAATATCTAGTAAGTCATAATAAAAGAAACACTGTGATCCAATTGTATCTCTCATTGAAAATCCTTTTCTTCCTGGCAGGCATGGACACATGCTGGCATTCTCTTAAAACACAAATACAGTTTCCTGGTGGGATGTGCCTCAATCTCAGACGTCATAGCTCAGGTAACTATGGACTATCTGTGTGTCTGTCATGCTTCTCAGTGGCCTTCTGATAAATAACCTATAGGATGGAACAGAGATGTTGAAGTCATGTTTACAGTTGGGTCTGTGTGCCACTTCCCAGCATTCAGCTGCATCAGCTGTGGATTCTGATAACCATTACATGAGTGAGGAAATATGATCACAGTATGTCTAGTCTGTGCTAGGATGAGTGGTGTATAGATTTCAGTTCAGTGTCTAGAGTTTTAACCATATTTTTGAAGCCTGTACATATGAACTGATGACTGAGGGGGCTGGGGAGATGGTTCAGTGGGTAAAGTACCTGCCAGGCATGAGGACCAGAGTACAGATTCCCAGCACATGTGTAAACGTGTGCATCTGTAACCCCAGCACCAGGTGCGTGAAGGTGGGCAGATCCCAGGCCAGGGCCTTGCTGCCCAGTCAGTCTAGCTGAAATGTCTAGCTCCACATCCAGGGAGAGACCCTGTCTCAAAACATAAGATAGAGAGTAAAAGAGAAAGACACCCCACATCAGCCTGTGGCCTCTGCATGTGCATACATGGGTGATTGCACCCCCCCCACACACATACACACATATACACAAAAAGGAAAAGAAAAGAAAAAAATGATTACTGAGTCCCACTAGGTACATTTGGAACCAGTCAGATGGTCACTGTGCAGCCTGTCACTTGGTTCCAGAATGAGCACTTGGGAATTATGAAGTTATTCTTTCTTCATTGTTTCTTAAATTTTATTTATTTATGATTATTGGGGGGGGGGCATGCATGCCAGGAACATGTGTGGAGGTCAGAGGACAACTTTGTGGAGTTGGTTCTCTCCTTCTTACTTTACATTGGTTCTGGGGATTGCACTCAGGTCACCAGGTTTATGTGGCAAGCACTTTACCCACTGAGCTTTCTTGCCAGCCCAGTTTTGTTTTGTTTTATTCTTTTTACTGAGACACAGTCTCTCTCTCTCTCTGTTGCTCAGGCTGACTTTGAAATCTCAGTGATCCTCCTGCCTTAACCTTCAGAGTACTGGGATTATTCTTAAACATGGCTTCCTGTGTATGTGTCATGAAGTCCTATCATTCACATGTGACTTCTCCACATTTAAAAGGAAAGTCAGTGCCACTGTAGGACCATGCTGTCTGAGAAGCATGAGCTTCCCCTTCCTCTGTGCCCCAGCCCGGCCCCAGCCCAGCCCTGCCCTTTCTTTCTTCTTCTCTCTCAGAATACCACATGAAAAGCTTCTAGGGAAAGTTAGATTAATTCCTTCTGTTTATTAACTTGACCAAGTCCCTACAGTGAGGGGCTTGAGAGAAAGATGTGTTCCTGGAGGAAGGGTTAGATGGTCATCTTACTTCGAGAGTCTCAGTTCTGCCTGCAAACAGTTCCCTGCGGTTTCCTTGATTGAACACCCTTGTTTCTAAGCCATGGCTTTGAAATAATCTACTGTTAAACTATTAGGTTTACCTCCCTAAAGACCAAGAATTAAATTTCCAAATTAATTGCATTTACTCCATGGCTCAGTAGTAAAAGTAATTGAAATTAATTCCTGCTAACGTGTACATGTGCCCGAGTCCTAGCTAACATCATTCTTTGATATATCTTGTTAATTTTCCTGTACAGCTATTAGAGTTTTTGACCCATTACAGCTATTAGAGTCTTACTTCCAGCATCCTCTGAGAGCTGAACTGAGTGAGCTGCCTTGTTCACTCTAAATACTTAATTTGAAATGAAGGAAGCATCTCTCCTTTCAAACCGCATCAGCAACTCAGTGAGTGTTTGTAGATGTGTGTTATTTTAAAGCCAAAAAGACAAAAGAAAGAAAAAAGGAAGCAGAAAGCACTTAGCTTATAAAAATAGTTAGCATCTCGGGGCAGAAGAAAAAAACGTACTCCTGGAAAATGCTTTGTATGCCCACAGCCATTTTCCTCCTCTGTTTTCAGCCTAACCCTGGCCCCACCTCTTGGAATAAACAAATCTAGTTAGTAGGATGGAGGGAAGCTGAGTTCAGATGCCATCTGGCCCCTGGCTGTTCCTGGTATAGTAGTTATTTTAAACCTTCTTATTTGAGTTCCTGCCACAATTTGGTTAGGGGAATAAGTCCTCTTTTCCTCATTAGGTCTTCTCTTCCAGACACCCACTCCAGGTTTCTTATTATTATTACCTGAAAGCATGTTACTTTCTAATTTGATAATTTGTAAATAGGTCCCATGCAAAATACTATCTAGCTTGACATTGTCAATGCAATAAATAAATAAATAATTTAAAAAACACAGCTCTCACTTCAAAGGAGAGAAGAGATAGTTCATTCTGAAGCCAAATATGAGTGCCCATGACCTCTGGGAACAGAGATTTAGGTTACCCCAAACTCCATGTTGCAATGCGGTAACAGTTTGATAAGTATTTAGTAACAGAACAAAGAAAGTCATAAATCAAGGTATTTTTCAAGTACATTGGTGGAAACATTAAGTAAGCAGGTTACAACAAAGTGAGAAACCTCAACTTTGGGCCTCAGATGCTATCTGATGACACTCAGCCTTTTGGTTGGTGGAAGCTAGGGTTTTGTTAAGTAAATACATTCCGAAAGGATTTTTATCTGATAGTCACAGGGCGTTAGGTCAAACAGAGAGGTAGGCAAAGTATAGCGACTAAAGATGGCCCAAGATAAACTATCATTAGGTTCTGGACCTGCAACATTCCAACCTCCCCACAATCATTGAAGTTCTAATCAGTTGATCAGCCTTGCAGAAGGTTCACTGGAAGGTGCAGCCTCTTTCCAGGAACCTTCTTCACCAGTGTGTAATGAAACTGGTTAAAAATGCCTAGAATTCAGCAACAACTTCTCACTTGAACAAATCCACCCACCCCCAAGTTTATTGGTTTCATATAATAGCACAAAATTGTCTTGGTTTGTTCAAGCATGTGGCCTGTTCTCTGCTGCCCTTATTGAATTGTAGTTCCAGTTGTCCCAGTGAATGACATCACCAAGGGCTTCATAAAAATGCTGCTAGTTGGCTCCATTCCAGGATCATCTAGATTTTCTTGGTTCCTTCAGAATCAGACTGAGAATTCTCTTGATGCTGCTTATCCATCCTGGGACCTCCCATCCCCTACTATCTGCTGCAGCATGCCTTCAGAGGCCAGCTGGAACCCCAGGATAACAAGAGCAGACCCCTCTTTTACTGTCTTTCCATCTTAACCTCTGGCAAGACCCTAACCTTGAACTTGCCCTTGTCATGCCCTGCCTCACCTGCCCCCAGCAGCAAATTCTTCTTGTAGAAACTTGGACAGCAGTTATAATCAAACATACTGCATGACCTCCTCAGGCAGCTTAGCTGACCCTGGGGGCTGTTGCAGAAGGGCTCTCCCCCTCCCACTTCTCATTTCACAGAGAAAACTGGAGCAGCCTCATTCTTCAACTTCACCTTCCAGCCTGCAAGCTCACCTTCCAGCCTTGATGTCATCTCCACTTTCCCTAATATTTGGAGAGGTAGTATCCCTCATCCAAGGCAACCTCTTTGACCTACACTTTGAGCCCTAGTCTGGCCTGCTTTCTCAGAGCGTTATTGACAGTTTCCAATGACCCTTCGGTCTCCCTGGATGATTCTCTGGGTGTGTGAATATACTCAAATCTGAAAGTGCAGAAGCAGCAAGATTTCTCTTGGTCCCTTCTTACTCTTTAGCTAGAATTATTCTTCTCTTTATTGCTTCACAGTGAAACTTCTTAGAAGGGTAGTTTCCACTCACCATCT
Source organism: Nannospalax galili (assembly GCF_000622305.1). NCBI lineage: Eukaryota > Metazoa > Chordata > Mammalia > Rodentia > Spalacidae > Nannospalax > Nannospalax galili. Next base: position 6,540,494 of record NW_008358517.1, read on the forward strand.
CCATTTTTCCACTTCTTTTGCAGTGTTCCCTACATGCATCTGGCTTCACCTCTAGCATACTATTTCACTCTGATCTCCCTTATCTGGGATCTGAGTCATTAGACCCTGGAGGCAGTTTCCACTGTCTCACAGACACCTCTGCAGCTCCTTGCTGTGTAGACAGAGTGGGAGGAGCTTCACAGAGATGAGACTCCTCTCTGTCCACGATGTGGTTTGATCCCTAAAGTTTCACATGTAGGAGGGTTGGACTCTTTTAAGAGGGGGACCTTTAGGTCATTGGGAGTTGCCCTTGAGACAGCTATGGGATTCCAGTCTCTCTGGTTTGATATTTTCAAGTGATCTGCTACACACACTTCCACCATTGCCATGAGCCATGAAGTAACACAGCCAAGGATGTCAGAGGGGACCCACGGAGCCTGCACCATGTCTCAGAAAATGGGTTAAATAAGCCCTCTTACAGCAACAGCAAAACAGACTAATGTAGTCTTCAGCATCTGCAACACAGTTATGATCCTCTGTTAAATATCTGTCGTCTTTCCTTCTCAGAGCACCAGTCAGAGCTACCCAGATGCCTTTGTGACATACCCACTCAGGTCCTTCAAAGGTACCCACAGCCAGAGTTGAAGATCTTCCATACCAGGCATTCTGTTGAAGAAATCAATAGTGCTATGTCTTCTTAGAAACCTAAGAGTCATCCTGGAAGGGTCTTCCTTTATCACCAAGTACTTAGATTCTGACCTTTGGCATTCCTTCCCTTCTCTGTGCCCATCTCTGCTGCTGTCACCCTGGTTGGGGAGTCATCCTCTCCTACCTGCAGAGCTGAGCAGCCTCCTCACTCACCTCCACCAGCTGCCCTGTCTTCTCCACCCAGCCCACACTGTTCCTAATGTAGCCATAGCCATCTTGCCCAGGGAAATCCTGACTACCCCAGCCTATGTCTAAAGCTTGCTTTGAAACTCACTTCTGTATTCTTGAAAATCTCAGTTCCTAATGCTGACCCACAAGGGGCTGAAGACTCACAAACCCTAGTGCCTCCCTAGCCCCAACATGGTCCTTTCCCCAACCGTGCTCTTTTCTGCCTAGGAAGAAATATTCTGCCTCATTCTCCCCCACTGCCTTCTTGTCCCTCCCACCTCTGTTAAAGCTTGAGTTCTCAGCCTAGGCAGTGCCCAGTAGAGATGCCCACCCTCCCCTACAGCACCTCACTCTTCCCTGACAGGCAATGGGATGCTCACTGACCCACTGTTTGAAAATCATGTCTGCCCTCTCCAGTAGACTGTCAGCCCCAACAGACAAGACTGGGGCTGTCTCTATCACTGAATCCCAGCACCTGGCTTGAGGCTAGCACATACTAACTCTGGGAACATCCCTACCACAGACAGCAGCGGGTTCCTTTCAAACATAATCTGACATGTTTTTGATGGCTCTGTCAGATTCAGAATTGTAATTCTGGATTGAGATGCAAAGGGCAGGAGTGTTATTTTTGAGCTGATAAAAGATACAGTCTGCCATGAAGACACCAGACCTGTGGCAAGTGCTGGGCTGCATAGCTTCAGTCTGTTGGGAATTCAGGGGGAAGCTGATAGCATCATCACCTTGACCTTAGGTGCTCCCTTGACCAAGCCCATCCTCCTGCCTCCTTTTGGTTCTAGACACTGCACATCAGGCGGCTATCTCGTCTCCTCCATGCTTACACCTCTTTGGCCAATATCTTCCCTTTCCCTCTTGTTTAGTTCCTCCTCCACAGTCCTGCTCCTCAACCCTCTGTCTTATAGAGCTGTTCTGACAGCTCTGGGTGTCTTCCTAGACTCAGAGGACATATTAAGCTTCACAGGTTTGGGGGTTTTGAGGTTTTGTTTTGTTTTGCTTTTTTTTTTTTTTTTTTTTATTTTGTCTCCCTGCAGCCCTAGCTGGCCTGGAACTCGCTATGTAGACTACTAGGCTGGCTTCGAACTCACAGAGATCCCCCTGCCTCTGCCTCCGAGTGCTGGATTAAAGGCATACGCCACCACATCTGGCTTAAGGTGACCAAATTTATCCCTGAGCCCAGGCAGGCAAGGGCTACAGGGCCCATGAGTCACAGTATTTCTATGGCAGTCTCTTGGGCCAGTGCCTGCCATTGGCAGGGTAGGCACTGAATTTGACATGGCTGCACATAGGTGGCACATTTTTTGGTTTCCAGCTGTACGTATCACCACCCTGATACAATGCATTTTTTTTTTGTAGATGGTAAATGAAGGTTGCTGTGGATATACTTACTCCAAGCATGCATAAAAAGGCATTGTAGGGAACTCTGACTAGTCAGCTAAGTAAATAGGCATTGTATCCACAGCCCAAAGCACCTGACATTGGCAGTGTGTCCCAGCACTTCTTCCTGCTGGTCTTCACGTCTTTCCATTCACTGCCATTGGTCAGCTTCCTTATTCCAAGTAGCACTTCTGTGCTCTGCAACCTGAGGACTCAGTGATGACGCTGGCCACACTGACATAGTTTTAGAATGTCCGCTGGCCTGAGTGCTGCGCTGAGAGACCACCACCTAAGACTCGATTGTGTTCTGAGTTCTCCCGTTGTGCTCTTGTCTCCCTGTGGCAGTGAACACACTGATGTCACACATCCTGCCTGGGCACTGTGTCCTTCATAACTCTGTCCTCGCTGTGTTTTCATAATGCAGTGGTCAGCCTCATCCTCCCTCAGTGGTATTACACTGGACACACCTGTTCTCCCATGGGTATTTGCGCATTAAAGTTGTTACCTCAACGATTCCCCCATGCCCATTTTCCCTACTTTTAGCTTATTGTGCCTCCAGAATTTTCTGCACAAGAGTTCCCAGGAGGGCCCTTGGCAGAGGCTAAGCCGACTCTCTAGAAATTGCAGCATGAGGAGATTAATACATTTTAAATTCTGCCTTAGAGACTGAACCATCCAAGAAAGAATAACACTTTATCATGATTTCAGGCCCTCCTGACTCTGGTCATTTCTACCAGCCACACGACCAGTTTCCAACCTCTAAGTATCACCATTGTGATTTGGAATGTAGGTTTTATAGATGGTAAATAGGAAGCTTACAACTTCCAAATATGCATATAAGGGCACCCAGATCTCTAGGCAAATAAATGGACATCATAGTCACTTCACAAAGAATATTTTGATCAGTTTCCTAAGTTTATATTTTAGATTTATGTTATTTCATAATAATTTCTAGTGGTGCTGTTCTTTTAGTGAATTTCACCTTGTAAATATTCTTAACCATTTGCTCCTGTACATCACTGACCACCCCTGCTTTTTCTGAGGGGCATACACAGTGTCCATCCTTAAAGGGGAAGATCTCTACTATACTTGGGAAGGTCTAAGAGGCCAAAGTTTGTAGATATTTCTTTTTGTTTGTTAACCAGAAATGCAGTTCCCTTAAAAGAGTCATATACAAATCCCGTGTAAGCTCAAGCCAGACAAAATCCCAACATAGACATGGGGGAGTGGGTAAGAAACCCCAACTCAACCTGAGGAATTGTTGGCAACCCATAGCTGCTGGGACAGGGAAAGTCAGTCTCATTTAAGGGTATAACTCTTGGTAGATTAACCAGGCTCCAGTGGATAGACCCATACCAAAGCACATTTGGGGAACACAAATTTGACTATAGGCATGTGGGTGTGGGTGTGGGGGGTGGGTGTGGGTGTGGGTGTGTGCAGTGTGTGTGTGCGTATTCATCTATAATTTATATATATAATACAAAAAATTGGGGAGGAGGTAGCAAGGGAAATACAGATAGGGGACGGGATCTAAATACAATAAAAACATATTGTATTAAATTTGCAAAAATTCAGTTTTAAAAAGAGGCTCTTAATGGTAAATCTAACAAAATCATGGTTGGGCTCCTCCAGTGAACCCCAGACTCTGCATGTGGGTTGTGGAGATCAGTATTGAGGCAAAGCCTGTTGTCTGCATCAGCAGTAGGGTTCCTGTTCCACATCCTGCCAGGCTCAGGAAGGAGGGTCTGGGCCTCTGTGACAGCTCCTCTCCTCCTGCTGACCTGTCCTGTGGACAGCTCTCCTCCCACTGACCTGACCTCTCCTCCCTCACAGGTTGTTTTCGTAGCCATTTTGCTTCACAGTCACCTGGAATGCCGGGAGCCCCTGCTTATCCCCATCCTCTCGCTGTACATGGGTGCACTTGTGCGTTGCACCACACTGTGCCTGGGCTACTACAAGAACATCCATGACATCATCCCAGATAGGAGTGGCCCGGAGCTGGGGGTACGCCTTTTTATTTATTTACTAAGTGCAAGCTAACAGGATTCACTGTGCTCTTTTCCTATACGTATGTGCCATGTGTTGATCATACCCACCCACCCTGCTTCTGCTCTCTCCCCATTCCCCTGTCCTTGTCCCCATAAGGCCCCTCTCCCCCAGGTGGTCCTTCCCTGCTTAACCACAGTCTGTCCAAGACCCAGAAAATAACATTACATTCCGGTTCTGTATGAAATAAGAACTGGATGTAGTAAGCACAGACTGTTACGTGGTACCCAAAGTCAGGTGCTAGGTGGTATCTGAGGGGAGACACTTGGAGAACAGTGAACTTCAAGGATGGAAAATCATGTTAGATGTTGCCATCCAGCCTCTTCCTCGTATATGAGGAGACAAGGCATAGAGTGTCATGTCCGTTCAAGGGCAGATGCAGCGCTCATACCTCCCTGTACTCTACTGAAACCTCTTTCACTCCTCTTTTGATATTTTTAACTTCACAGTAGAGACCCAGACTGTCCTAATCTCTTAATCAGGCACCTACCTCCTAGGGGCCGAACAAAAGTGACAGAAAATCTTGAGATAGGGTACATAGCTTCAAACAGGGAGACCAACACAGAAGGAACAATTAGACAAACAACTAGATGCGTCGAGACGGCACATACGGCAGAGAGAACCTAAGAGCCTCCAAATTGAGGGCCGGGATATGGTCATCCCTAAGAAGCCTCCTTGGAGAAGTTTAAGTTTGACCTGGGCCTTAAAAGTCAAATAAAGCCGGGCATGGTGGCCTTTAATCCCAGTATTCAGGAGGCAGAGGCAGAGGCAGGCGGATCTCTGTGAGTTGAAGGCCAGCTTGGCTTACGTAGTAAGTGCAGGCCAGCTGGGGCTATAGAGAGACCCTGTCTCAAAAAGACCAAAAGGAAAAAAAAAGTCAAATAAGACTGACCACTTGGGATTAGATAACCTATCAGGGAGCTCGTCCCTGGAAAACATACACACACATACCCCTCCCTTTCAGCAGCCATCAATGGCCTGTCAACTGGTGTTTCATTATGCAGATCACATTTAGACAACCATATTGTTGAGATTTCATGAGTGCAGCTTCCTGGTCATGTCTAGAAAACATTGTCTAACCGGGGGTGTCCAGTAGGCTGAGAGTGAAGGTCACAAAACTGAGAGGCAGTGGTGGGAAGAGTGTGTGTGGGAAACACAGTAAATATAGTTCTCATGCATGAAAGTCTCAAAAATTAAGTCAAATAGGAAGCAAAAGTGAAACACAACCTGTCACAAGAGGCCAGTGTCCTGCTTGTCACAAGCACCCGCAGTATCAGGCTTGGCCTGCTTCTTGTTCCTCCCCCAGTTCATTAGACTCCACTGGGTTTCTCTCCATCTGACTGTAAGAAAGAGAGGAATGTTCATGTGTACCCCTGAGCACATCCCACACTCCCCCAGCCTGCAGTATGACCACATGTTGCTCTCGTCAAGTCACAGCAGTAATTGTGTTGACCACATACCTCCATCCAGGGTCAGGCTGTCACTGAAATTCTTCCTAGTTCTTTCCACCATTTGGCCAACCACATTAGTGTTGACAGGAGCAATCTGTCTCTCAACCTTCAGTCACCAGCAAAGGGAAAGAAATGAAAGTGGCCGAGATGGTTCTGTAATGTAACTCATGCTCTCTTAAGAATGGGAACCAAAAGTTCATAACAAAACCAGGCTTCAAAGATAGCACTGGCCCTGTCTGCAGGGGTTGTAAGACATGGCTGCGTCTTTTGCTCTTTTATTTCACTTACGGTTGGCACAGTGTTTGTGGCTTCTGGAAAGCTCTGAGGGAGGGTGAGCACCTCTGTAGCTGATTTAAACAATGCTGAAATAATTGGGCATATTCGTTTACATTGATTATAATAAGTTTTCTGTCGTGTCGTGCCCCCCCCACCCCGCCCTGCTGCCATGCCTTCGAGCCAGTCACTGTGATGATATAAACAGAGACTAATTCCAGGTCTCAGAGCTGGGCTCCACCTTGGTGGGAGACTGAGTCCCATATGGAAAACAGTGGATGGGATCCCTCAAGCTTCAGTGCATGCTTTGATTTCATAGTAGCTTGTCAGCTGTCTGAATTGATTTCTAATAAGGCTGTACACCTAATTTTCATTCAACTTGGCATGTCTATAGAGGCTTTTCTGTATGCTTCTGTTAAGTGTAACAAATTTGCTCGTGAGTGGCCTAAGGTGGGAAGGCTTTGATTTTGAGCTGCTTTCTGTTCTACTTCTGGAGCCTAGTCAACTTTGATCTGTTTCTTAACACAGGGTGATGCAACAATAAGAAAGATGCTGAGCTTCTGGTGGCCTTTGGCTCTGATTCTGGCCACACAGCGAATCAGTCGCCCCATCGTCAACCTCTTTGTTTCCCGGGACCTTGGTGGCAGCTCCGAGGCTACAGAGGTAGTGTGCTTCGGGGTGCGGGCACTTGTGGTCACAGTGAGGGATTAAGGTGATTCAAACGTGTCTCCAGTTCCTCTCAGGTGCTCAGGTAATTCCAAAGCGTCAAGTCATACAACAGTGACAATAGGACGCCATGAAACCAGGAGAAAATACCTACTTTATCCTTCTCATTTACCACACGAGGACCTGAGAGGGCGGAAAGACAGGGACAGAACTAACTAGAAGCTGGGACAGTGAGAGCCTCCTGGGTTTCTGACTCCCTCCCACGGCCTTCCCATTTCTCCATGGTGCCGGCATGCCGCCTCTTACTGTAGTTGTAGAGGATGGAGATACATGCTGTGTGGGAGCTCTGGCAGTGCCCAGAGGGCCAGGGCCAATGCCTCTGTGCTGCCGCAGCCTCGCGTCACCTGCTCTGCCCCAGCCTCACACGCGTGCTCTGCCCCAGCCTCACACACATGCTGCCCCATGGGCTCTTGGCAGTCAGCCCTCCTCCAGATGAGGCTCTCCTGTATTCACTCCTGTACTTAGCTCCAGAAATGTATCTGGAAACTGGCAGCCATGCCACAGAAAGACTTGACTCATCTGTTCCCTGCTCTAAGTTAGGGATGAACAAATAGAGTGACTTCATTGTTTCCTCCTCCACTGCCTTCTGGAGAATTCATTCTGTCGCTGGCATCACCGATTCTTCGGGAAGGCTGGTGACCTTTCATTAAGGCCTTCAGTTTACATGTGGCTCTTGCAATGGAGCAGCTGAGGCCTTTGCACCGTCAGCAGCTCAGCAGCTGCCCAGCCTGGAGCATCCTGTCCAGGAAACAGCCAATTTCCCCGCCTGGGAAGAGCTCCTGTTGGCCAGGAGAAGGTGCCCATAAATCAAATGCAGGACACTTTCTCTGGCCTCGGTTTGATCCTGGATTTTGATTGAATCATAGCTGTCATCTTGGGTGGCTGTTGTGGCACAGCAGCTTTTGAAGTTAAATTCTGAGTTTCCCAGTAAACAGTCTGGAACCCCTATGACTTGTGTGCTAGAATTCCATGATCCCGTAAAGCAAACCAAAAAGGACAGATTTTATATTAAAATATTTCCAAATTTCCAGCAACAGCATGGAAACACAGCATGTGGGGACAGAGCTGACATTAATGTATCATATACTTATGTCTCAGGCATTTATGGTTTTAGGCAGTCCCTGTCAGTCCTATGCAGTGAATAGTACCATATTACCAGTCTTGTTGCTGCAGAGAAACAGGGAGTGGCAGGGAGAGTCCCCATCTCAGTCAGCCAGCTCATAAGCAGTGAGAGGAAGGTTTAGGTCTAGGGCTGCTTAATCACCGTGCTCTTTTTGTTATACCACAGTTTCCTCACACAGCTGTTGACTGCCTCATGCTTCTTGGGCATGTACTGGGCACAGGTGCACTGCTCTTTAAAATAGAGAGAACCTGATTTCCTCACCAGTGAGTTAGTGTTAACTCTGCTGGAATGTAGTGTTAGATGCTGTTGGTTCATTTTTTCTCCTTTTCATTCATGTAAAATAGAAAGCTGTCTTTTCATGGAAACATGTCAGCAGGGTTTCCTATATGAAGCATTCGATGGTTTTATTAATTTTTTTAATTCTTATACCGACTGAGCAGCCTGAAATGAGTTGAGTTGGAGAGAAAGGAGCACGTCACTGATAAACATAATGCCAGCCTCTGTGAAGGACAGCATGGAGGTGGAGTGGCGGAGCCAAGCCAAGACTGCTCCTCATGTCATTTTGAGACCCAAGATTGGGCTTGAGGGGCTGGGGAGATGGCTCAGGTGAGGACCAGAGTTCAGATCCCCACACCCACATAAATGGGCATCATGGCACACCTATAATCCAGAGCATGGGAGGTGGAGACAACTGGTCGAATGGATGGGCTCTGGATTCAAGTGATACCCACCTCCACATATATGGCAGAGGGTGATTGAGGAAGATAAACAGTGTCAAACCCTGGCCTCCAAACACGTACAGCACATGTACCCACACTTACGTGAACAGACATTTACACATACATGCCAAAGACACTGACTGGAGGGCTTGGTTAGGCCCAATGGAAAGAGGAAAGATTCTAGAGTGTGAGGAGCCTGGGTTGAAAATCTTTGCTTCGTAAGTAGATGCTCTAGCCTGGTCCTCATTAGATTCATGTGAAGCAGCACCTTCCTCATGTCCTTACTCTGTTCCAGCCTGTCTTGTGGCTGCCCCATACGTGGACAGATGTGCCACTGGCCTTGTCATTTGGCCTGGCAATTCCTGGAGGACTTCCTGCTGGTGCCCATGCTAACGCTGTCCACTCTTCTCTTGCAGGCAGTGGCGATTTTGACAGCTACCTACCCCGTGGGTCACATGCCATATGGCTGGTTGACAGAAATCCGTGCTGTCTATCCCGCTTTTGACAAGGTGAGACCTGCGTGGTATGATGTCAGAAACACACTTTGTAAAATTGCTGCTTGATAGACAGTGGTCTCCAAGGAGAAGCACTACTGTTTCTCGAGCCTTCCTTTATAAAATTAATGTGGTGATGGAGCACTGGAGGTACCTGGGACATTTTTCTCTGGGAGTGACAGAGAAAACTGAAGCTTATCTTGGTATAGGTCTGCTAATGCTTTTCCAAATTAGTGTTCCTATGGTCACATTATTCCTCCTGAGAGAGTATTTGCAAAAGGAAAGAAAGTTCCCTAAAAATCAAATATATTGGATTTGATTTCTGTGGTTTGTTGTTTAGTCAAACTTGTGCCTTGCAGACTCTGTACTAGATGACTGAGATGTGGACATGTAAGGCTAGGGCCTTTAGCTCATACGTACATGACTATCTTTCGTGACTGGAACACACCCACTGTATCCATATAGCAAGACTTGTATTCTGTTTGGTTTGGTTTCATATATGTGCCTATGTGAGTTTATAAGCACCGCACGTGTCCAGGTGCCCAGAGAGGTAAGAGAGCACCTGATTCCCTGGAACCAGAGTTACAGGCAGTTGTGGGTGCTGGAAACAGAACCTGGATCCTCTGCAAAAGCAGTAAGTGCTCTTAACCACTGAGCCATCGCCTCTCCCATTCACCACCCCAATTTTGGTTTTTCAGCCTCAGTGAACAGCATCCCTCCTGTGACTGCTGGCCCCTCCAAGAGAGGCATCTAACCCTCCTGACCTCTTTTCTACAGCTTGATTTAACTGCTGTACTTGTCAGTCAGTAAACATCCATTTTGTTGCATCTATATCACTTCAAAGTATAGGCTATGGGGGCTGGAGAGATGACTCAGCAGTTAAGAGCACTGGCTGCTCTTGCAGAGGACTCGGGTTCGATTCCCAGTACCCACATGGTGGCTAACAACCATCTATAACTCCAGTTCTAGAGGAATTCATCGCCCTCTTCTGACCTTTGCAGGCATTACATGACACAGGTACACTTTTATACAGGCAGGCAATGCATTCATACATATAAAATAAAATTAATAAATAAGACAATAAAAAAAAAACTTTAGGATTTTGCACTGAAAAAAGTAGCTAGCATGCACACCAAAAAATAAAATAAAATGAAATGAAAAATAGTGTATAGTGTTCCAAAAGGAAAAGAAGAAAAGAAACTACAGTAGCAATAGCTATTGCTTTGCCTTGGTTTTTCCTAGCAGGAGCTCAGAGCTATTGCTGCCACCGTTTTCTCTTATCCCAGCAACACCCAGTGAATAAGGAAAGAAAAGCCCCTGGCCAGGGGCCCCACAGGCCAAAATGGGCAGTGGGCTCTGACTCTATCACCGCATCCCAGTTCATCCTCCCCTAACCCTCACTCCAGCTTCCTGTGGGTACAAGAGCCCTGGGAAGCCATGCAGAAAAGTCCAGGGCACAGGTTTCTCTTTCTCTCACAGCACCAGCTTCTGAAATGTCTCCTTTTACTGTTGGGAAGATAAGATTTATAGAGTACAGGCCTCAAGACAGGTGCCCGACTCCCCTTCCCCAAGCTCATACCCTGAGCCCAAGATATTCCCCCAAGTCTAGACAGAGACCACCCACTGTCAGTCTAACACTTCCTCTGCTCCTGTGGTTCCACATGCAGGATTTTCCTGTCACTGCACATTCTCTCTCTCGTCGCTCTCTTGCGCTCTCGCTCTCGCTCTCTCCCTCTCTCTGTGTGTGTGTGCTCATACCCCACAATGCCCAGCCCACTGCTATCCTTCCTCATCTCTATCACCTTCTTTTTGTGGATACACACACTGACTGTCCGACTTGAAGTCTGACTTGTCTCTCTATTGTAGCGATCCTACCAGGTAACCTAGCATGAAATGAGCTAATGATCTTTCTAAGGACTGCTGATGTGGCCCTCCCTCAGCAGTCTGTTGGTTCACACCAACCACCAGTTGCAAACATTTGCATGCAACACCAGCACAAAGAGCTTCATCTAAAAAGTATTTTTAGTTGCTTTCCACAGGCCCCTGACTCAAGGCCTGAGTCACTTTTAAGAGAGTGCAGACCCTCTGTTTTGTGAGCTAATGTATTCTATAGATAGAATCAGTGCTTTCATTTCAAGGAACATGCGTATGGTATAAATCCTAGAAAACCAACACAGATGGATGCCTCTGCTGAGTTTCATTTCTAGCTTCGGAGAGTAAGATTATGTAATGTAACTTAAAGACAAGAGCAGGCACTGCCATGGTAGAGCTTTGACGGGACATTCCATCTCAAATTGCTCTTGGCCACCTTGAAATAATAAAACTTAACAGTACCACACTGTGTGGCTTCAGTTGGAACACCCAAGAGAAACATTGTTTGAGTCTTAATCACAGAGGTTGGGAGCTTTGAAAACTTTCTTTAATGAGCCTACCTCTGGCTAGAAACTGGAGTTACTCAGAATCCTTTGGAATCCTCACCATTGTTTCCACACGTTCCAGTGAACAATCCCAGCCACGTTTGGGAATGCCATCGGGCCACCAACGACTTGGAGCCCTGTGTGGACTTCCTAATTTCACTGTCCTGATTTCCAAAGTCTTTAGCTTCTCTGTGGGTTCCAGAGGAGATTAAACTTTTTCACATACCGTGTAGTGGTTCTGACTAAATATTAACCAAGAGTTTCCATAATGTTCAGTTATCATCAGTAACAAGATAGATAGATTGCGGAAGCTGATGAAACTGCTTGTCCAGTACTGCTTGTGAATTCAGTTCAAGCACATCTGAAAAGACATGTGCTCATAAATACACAGGTGAAGCAGCCTGATTCTCACTGTGTGGTCCCCTTCGCACTCAGCCAGCAGGCAGCACTCTCTCAGACCCTGGAGTAAGTGGCAGTGCTTGGGATTTAGGCCTTTCTATGGCAGCACCCATTACCCACTGTTCTATTTTTCTCTGTGTTGCTGTGATAAAATACTCTGACCAAAAGCAACTTAGGGGAGGCAAGCATTTATTCAGCTTATAACTCTAGGCTCGAGTCCATAGAGGAAAAGTCAAGACAGATGCAAGCAGGTAGTCAATAGCACATGGATGGTCAAGGGCAGAGGAGTGAGTCCACATGGGCTTGCTTGCCAGCATTCCTCTCATGCTGTACTGTTCAGGAAACCCCTAGGGAATGCTGCCACCCACAGTGGCTGGATCTTCCACATCAATTAACACAATTAAGAAACCCCCCCACAGAGTGTGCCCACAAGCCAGCCTCATCTAAATAATTCTTCACTGAGACTCTCTTCTAGGTGATTTTGGACTGCAGCAAGCTGACAGTTAAAGCTAACCAGGAAACACTCAGAAAAGCAGATACATTTCAGAGAATATATATATATATATATATTCTAATGTTTTCACAGGTGACATCTTTGGGGGAAGTGTGAGTAGCAAAGGTAAACTAGATTACTCTGGAAGATCAGTGGTGGTTGCATGTGAGCCAGGTGTCATGGGTTTTTATTCTTCAGCTCTGGGACTAATTTGATCCCTAATGAGGCAGGGGTTCTTCTCCAATTTTTCTAGTGTGGGGCCAGGCACTCGTGTTGGGACAGAGCCTGCTTGGCTGTGGACTGGAACAGCCTCAGCAGGCCTCTGTTGCTGTACTTTATTTGTTTGTTTGTTTGTTTTTGAGCTAGGATATCCCTTTAGCCCTAATTGGCCTTGCACTATGTAGACCAGACTGGCCTTGATCTCACAGAGATCTGCCTGCCTCTGCCTCCCAAGTGCTGGGATTAAAACGGTATGCCTCCCCACCAGGCTCATCACTGTAGGCGTTAATGATCCATGAGAGAACACTGGAACCACTTGCAGGATTTGCTTACAATTTAGTGTAGGAAATGCTCTGACAGCCTGATATGTTCATGACAGATTGTACTAAATGCTTCTGAGCCAAAGTGTTAGGAGACACAGGGTACTTCATCTCAGAGAGGTGCATCAGGGTCTAAACATGTGCAGGACACAGTGTCTACCTAAATACAGCTCCAGAGTCACCAAGAGTAAAGCCTGAAACAATCTTTAAGTCAAAGCTTGGAGAGACTTTGAGGAGCAATTATGAAGGGAAAATGGTGGGCCTCGAAGAGAAGTGTGTTTTGAAAGCCAGGAGATCAACAAGAGCAGGAAAAAACACAGATATGGGGAACAGCTGGGAGCACCATTTGGGATGCCCGTAGAGGACTAAAGTGGGAAGGTGAGTCTGGGTCAGACTGATCAGGGCTTTAGGTGCTCAGGGGAAATGATGTCCATTTGGTAGGGAGGTAGGGATCCCCAGAGGTCACTGAGCACAGCTGTGGCATTTAAGGAGACAGCCTTGGTGGCCAGGCATAGGGTCTGCTGGAGCCCAAAGGGGACACATGAGTCAGGAAGCAAGCCTCAGAGCCAAGGCCGGGCGGGGTGAGGTGGCAGCCTACTGCCAAGGGCAGAGGATTGAATGAGCCTGGAGCTCCCTCTGGTTAATGTTCCTGGACAGGAACCTGACAGCTGTTTGAGAGATCCAATGTGCCAGCCATCTTCCAAGCTGTCACTTGAAGTCCAATCTTGAGACACATCAAATAAAGATGCTCTTTGAGATCTGGGAGCGGGTCAGCCAAGGATAATCCAGTCCCGTCATCACTGCTGTTCTCTTTCCCCAGAATAACCCCAGCAATAAACTGGCAAACACAAGCAGCACAGTCACCGCAGCCCACATCAAGAGGTTCACGTTTGTCTGCATGGCGCTGTCACTGACGGTAAGGGGGAGTCTCTCTCTCTCTCTCTCTCTCTCTCTCTCTCTCTCTCTCATGCGTGCGCGTGCGCACTCTCTCTCTCTCTCTGGTTATATCTGTTCAAAAAGAGGGAAATTGCCATCTTTTTAAAAATATTATTTATTTTTATTTTATGTGTATGAGTGTATTGCCTGCATGTATGTGTGGGCACCCGTGTCGTGCAGTGCTGCAGAGGTCAGATTCCCCTGGAACTGGAGTTAAGGATGGTTCGTAGCCACCATGTGGGTGCTGGGAATCAAACCCAGGCCCTCTGCAAGAGCAGTCAGTGCTCTTAACCGCTGAGCCATCTCTCCAGCCCCGGAAATTGCCAGCTTAAAGGAAGAAATTCTATATTTCATAAGGTGATGCCTGACTAGATGAATTACATGATTGTTGTTCAAGACCATTGACTCTAAGTACTTTCAGCACTTCTTGGGCCCCTGACATGATCAAGAAAGGCAGGCTTTGCCTGAATGTGAATAATACTGTTGTCTATTTTGTTTGCTTATGTATGTAGGGGTAGTGTGTATGTGTGTGTGTGTGTGTGTGTGTGTGTGTATGTGTTTTCTCATGTGTGGGTACACATGTGCCGTCTTCCTTGATCCCTGTTTACTGAAGTGGGCCTCTCATTTATCCTGGAGCTTCCCATTCAGCTAGTATAGCTAACCAGCCTGTCTCAAGGGATCCTCTCTGTCCACCTCCCTAACATTAGGGTTACAGTCAGGCCATCACACTTGCTGGCCTTTATGTGGGTGTGGGAGACCCAAACTCTACTCCTTATGCTTGCACAGCAAGCACTTGATCCACTGAGCCGTACCCCTCTGCCCCTTTGTGTCTAGTTTTGTTTTGTTTTGTTTTGTTTGAGACGCGATCTCATATAGCCTAGACTGGCCTTGGCCTTGAACTCACTGTGTAACAAAGGATGATCTTCAACTCCTAATCTTCCTGCCTCTACCTCCCCAAGTGCTAGAATTACAGGTGCATACCACCATACCTAGCTTAAATTTCTTTTATATTTGTGTGTGTGTGTGTTTGTGTATGTGTGTGTGTGTATGTGTGTGTGTGTGTGTGAACCTAGGGCATTGCATATCCTAGGTAAGTGCTCTGTCTCAGAGCTGTACCCCAGCCCAATACTCTTGTCTTGCCGCATAATTTCCAGCTCACTTTTTAAACTCCCAAGGTGAGCTTTGTAAACATGATGGCCCTTTCCCAGATTTAACTGATAGTGTTTTGGTTTCCCTAATGAAAGCTCCTTTCCTAATTACATTATGCTAATAGAGCCAACTTATTTAGCCATATTTGAGGGTGCCTTCTGGATCCCAAACTCTGTCCAGGAGCCTACAGCTGTGAACAAAGGCGTATAACACTAAGCCATTGGTGTCACCTGTTGGCGTCTGGGTGCACATTCATATGCAACACATTCTGCCTTTACCAAGCTCCCGTGGGCAATTCAGACATGGGAAATCATGTTCAGAAAACACAAGATATGCACACCCTGTAGAAGCCAAAGGACATGGTATATACTTTAAGATTGATAGTTAAAACATTTACTAAAAAAATCAAGCAAACTTACGTAGTAGAGTGGACTCTGCCCTTGTAGGTTGCAAAGTGTAGATGAGAAAAGTACTAAAAAAGAAATATGGAGCCTTGGAATGTAGCTTAGTTTTCCTTTGTTGTAGCTATTCTGTGCCTTTTAGGGCCTGTAGAACTTAATTTCCATTTATGAATACTATATAAACATTGTACAATTACCTGAATGTGTTATCATAAATAGCCAATGCAGGGGTTGGAGAGATAGCTCGGTGGTTAAGAGCACTGGCTGCTCTTGCAGAGGACCCAGGTTCAGTTCCCAGCACCCACTTGGCAGCTAACAACTGTCTGTAACTCCAGGTCCAGGGAATCCAACACCCTCTTCTGACCTCTGTGGACATTGCACAACACCGGTGCACTTACATACATGCAGGCAAAACACTCATACACAAAAAATAAAAATAGTAAGTAAAATATTTTAAAAATTAAAAATAAATAGCCAGTGCAGAGGGCCAAGGGCTAAAGTGTTGGGTTACACCGAGAACAGGAAGACAGTAGCCGCTGTCCTTGCCAGTGTCCTAAGAACCATTTAGCCCGATGAGCAGCACTGGTGGTCTTTAGAAGCATGCCCTACACGTGCTCTAAACCTCCAGTGGACACTCTTCCAAAGCCTACAGCTTAATGTCTGATCCAGCGTATGACATGGACAACTCTGGGCAAATGGCCCATCACAGAAGGCCTCTGACACCACTGAGTCAATAACTTCATGTCCTCAACAGCTGTCACCACCAGCACTGCCCCTCCAGCCATCTGTGCCTGTGTAATGGGGGTGACAGACACTCATGTGAAGGTTCCTTGCTGGGGAGGAATTTCTGATCACACGTATGGATGGAATTGACCCGTGACCTCGGGCGACCCTGTTCTCTGTTGGCATTTTTTCCTTCTGTGATGTGCCAGTTTTTCCATAGTTCCCTAAAATGTTAGCAAAACACTGAGCAACTCTGAAGCTCTTCAAAGGAGTATTTTAGGAAAAAAACAGAGAAGTTTCTATTCCAGGAACAGACCTCAGCTTTTGGAGACTTGTTAAATGACTTGGAGTCAAAAGTTGAGTTGAAGCCACATTCTGGGCTTGGGGCCTCATCCGCTCAGAGAGCTGACAGTTTGGGGCCTCTGCTGGCTCAGCTGTGGAACGTTGGCCTCCCATCTTTGACATGAAAATACCTTCCCTAGCTGAACTTGAGTGAGAAGGAGATCATGACCCACTGGGTGTGAGGACAGTCCTTCGCACTTTGGGGTCATGGCTAATGGTTTGTACCTCTGAACATTCGCTGTTCTGTAACTTTACTTTGAAATTATAATGGTCTGGAAAAAATTCTTATATTTACGAGAAAGATTTTATTTCTTTAATTATTCTAATCCCAGGTAAAGGAAATGTCTGTAACTAGTAGTATCTCCATAAATTTTTATCTTAGAAATAGACTCAGAAGCCCTTACAGAAAGAAAATGTGGAGATTAAGAGCCAAAGCCTGTAATTTTTTCAGAAAAAGAAACAGCTTAGCCAAGTGATCCATCCAAGTACCCAGTTACAACCTGCTAGAACTCAGCCACCTGGAACTCAGTGCCTTGAAGTTCATTGTCTCCAAAGAACAAGAGTAAATGTTGGTCCCCATCCCTCCAGCCTGGGATACTGACTCCATGTTTGAAGAAGTTGCGATTTCTTCAACATTATAAGCCACAGAATTTGAGTTTGTGGCTCATTTGTCCTTAACAGTAAAATCTACCTTCACTGGAAGAATTGTCACTAAAAGACATGTGAAAAATGTCAAACTAGATTTTTCTGACTAGACCATTTAACTGTCACTATGTGTACAAACCTTTTGATATCACATAGCATATTCATTCTTTTTTTTTTTTTTTTTTTTTGGAGACAGGGTCTCTCTATAGCCCCAGCTAACCTGAAACTCACTATGTAGACCAGGCTGGCCTTGAACTCACAGAGATCTGCATTACTCTGCCTCCCAAGCTCTAGGATCAAAGGCGTGCACCACCACACCCAGCCTGGCACATTCATTCTTGAACATCGGCTAGTGCTCTTAGACACTGAGCTTCACAAAGCAGGTCAGCATAGTCTAGGACCCACCATCCAGGAATTAACCAATCAATCATCAGCTCTTAGCTATGGCACTGAGCTTCACAAAGCAGGTCAGCATAGTCTAGGACCCACCATCCAGGAATTAACCAATCAATCATCAGCTCTTAGCTATGGCACTTGCTCTTTGTGATGATGAATTCAGGAGGAATGTAGAACAGAAAACAGTCCTTCCTGTTGTTATTCATGTTAACATCTTGCCTTCGGACCTTCAGCTCTCCCTCCGCAGGGAGAACAGGCTAATCTCTTAACCATCTGATGGGACAGAGGTAAGGGAAGCCGAGATAGTGGATCCAAAAGATCCAGTTCAAAATTGTAGATTGACAGATCATTGACCCCCCACCCCCTTAAGAGTAAGAATAGAGTAGAAACCTGGGTTAGCAAAGAGTCTGCAAATTGTCTGTTTAAAGAAAGGAAAGGAGAGTCCAAAAATAGACACAGAGCAGGGACTAGACAGACAGCTCAGCAGTTAAGAGCACTTGATGCTAGAGGATCTGAGTTGTTTCCAGTGCACACACCCACCAGGCAGCTTGTAACCACCTGTAATTCTAACTCCAGGGGTCTGATGCCCTCTTCTGGCTTCCTCAGGTACCTACACACACAGCATACCTATAGATGTACATATATACACACAGGAATAAAATACAGGGAGAGAAAGAGAGCGGGAGAGAGGGAAAGAAGGAAAGAAGGATGAAAATTCCAGGTGTGGTAGTATATAACTTTAATTCCAGAACTTTGGAAGTAGAGGCAGGGAGACCTCTGTGAGTTTGAGGCCAGCCTAGTCTACAAAGCAAGCTCAAGGCCAGCCAGGGTTTACTTGGTGAGACCCTGTCTTTAAAAAAGTATATATATGGACTGGAGAGATGGCTCAGTAGTTAAGAGCACTTACTGCTCTCACAGAGGACCCAGATTTGGTTCCCAGCCCCCACATGGTGGCTAACTCCCATTCCAGGCGGATCCAGTGTCCTCTTCTGGCCTCTATGGACATTGCACACATGGCTGCACTTACATACACATACTCATATACATTTAAAAAAAGTTTGAAACCAGAGTAATGCCATTTAGAAGAAAGCTTTGAAGAATGGCTTGCTTGTGGAAGTGTCATGTTGTAGCCACAAGAGAGGCCAAATTGCACACCAGTGATCCAGATGCAAAAGAGGAAACGATCTTAAAAAACAGGTGTCCACTGGTACATTGTCCCAGCAGATGGTCACTTTCCCCGAACCTTCCTGTATAGCCATGGTGGCTCTCACTTTTATGCCCAACTATAAGTCTGGTGACAGTGTATCTTGGAAGGCCATGTTTGTCCAGGTAGATCATGTTGGGAACATGGGCTGAGGAGGGGTAGGTGTTGGAGTAGGCAGTGAGGGGGTATTCCCCAGCTGGGAAAGAAGCTGCCCACCCTGAGCTGACAAGCCCCACCACTCTGCAGGCCATGAAGCCCCTTATGGTTCCTAGTGGACTCTCAATTTGGGGGGTAGAATAGAACATGCTAACCAGAGTGGCCCATGTCTTCTCAACAGTTTGTCCGTGGGGGACAGTTGTCCCCAAAGGGTGACAGACTACTTGCTTCCAGATGCCAGTTCAGCTTGACGAAAGCCAACCCATCAGACTGCTGAATTTACTGCATTTTCTGATTTATGCAGAACCTGTTTAGGAATTATTTTTCCTTTTAACTCTCCCTGATGTTTGTAACAAATCATGTTGAACAGGGGAGTTTTAATGGCTTTGACTGCTCACAGTTGACCAGTTTCCATTCTGACTTCACAAAGGGCATTTTAAGACCATTTGGTGTTTCTCTTCTGAAGTTCCCTGCTTTGGGGAGCTAGTGCCAAGAGACGTGGAGGAGAATCATGCAGCGCTCGGCTGCCTCTGAAGCCTCCTCCAGCCCCTTTGTATGCAGTGCAAATGGGCACTGGTCCAGATGGATCTTGGCAAGTGGAGCCAGTGGGGCACTTTGTGTACTAGACAGCCTGCAGAACTATCCCCAGCAGCCCCTGAATGCCAGACCCAGATTTAGCCAGAGGAGTGAAGAGGAAGGATCTGGAAGAGGAGAAAGACTGAATGTCAGATAGATGGAGTAGGTGTGCAGATGAGAGGGGTAAGGGTGAGGCTGTCAGTAAAAGAGAGGGGAGGGTGTCACAGAAAGACTGAGCAGAAGGCCAGGTACGAGTCACCAGAGAACTAGGAACTGAGGAGTCCCAATGCCCTGGCGCTCGCAGCAGCCCCCCAGGGCTCCGCCATTCTTTCCAGTGTAAGCTGTGAACGTCAGAAGATTTTAAGGGAGACGTATTTAAGAAACCAGTAAATTAGACAAATTGTGATTACCCATAAGTTGATTTTTGGTGAGCTGACCTGTTTTGAGAATGCAGTATGTGGAATGCAGCTCTCACTAGTGTTTGCACACAGCGCTCGGGTCATGCAAGGTTCTGTTGCATCCCTCTAGCCACCTAAGAATCCATCAGCTTCTACGAGTGGAGGCTGCTTAAAGGAGAGGGCAGGGGTATGTTGTGTGTATCACTGCCACTTAAGACAGAGAAGGAGGCTGGCCAGGATGCCATCAAACAGCATGGCCTCACACAGTAGGGTATAAGGGTATCTGGAGTCATGGCCTGTTAGTATTTAAGGATCTGTTTTTTCACAAAGAAGTCAAAAATGAGGGGCTGGGGAGCTGGCTCAGTGGGTAAAGTGCCTTCAACACCAGCATAAGGATTTGAGCTTCATCTCCAGCACCCACATGAAAGCCTGGCACCACAGTGTGCATCTGTAATCCTAATGCTGGGGGACAGACAGGAATATCCTTCAAACTGGCTAGCCAGTCAGTCTAGACAAATGGGCAAACTCGAGGTTTAGAGGGAAAGATAGAGAACAACCAAGGAAGATACCAGACAACCTCTGCCCTCTGCACCTGCACATACTCGTGCCTGCACATACGTGTGCACACACATGTTCACACACATACACAAAAAGAAGTTAAAGTCAATTTTCATTTACATGTCTAAGCATTGATGAAGACAAGCCCCTGATGTTTGATTGAAGATATTAGATGGAAGACAAGCAGGTACCAGTAGTAGATTTACATTACGTTGCTTGGTTTTAAACTTCTTTTTATTCATGTTCGAAGTCAGTGAAGTATAAGGAGGAAACCATGAACCCACCTGGAACTTTCTATCCTGATTGTCGTGTGTTGGACTGTGTCTGTTCGTACATTGAAACCTAGTACTGACAAGGCAACCTTTCCTGTAAATAGTGTGCAGATGACTTTCTGGTGGGCTTCAAATCCAATGTGGCTGGCACGCAGGCACAGGGAGCATGCAGTGTGAACACGTGTTCTGTAGCCAGGAACAGCAGAAGGCAGGGGAGGCAGCCATCTGATTTCAGACCTCAGGGCTGGGAGATTCCTTCCTGTGGGCCTAAGTCTCTCAGGCACGGTGCTTTGGTCATAGTAGTCCTGGGAAACTAATTTGCTGAGGTTCCTGAGCAAAAGGTGTCATCTTGTGGTCACCTGAGGCTGCGTGGGCTGATTCATCAGACTTTGACTATTCAGCTGACTGCCTTCATTTTTAAATTCTTCCTCTCTTTAGTTTACAAAAGACATTGCTAGTATTTTATTTCCAGAGTCTACGTGTGAGCCAAGGATGTGCTGAGAACTGTTAGCTTCCAGGAGTACCGTGCCTGCCTTGATGGGATTGCTGAGGAGTACTCAGCATGAAGGAGCACTGTGCCTCTTTTCAGGTGCTCCGTTGTGTCTTTGCTGATCGTTTTGAGGGAGGCTTTATTGGCATCATGGCATTGAGGGAAATGGGTACCAGTGTTAGATTTAGGTGACTTTTCTTGCTTTTGCTCCTTTTATTAATTGAATAATTCAGTGCACTGCACTGGGCCCTTGCAAACCCTGGACTAACCTATGTCACTGTCACTACAGAAAAGCTGAAACACTTAGGAAACAGGAAACAATTTACTAGTATTTTATCCAGTGGTATTGTCCTCCCAAATTTTCTCAAAATCTTGATGCTTTCTAATGTTACTAGTTAAAACTCGAAAGTGTATTAGTGTGTGTTCTACTGCTAATAACACAGTATCATATATTTAGTGTTAATGAAAGGAGACCCTTTTTGGCTCATGATTCTGTGACTGAGGCCCTCACGTGGCAGGAGACAGGAAATGTGGGTGTCTGGTGTCCCCACTGTCCACTCTGTCATTCACTACCGCCTCGAGGCCTCACCTGAAGCACCAAAGTCAGATTATAAGTTCACCCACTTAATGCTTCACAATGGGGCTTCCATTTTCAACACATGAACCACTGAGAACTGGCACTACCTACCCAGGCCCTGCCCCACAGACTCTGCCCCATTTGTACACAGTTTACTGTTGAAGACCAGAATAATCCTAAAGGAAGTGGCTGGGCCAAGACCCCTTGGCTTGCCACATGGAAGTGGGGGCTTCCAGAAAGCTTGCTTTAGAACTCTCCCCGTGGCCATTGGAAACATGATTTTTATTAGATCAGCTAAATACAGAACCAAACCCAGCCTGGGCATTTGGTGGGCATTAGAGTGTGGAGGAAGCAACCCTCAGCTCCAGCGGCGCTTAGTCCAGACCCTGCTGACAACTCTCAGGATATACTGGGGAGACTACAGGAATGGTTTCCACTTGAGTACCTGCTCAGGGCTCCCAGGTGCGTTGGGCTCCCTATGAGCCTGTCTCTGCCTCTTGGAAGCCTGAAACAGATTAAATGTCCTTCCACATAGCAGGTTGGGAACCCAGTAAAGTCTAGATAAAGTAGCTCAAAGAACTCTTGAAAATATGTCAAAATACAGGGCTGGGGATGTAGCTCAGTTGGTAGAGTGCTTGCCTAGCATACACGAAGCCCTGGGTTCAATCTCTAGTACCACAGGAATCGGGCATGATAGCACATACTGTAATCCAGAGCTGAAGACAGAAGGGCCATAAGTGCATGTTATCCTCAGCTACATAGTGAGTTCATGTCCTGCCTGGACTATATGAGACTCTGTTTCCAAAAGGAAAAAGGGGGGAAAAAGTATCTCAAAGACTACCAAACAAATGTAGGGTGACAAGCCCTGGGAAGACCTGAAGCATGTGGTCCAAGTGCTGAGTGCCACTTGGAACCTTTACTGAAGTGAGAGGTTGTTGGGCTCAGGAACAGAAGTAAGCAGTCAGAACCTCTGGTCAGCAGAAGAGCTCGTGTTTGCTCTGCCATGGCCATGGTGTGGCCTGCTACAGCTGCACTTAAAATCCAGACTGAAAGCCAGAGTTACCCCAGACTTTGCTCAAAGTGCTCTTTGCTTAAAGGGCTCTCAACCTCAGCCCGAGCTCTAGATCTGATGGGCCACTTGTTCAGGCCCAATAAACAGCTCTGAGTAGTGGCATGAAATTATTCTTAGGGGTCTTTCCACCTCTTCTGAGCCCCAAAGAACCACATTGTGCTGAAAAACAGCATGTGATAACGAAACCTACTTGCCAGCTGCTGAGTGAGAAACGGCTGCCAGAGGTCTCCCCCTGCCCCGCCAGAGGCCTCTTAACTGAGGTGGCTAAAGGGCGAATTGACCCTCAGCAAGAAAGTGAAGCATTTAGGGTCCTCCCATGTGATCTCATCTCAAAATCCTTCATTTAATCACACCTGTTACCAGGAAAAGTGTATTTACTAGTTGTGGTAACGAAGGAGTGCATATTATCTCTGGGTGGTCCTTATGCTCAAAGTACAGGTACTAACAGATACTTTAGAGAAAAATCAAATACAGTAGTCCCTCCTTATCCACAGATTTTCCTTCTGTGGTTTCAGCTGCCTGTGGTCAACCATAGCCCAAAAATACAAGCTGGAAAGTTCCAGAAAGAAGCAGTTCATAAGTTTAAATTGTGTGCAGTTCTGAGTAGCATGATGAAATCCTGTGCCAACTTGCTCTTTTGCCCAAGACATGAATATACCCTTAGTCCAGTGTAACCACTTCGCATGTGTTACACGCCTGTTAGTCACTGGTACGGTTAACCTCATCAACCTCAGTAGATTGAGAAACACCTGGGGGATTAGTAAAACACACCTCTGGGTGTGTCTGGGAGTATTTCCAGGGGATTAACTAAGGAGGAAAGGCAGTACCATCCTGTAGGCTGGAAGCTCAGGTGGAAAGAAAAGGGGGAAAGGAGAACATTCTAGAACTTGGGTAGTTCTCTGCTTCCTGGCCTCTGTGATGGGAGCTGTTCTTCCTGCCATACCTTGCCAGCCATGATGGTCTGAAACAGTGAGCCCAAATCAACCTTTCCTCCCTTGTGTCTCTCATAGCAACAAGTGACCACATCAGATAGTTGGTTGGTAGTGACCATCTCACTTTTCAGGCTGAATGCTTCTGACATTGCAGTGGTTTTATGCACGTCCTCTTCATGTGTTATTGTGGCACTGTGTCACAAATGCCTGTGTCATCATGGCACACACACATCATCCCACGTCATCACAAGAAGGGTGAGCACAGTACAGCAAGATATTTTGAGAGATCAAATTCATAGAGATTTTGTTACAGTATACTGTTGCAGCCACTCTATTTATCAGGTATTACTGTTAGTATCCTGCTGCTCTGCTTCATAAAGGAAACTCTGTTGTTGGTCTCCAGCACAAGGAAGATAAGGACACAGAGTATGTTGCTGTACATGGCTTCAGGCGTCCGCTGAGAGGCCTGGGATGTATTCTGTAAGGATAAGAGGGGACTCTTGTGAAAGGAAAGAGAGGAGGACATGACATTTTGTTCAGGATGTCAGAGAAGACTCCTCTGTGGGGACCATGCCAATGTCAGTCGAATGTGCAGGAGCCTTTTTGCCCATCAGCCCATGACTTATTTTTTCCTCTCCCTGTATCTCCTCTGAGAACATGAAGCACAAGCTCCAATCAGGTCTGACCTGGCCAAGCTTTGACTTACAGTTTTCATTCATGCGCCCTAAAGCCACAGGTGTTTTAAATTAGCCACATGGCATAGTTACTAGGCTAAGTCTGAGCCCAGTAAGATTCAGGTGACCATATTCTTTTGGCAATCCAACACTGTCCCCTTCTGGAATCCTCCTTTGGGATACTGCTGAGCCCCAGCTCCTGGCCTTGCCCACTGTCTGCTGTCACATGGGAGTCCTTTCAGCTTGGCAATGGCAGCAACCAGAGCTCTTGAACATTCAAATTATCACAGAACGCTTCACATCCCTCCCATCTGTCTTGGCCTTCAGATTCCTCTCACCATTCCTGTATACCTTTCTGGTTTTAAGGCACTGCTGGGTCTTAGTCTGATTTGTGCTGCTACCACAGGATCCACAGCCTGCATAGTTTACAGTGGACAGACACTGGAGCCTCTGGAGAAGAGAGAGGGTAGCCAGATACCTCCCCTAGTCTTTGTGGGAATTACTCCATAGCTAGATGCTTCCATTGGGCCTCACTCTCTGCCCAGAGGCCAGCACAGGCCACCCAGCCCTGAGGAGAAGGGTATTTGGGATTTTCACGTCTTAGCTCAAAGCATCAAAATTTCAGACTGCAGAGAGATACATACATCCAGGAGGAGAAAGTAAAAGGAAGGAAGCAACTGGAAAAATCTGCACTGTCAGGTCTCCCTCCAACACTGAGACCTTTACTTTAGGCACAGCTTAACCTCCAACACAGATGGGCTCACTCTGATGGCCTCAGTGTGCTCCAATACTGGTGGGCTCACTGAATCCAAAGACATGGGAGCCCTGTCTCTGCTCTGCCTGCCTCCACCTTTGAAAGGCAGCAAGGTCAATGACAAGGCTTGTATTTATAGTGTCCTAATCCCCAGGAGAGCCAGGCAGCCACCTGCTCCTAGGGTCTGAGCAGTGTGTCTGAGTCAGTGCTGATAAAGACAGGCACCAGGACAAAACACCCTGCTTTGAAGTCAGAAGCCAGAGTCAGAGCCTGCACTGCAGCTCATGTCCTTAGTGTCCTCAGTTCAGAGCCTTTTGCCATATACAAAGGGCCACTAGACTCCTTGGCTCCCAGTCTGTTTAATGGGTAGTACTCTGGGCACATCAGGAACTCCTTGCACTTAGTAGCATCTCATTATTCCAAGGAAGCCACAAGCTTTGTTCTGAGGTCCCTGTGTACTAGAAGTGGTAAAATCCAAGCTGATAAAGAATAAAAAAATTAAAATCACTAGCCCTCAGGGGTGTTGTCCTGGTGGCCCCTGTTGTCCAAATTAGCAGTTTGGTGCCTAAGAATGACCAAGGCTCACCTTCCTCTTGCTGAACTACACCAGCACAGCTGTCACTCATCCATCCTGGAAGATGCTGGGGCCTGTCCCAGCGTTGGTACCATGCTGACCCTTTGTCTGGAACAAAGACTGCCTGTGTAAGACTTTGTTTCTGTGTGCCCTTCCCCCACACCATGAGGTGGAGACTGCTGCCCATTGTTCCCATTATCCTGCAGAAGAAAATAACTCCCTTGTGCATGGGGGATGGAACTGGGACCAAAGGTAAATGAGCAGAGTTCACAACTTTCTCATACAAGGCATGGGGTTCCAATGGCCAGGAACATTCCAGCGTCTTGGGGCATCCTGGAAATAAGGAGAAAGCAAGGATTCTGGGTCCCGAAGGCTCTTTACAGCAGGTGGCCTTGGGGATAGGGATAGTGGCACTGTCCCAGGACTGCATGGGACTAGGTGAAATAACACATGGACAGCCCTGGCCGCCAGGAAGTAGTTGGAAAGGATTTCTCCCAGCAGAACCTCTTCTCTCCGCATTTCTCTCCAAAAGCTGACAACCTCGCTTCTTAACTCAGCACACCTTGTGGATTTGAGAGGTTGACTGATTTGCTGGAGAGACTCAGAAGCGATTGAAACCATTAAGACTGGTCCCTGAAGCCCTCCCTGAGCCTTCCTCATCATAGCCAGTGCATATCCACACGTGTCTTTTGAAGAAGCAAACAAATAACCATATTGTGCTGTTACTGGCAAGTTACAGGTTTTTCAAACTTTTCTTTAAAAAAAATTTGGCATTTGTATGTATGTGTGTTATGCATATGTGTGTGTGCATGTTCTCATGTGTGCAGATACATGTGTATGTCTTGCTCTGTTACTGTCCACTTCACGGACTGAGGCAGGGGCTCTTGCTTAATCCAGAGCTCACCAGTCCCAGCTCTTCTAGCTAGCCAGCTTGCCCAGAGATACCACTTCTGCCTCCCAAGTGCTAGGATTCCAGGCAGCTGACATGCTGCCTGGCTTCATGTGTGGGTGCTGGGGATACAAACTCCAGTTCTCAAGCTTGCGTGGCGGGCACTTTATCCACTGACCCATCTCCCAGGGCCCCTTTTAAAGTATGTTTTCAATGGTAATCAAATCCTCCTAACATAAAATCTACCCTCTTACCCATTTCAACTGTGGTGAGGCACATCCACCCGGTTGTGTTACTTCTGCCATCCATCCATAGGACTCTTCATCTTGCATGAATCTGCATTTCCTATGTCTTTCCCCTGATCCCCAAACAAATTCCAAGTTTACTGCTATATAGTCAGGAAAAAGCCAAACCGAAGGTGGAATTCAGAACATCCTAGACATCCTTCAGATCTGGTAAGAATTGGAAAGAATCATTGTGCAGATACAGCCTGTGGAGCTGGCAGGCATGTGACCCCGAGTGCCCTGTGTGCTGGCACATGGCACCCTCTGCTGTTTGAGATGTCGTATTTCTTCTAGTCAGGTCAGCACCGTGGCTTCCTAAGAATCTGGGGTCACCTTAGGTCTGAAGGACACTCCGGGCTCTCACAGTATGTATTCAACAGGTTCATCCACCCTAGTCATAGGGATGATTTGACTTTCTTATTCTGTAACAGGAGAGAGGTTCTAGAACTACATCTGAAATGCTTATTTTTATCATGAACATGCAATCATAGCATCGGCTTCATTATGGATTATTCAGGATAGATATGCATTAGTGACTGATTACCAAAAAGCCAGACGGAGATTACATGCTACATAAACATGTTGTTGTATGTTTTTCTCTAGCTCTGTAACAGAAAACCATGTTCTGTTTCACTAGTAGACAGAGTTGGTTCCACGTTCAGCCTGCTGACATTTTGCCAGCCTGGCCTTTCTTAAGACGTCTCCAAGTCTCCCCACCATACACTGTGGTCATCATCACCTATCCTCAGGTTTTCCCACCGGTGACTTTCCCAGGGTGATACCAGTACAGAAGCTGTCTCTTCTGGCTTTTCATGGAGTCACCCTTCTTAAGATAGGTCAGCAGTCCCGGTATAGTGGTTCCATGGGATGTATCAGTCACTCCAGTTGTGCTCCATGTCACCCCATCGGTGCTAATGTCCAAAACCAGGCTTACTGGTTACTTTCACACAGCGTCATTATCAGCACATTATTAGGTATTTCCACCCTGGCAAAACAGCATAGCTTTCTCCTTCAGAATTGAGACACATATATCCTTCTCATCTTAAGGAGTCCCATTGGGATGTTGGGCCATCATACAGGGATGTGGTGACTCATCTTAAAATACACCATCTTTAGGAATGCTCTTAGGAAGGGCCCTCTGTCTCAGTGTGGCAAACTGCAGCTAGGACAGAGCAAGGGGTCTCCAGAGGGCAGCACCTTCAATGTGACAATCAAAGGCCAGTGCTGCCCTGGGTGAACATCAGCTCTCGAAAAGACTGGTAAGACAGGTACACCTTGCCCTGGTCCTCCTCCCCAACATGTGTCAAGTCTGTGTGTTTTCCCGTGGACAGGTTTCCAAGATACTGGCTACTGAAACTGAGCTATCAGCTTCCTTTTGATGGAATCTCCTTCCTCCCAAATGCAACCTCTTATATCTCTGTCAAAGTGTACATACATAAGACCCACCTTTTTTCTGTAAACGTAGAGTATAATTTATTTAAAACTTCCTGATTTTTTGAGAGAGAGAGAGAGAGAGAGAGAGAGAGAGAGAGAATGGGACAGAAAGAGAGAGAGATTGTGTGTGAGAGGTGGTTGTAGTGGTTGTTTTACTGGCTGTGTAAATGTTGTGGAGTGGTTGTACTTTTGTGTGTGTGCGTGCATGCGTGTGTGTGTGTGTGTGTGTGTGTGTGTGTTAGAATGAC
>NW_008358517.1:6569217-6626481 GCF_000622305.1 Nannospalax galili
AATGGGAATATTGACATGTCTTTGAGAGTAGTCGAGCTTCTCTCAGCTCTTCTTATAGTTTGAGAGACTAGGGTCTCAAAAACTCAGTGATCACTGAAGCCACCTCAAGCTAGAGGCTTTTGGATTCTTTGCCAATTTGATGGATGAAATTCACAGGCCACAGAGTGTGAATTTTTTAAGTTATTTTATTATAGGGATCTAAGAAAGAAGGAAAGGAGGATGGGAGGGAGGGTGGGCTCCTGTACAGCAGGAAGGTTCCCCAGGAGTGGGATTCCACTGGGCCTTTCCCTTGGAGTTAATGAGCTGGTCAGTCTCATTCCAATTTCAGGTGTCCAGAAGCCTTGAAGTTTCAGTCACCCCCTCAATATGGTTTCCTGGAAAGGCATACTCCTTTAGGAGAAAGAGATGAAGAAAAACAGGACCCCCTTCCTGGTATCTCTAGCCTCTGGTCCTGGTAGAACCAGAGACAGTTTTTACTTAATGGGGTCTTTTTACCCTAAACTGCTTCACCATTTTCTGTCTCCTGTTCTCACCAGTAGTCTGTGGAAATCATGGGTAAATACATAAATGAAATCAGTCCTGATCTCACTGTCTCTAGATGCGTTCGGACACGGATGAATCAAGTGTGGCGTGCCCACACCAGAAGAACCACTGTGTGCTACATGGCTAGACTTTCTCAGTGAAGGAAGCCAGCCTTAGACTTACTTTCTCGGGTCAGCTCCTTATGTCTCTCAGTGTGGACCTGTCTAACCAGTCAGCAGACTCGCTCCTCCGAAGAGGGCAATGATCACAGAAGCCCTGTGAAAGAGAGGCCATCCCATCTCAAAGATGAAGACACTGGGGTATTCTTGCTGGGAAGCAAAGTATAGAGAAACAGTCTGGGAATTCAGCCCAGACAGGCAGGCAGGGTGCAGAACCAGTCACTAGTAGCACCTAGTAACCACCTTTCTCAGGTCTGTATTGTTAAGCACTAGCTACCCACTGGGGGATGTCAACCTAACTAAACATCAAGTCTTTCTAGTAAAAGCTCCAAATAATGATGGTATCCAGGACCATCTATTTTTAACTCATAACAGCTGTGTGCATTTACTACTAATTTTAGTTATTGGGTCATGGAGAAAGCTTTTTGAGTTCCTAAAAAGTATAGCCAACCATTTATGGAGAAAAAAAAAAAAAAAAAAAGAGTCAAAACCAGAGCACTGGGCAACACTGTCTATAGAGCAGACGTCTCTGAGGACATCCAACAATGGATGCCCCTCTGTCCTAGCCAGCAGTGGCTTTGCATATTCTCTGAATTCAAATGCCAGTGGAACAGCTGGCTTTTCAAACCCTAGTCCCAAATGCTGTCTATATGACTTAACCACTGTTCACCTGAGCTTTGATCACTTGGCCTGGCCGTGATGTCTGGCAGGTTTCCCGATGTCCAACAGCTCTCTCCCTCTCTCTGTGCAGTGCAGCTTGGAAGGTCATCACTCTAGTTAGCCCATGTGTATGGACTGGAAAGTATGTGCCACCCACCCACCTCAGAGAATTGCTTAGGGTTTGTTTAAGATTCCACACAGATTGGTCTCCTCTCTCCCCCATTTGTTTCTGTCCGTATGCGCTGTTGGATATTAGTTTTATACTTTGGGCTCTAATTCAGTTCTGTTCTGTTGTGTTGCTTATATTGTTCCCACCTCGGCCGTTGGTGGTGGTGGTGCCAGTCTCCTTGACATGACCTGCTTTTGCCTTTTGAGCATGTCCTTATTCCTTGGCACCATAGATCCTCCAGGCTATCTTGCATATCCCCAGTTCTAGTCCTGGAATGAGTTATTTCTCTAAAGAACTCTGGGTCCTGTGATTGGACAATAAATAGAAAACCCAAGATCTGGGCTTAGGGAGGGTTATTCTGTTTTGAAGGCTACTTCCTAAACTCTGCAACAGAAACCCAGGAAACAAACCATGCTCATTGTCAGTAGTTTGTTAGGTTTTCATTCTGGTTTGGAAAAGTCAATGTCACTGGCCTCGCAAATATTTGAAGAACATAGCATGTCATGGTCAACCAGGAGGGTATGTTCTGAGGTAGACTACACTCAGCGAACTCAGTAGAAAAACATTTTTCCTAAAATACCCTTTGTTGGATGAACTCCAAAAGCTTCTTGTTTTCTGAAATACTAATTCCTGTTACCATACTAAGACACAAAATAAGACCTGCAGGTAGGTTGTTGTGGCTTTTAGATGACATCCTTCTGCTTCTAAGTTGTTTGTATTTCTTTTCTGGACAGTGCAGGAAATATTCCCTTTTTGGAAGAACTGGTGGAAAAGCAAGGCAGCATTTTCTTACTGGAAACATGAATTCAGAGACTTCAGGGAAAGAGAAAGGCTTCCTAAATGTAGGACTCCTGCCCTTTAATGGCCTTTTTTCTGACTGGACAAAACAGCTTTCAGTTTCCATGTTCCTAGTAGACCAAGAGCTAGATCTTCTGTGTGTGTGGTTGAAAACTCAGAAGATCTCTGTGGCATGTGTCTTTGATAAGGGGCATTCAGAGTGTATGTGGTACCAGACAGGAAACTGATTTAGGAGTGCCAAGTGGTACTGTCTAACTTGAGGAAGGGGATACTGAACTGTGCTCCCAGGAAGCTCCCATTAAAGGTCCATCGAGCTGATAGTTGCATTCAAGGGACCAGAAAGGTAGACACACCTCTCCAGGTCAGCTGCCACTGATGCAAATATCTCCACTGATGTGGGCAAGCTCCCTTTCATGCCGCCCCTCTCCATAGGATAGCTGATCATTTCCTACAAGACAGAAAAAGGCCTCAAGGTGAGTGGTATCCATGTAGAGAGGCCAGAGGGAGGAAGCATCTGACTCGTTTGCTGCAGAAGCACGTTCCCAGCATCCCTCTCTCTGGCATGCAGTTACACCCTCCTTTTCCTTGGTTTATTGTGACTTAAAAGCCATTTTACAATGATTTTGCAAAACCCAGAGAGATTGCAACATGTGTCTGAGGCATTATCTCACATTCATATCATCTCTGGCTGCAAAATAAAGCACACTAATGATTCCCTTTAGGAAGCCTATGTTTTGAGCGGAATATGGCCTCCTGTTGCATTCTACCCACCAGGGAAACACAGAATGACTCACTAGGTAGGTATAAGGCACAGATCTATGGCACACTTGGGATAGACTCTCTTATCACGACTGTATACCTCTTTACTGCCATGGAATATTTAGAGGCTCCCATAAAGCAGCCCTGCAAAGAAGGGTCTTTCATCTGTTTGTGTGATGGATATAGACAAGGGAATAAATTGTCTCCCAGCACCATGCTTGGTGCTGTTTGGGAGTCATTTGAAATGGCTGCCACGCCTGGGCACGGGCACAAGTGATATAGCACTATTTAAGACCAGCAGCTATGCAGTGGGAAAAGATGACAGGCCACTTGTCCTTGGCTCTCAGGTAATAAAGTCCTTCAGCTCCAACTTGCTAGCTTTTTCCCTTCATGTCAAAATGGGGTATGAATCTGACATTAAGCACCGAAACTAAAGGATAGCACATCTGCTGGTTCTGAAAACTGGTGGGATATATTTCCCAGATGCTGATGAGTCACAGGGAAAAGTCTGTTGCATTTATACAATGAAACATTTATAGTAGATTCTCCAAGGTATTTTTTTAGTGTTTCAGTATGGCATAGTAAATAGGACCAGTCGAATTCCATGAAACTTAAATTATCCAAAGTGTAAATGATGTTCTAAAATTTCAATGTTCTGTTTATACATGGCTGTAATTCATTTTCTAATATATTCAGTTTTATTTTAGACAAGACATGTTTGTATTTTAGGAAAAGGAGATAAATATTTGATGGAACTGGCATGTTTTGAACATTATCTTCCAAAGTTGCAGGTTTCTTAAATCAGCACAAATTTTAAAGTTGGTTTTATTGGATTGCTCCCAGTAACCGTGCTCCAGCCCATAGACTCTGGCCAGCTTCCCTCCAGCCCTAGTTCTTCTCCTCCTCCCTGAGGCTTGCCCCTCAGTTCTTCACGTGGCCTATAACTGTGGTGAACGATGATACTCTGGGATATTCTTTTGATGGATTATGGTATTCTAGTCTTTAGTTTTCCCTGGAGTTGATTGTCTTATTTTTCTTAGCGTTCTGTGTGCTTAACCCTAATTTAGTCCCACATTCCCTCTGTGTAAATCCCTTGTTGTGCGTGCAGACCAGCAGGATTCCTGTCTCATCTAGGTGTGGCTTGCTGCAGTGCGGACTTGCTGACCTGAGAGCCTGGCGCCTTCCTAGGCTCACCCTGTACCTCTGTCTCAGGGCTCCCTCTGCCTGTTTCCCCCATGTTGCTACCTGTGTTTCTTTCTTTCCCTGACTCCTCTGATTTGGCAGATCATGCACCAGTAGCCTCCTGGGAAAATGTGCATGAAAAGTGCAATAGTTGATACTGTCAACTTGACAGGCTCTAGAGTCACTGAAGAAACATTTCTGTGAAGGAATGTCCTACATTGTTGTTGATGTGTGCCTGGCACACTCCATGAGCTGGGGGTGGGGTGGGGTCTCAGCGAAGAAAATGAAGAAAAAAATGGGTACACAAGTATCCCTTACCTGCCTTGTCCTCTCTGCTTCCTGTGGGTGATGCCATGGGACCAGCTGTCTCATACACACTCCTTCTTACCTCTCTGTCCCACCATGATGGCTTGGACCTTTGCTTCAAGCTGTGAGCCCAAATCAACCTTTCCATAAGTGCTCTGGAGTGCTGTGAGACAAGTAATTAATGCAGAAGGTGAATGTTTCAAGGTCTTGGGTAGTGGAAAGGTCTTTCTTTAAATTTTGCTCATCGACAGTTTTGGGGTTCTGGGAAATAAATCACCTGCCCCCAAACCTGTTGCTGCAGGTCTTCTAGGTCAGAGCTGCCGAGAAGCCTCAAGCTGCAAGCTTTGGTTCTGCTCTGTCCCCAGCACTGTCAGTATTGTGTCCTGCTGGCTCTTGGCCCATCCAGGGCCTACCTCCCCAGGATGCCCTTTCAATCTCAACTCCTTTCCATTCTAACAGTCTCCCTGTAATCTCTTTCTAGAACTCCTATTATCAGAATATTTGACCCTTATTTTCTTTTTAAAAACTTGTTCTCTTATTTCTTGTACTTTTATCCTTCAGCACTGTCGTGAGAGACTTCTGACTCCGTCTTATGTTCAGTTAGTGGCTTTGCATTTCTGCGTTCATCTTCCTAACCCTCCGATCCTTTTTGCTCTGTGAATGTGTTTTAGAACATTCCCATTCTGTTCTCAATTCATGGATACAGTCTCTTCTCATCTGAAAGTGTCAAGGGGCAGAAAGTTGTTTTATTTTTGTCTTTCTTTGATGACCTGTCAACAATGTCTGAGGGTGTGTGC
Source organism: Nannospalax galili (assembly GCF_000622305.1). Lineage (NCBI taxonomy): Eukaryota > Metazoa > Chordata > Mammalia > Rodentia > Spalacidae > Nannospalax > Nannospalax galili. The sequence goes on from NW_008358517.1 coordinate 6,574,590, forward strand.
TCGAGTTTATAAGAAGGGGCACTGGCAGCTTGGAAGCTCTGAAGGTGACCTCAGGGCTGCAGTCTATCACCTGTGTGAGCTTCAGGTCCTGTGTGTTGCAGGTTTCCTCACGGGTCCAGCCCACGAGGGACTGCAGGGAACGAGGGTTCTGGCCAAGGTGGGGGTGAGTAGCGCAGAATCAACACACAGACTCTGGGAGCTGGATGAGAGCAGGCACTAGGCGAGGTGCTGCAGACTCGTTTATTGCTGGGAAGGGCAGGCCTTATATATCTCTCCCCCTGCCCCCAGTGACCCATAAGCTGGTGAGTTGATCACTGATAGATCCCCTCATCCAGGCAGGGTCCCCTCATCCAGGCAGATCGTAGGTTGGCTATTTTGCGGAAGCACAGGCTGCGCTCTCAAAGCAGAAGCTGTGTTCTCTTAGTGCAGCCTGTGCTTAAGCCTGGCACTTCCTCTCCTACACCTGTGGCACTGCATTTTTGGGGTGCCTTGAACCTTTAGGACTCCAGTTCTCAAGCTAATAAGAAGACACTCTGGGGCTGGAGAGATAGCTCAGTGGTTAAGAGCACTGGCTGCTCTTGCAGAGGACCCAGGTTTGATTCCCAGCACCCATGTGGTGGCTAATACCTGTCCTCTAACTCCAGTTCCAAGGGATCTGATGCCCTCTTCTGGCCTCTGTGGGCATTGCACAACATGGGTGCAGTTACTTACATGCACGCAAAACACTCATACACCTAAAAAATAATCTGAAAAAATTTAGTTTAGAAAAAAGATACTCTGGTCTCCTGCCTGAGGGGCTTGGCTGGTTTCCTGTGTTGTGGGAGCGGAGGAGAATGTCACCCTGTCTGTTGTCCCAGTTTTCTCTGTACCCCAGTCATGCCAGGCACCGTTTTACCTTATCCAGAGACTGACCTGAGTCCTCACAATTCAAGGCAAACAATCACAGTCAAGGGGATAGTGTGCGAATTGCCAGCCCGCCTTTGGTGCTGCTTCCCACTTCTGGATCTTGGAAGGGGAAGTGGGACATGAGCTCTGCACTCTGTCAGTTTCAGGTCCCAGTCTGTTAAACCCATTTTGCACTTGTTCATCTGCTTTTCCAAAGTTCCAGATTTTGTGGCTGTTGTTTCTTCCTTTATCCTCTGTACTTGAGAAGTTGCCAAGATGTGCATTACTCTGAATATCACCGCGGCTCTCTAACATCCAAATGCTTTCAGGTCACTTTCTATCCATTTTGCTAAGGATGTAAAAAGATGTATTAATGAATGTGTGGTTACTCCTCGGAGAAAGCAACTTGATTCCCTTCCCTGGTCTCATTACCCATCCAGATACCACCTACAGTGGATGTGCAACATGGGCCATCCCTGTGGAGCAGGTGCAGTAAATGGACTGGCGCCCTCTGCTGACAAGTGAGAGCAAGGCAGGGACATGCAGCTGTAGGCCTGGGGTGCCACTACCTAGTGAGCAGGTTCACCACCTCTCAGAACGCTTCAGGGACCATGTGATTCCTGACTTTATCACTGTACTTGTTTGTGCCGTTTCCTCACAACCTTGTTCAATGTCCTGTCCCACCCCCAGCTCTGTTTTGTGATGTTCTGGACCCCCAACGTGTCTGAGAAGATTTTGATAGACATCATTGGAGTGGACTTTGCCTTTGCAGAACTCTGTGTTGTTCCTCTGCGCATCTTCTCCTTCTTCCCAGTGCCAGGTAAGTAACAGAGAATGAAGGTTCCTATTTATCCTCCTGCCCAGCGAAATCATGCCATTGACAAAGGTCCTATTTCATCCTGAGCTAGAAAGATGTAAAGACAGTAGCCAGCAGGTTGAAAATTTTGACACGCAAATCTATATATGAATTATAGTTCTCAGAACTATATACTAAAAAGCCAGTTGTATAGTATGACAATTTGCAAAGTAACATGAAAAACAAGATTGAAAAATAGAGTGAGCTTACTGCTAAAGCCTGGAGAGGGCCGGGTGTGGTGGCGCATGCCTTTAATCCCAGCACTCGGGAGGCAAAGGCAGGCAGACCTCTGTGAGTTCAAGGCCAGCCTGGTCTACATAATGAGTTCCAGGACAGCTGGGGCTACAGGAAGACCCTGTCTCAAAAAGACCAAAAAACAAACAAACAAAAAGCCTGGAGAGGAACAGAGGAAAAGGGGGACTCTTAGACAAAAAGAATGCAGGGTTCAGATGGTACATGGCCAAACGATGCCAAAACTTAAGCCAAAGGGAAAAGCACCAGGGGTACTGTAAGAGATTTAAGACGAAGATCATGCCAAAGCACATGAGAAAACCAGGCTGTGGGGTGAGTGATGAGCATGTGACTGTCACTAGTACATCTGTACCTGTGTCTATATGATGGGGGGTATTCTGTTTCTAGAAGTGGCTCACTAACCTGGTAACAGGGGCCTCAAAAGTCATTACCGAGAGGAAGACCTGTGTGCATTGTCACCTAGTCAAAAATAAATTACCTGGGTCAGGAGTGTAGATTAGGGTTCAGTCCCCAGCAAACCAAAGACATAAGAGCAGGAGACAGAAAGGATTAATTGCCTTCCTCAAAAAAAAAAAAAAATCTACCTAGACCACTAAATTAGAAGCGGCAATTAGTTTACAAATCAAGCAATGGAAGCAGTTCAGGCCAGGACCAATGGCATGCCTTCCAGCCCCATGCTGCCCCAAGTGAGGCAACAAGCAGCCCCCACTGAAGCTCCAAACCTTCTTTCAGTTCTCAGGGATGTCACCTGCTGTGGCAGGAGTGAAGGGATTGACAAAAGCCCACAATAATAGGATGGCGTCTGGTCTTTGTTGGGTAGACACTGGGTGAGCAGAGCATTAGGAAGCTGATGGCAGATGGCTGCAGCTGGAGACCCAGACACATAGGGTTCATTTTTATAACAGTGATTTAAGAGGGGCCAGAGAGCCTAGACAGCCCAGCTCTTCGGGGAGGGAGGGGTGTTAGCTTCGGTCTCCTCTCAATGCCACTGCCTGTTTGTAAGATGAAAACCTTCCAGTTGTCAAGCCCCACTGACTCTTCAAAGTCTGTTGGGTTTGTGCCACCAGATTAACACACACCTGAGACCCTGACCCTCTCCTTTGGGCAAATTTAAGTGGCGCTGTCTGACCGCTAGAAGAAAATGAGCCTCATTCAAATTACATCTCTACCCCCTGGTCTAACACACTGGTAAACCAAGAAAACAGTAGGGTAGTGGAGGAAATTCAGTGGCAGAGCAGCTGCCAGGCATGTGTGAGGCCCTGGGTTCAATCCCCAGCACTGCAAAAATGAAAACCAAAAACATCCAGCAGGTCTACTTGCAAACAGACCAGTCCTGGAAGTGAGCATTACCCAGAAGTGAGCAAGTATAGAGACTGCTGGTGCTATGCAGAGGGAGTAAGGGCCCCAGCCCCCCAGGCCTTTCTGGTTTCGGACAGAAGCTGCACCTTTAGGTGCACCAGCCAGGGCAAAGGTCTATGCCTTCCATTGTTCCTGTGCTGTCTGCTTGTGCCTTCTTCTACACTCACAGTCTGGATGCAGAGTGGGTGTGGAAGTATGTGCACTGATACTGTGGGGTGGCACATAGCAAAGGAGCTATGGCACCCTGATGGAGAAAGGGAAATGGCCGATGGTGGAGAGTTGGGGGTAGTCCAGAAAGACATGGTGGGGAGTAAGGCCAAGAATCACTATTCCCCCATGTTCCTATCCCCTCTATTCAGTAGGAGAGTGACAGCTTCTGGTCCCAGCTCTTCTGGTCGCTAGGCATCAAAGCTGCCTCTTCTCTCTGGGCTTTCTCTTCTGTAGGAAGATGGTCAAAGCTAGACTGGAGGAGAGGGTAACTGGGCTGGGCGAGACCATCCTGGGAGCAGCCAGGCCCACCAAGAAGACAGTGATCATGCTGGAGCAAGGCACCTGCCTGCATCTGGCCATCTAGACACAGGACGGAGGAGACAGGAAGCAGTGGGAACAGACTGACTCCAGCCAGGCTCCAGAGCAGGGATCAGCAACCCTCAGGAAAACAAGAGACCAGCTGTGGACCATAGCAGCCAGGCTGGAGTTCCAGCCAGTCTTCAGAGTTGCTGCCCTGGCCAGCAGCAGTAGGATGGGAAGATATGGGGTTGAAGCAGACCACAGCTGACAAGTCATTCTCTCCTCACAGTGACTGTGAGGGCCCATCTCACTGGGTGGCTGATGACACTGAAGAAAACCTTTGTCCTGGCGCCTAGCTCTGTGCTGCGGATCATCGTCCTCATCACCAGCCTTGTGGTCCTGCCTTACCTGGGGTATGTGGTCAGGGCATTTGGTAGAATCCTTTGCCCTTGAAGTATTCTGTCTGAAGAATTAAATCCACATTTCCAAGTGAAATCCCCAAGCATATTAGAGCTGGAAATCCAGAAGAATGCTTTTCTATCTGGCACCAGTAGAGGCCTTTGAGATGCATGCTAACCCATACACAGAGGACACTCAGAGTGTCTGCTGTGCTGAGGAAGGTGCAAACCAACTGAAGGGAGGAACGGGCCCTGCCCTCAGAACTCCCTGTCCCTAATGAGGGGGACACAGCAAGTCTGGGTCAGCAAGTCTGAGATGATAGTGATAGGCCAGGAGCCTACTGTAACTGGTCCCACAAGGGTGAGAGCTCAGCCCTGAGTCACAGTCTACCTAACCATGAGTGACTGTTAGGTGCAGCCTGTCCTGAGCCAGTAGAGGACATCATTGCTGTCCCCTCTGGTCTGCAGTATTCCTGGGTTTAATCAGTGCTGGGTGGGTTTGTCATCATCTCTATAGTGTCTCAACTTGGCTTTAACAGACAAAATTCTTTTGCACTCTCATTTCTAGGGTGCATGGAGCCACCCTGGGCGTGGGCTCCCTTCTAGCAGGGTTTGTGGGAGAGTCCACCATGGTCGCCATTGCAGCGTGCTATGTCTATCGGAAGCAGGTAAGAGACACTGGCAACAGCTTGCAGGACAATCAGGACCTTTCTTTCTGCCTCCACAGACCCTTTCCCTTGTCAGCCCCACTCTAGGAAGTCTCTTCTAACCAGTGCTGGGCCATCTCACCCCCCTACGTAGTCTCAAACTTCATGGGGTTATGTATCTTTTTTCTCCATGATCTCAGGATCTTATTCACTCAGATGAGATTAACAAGGGTGTAAATACAAGTAGAGATGAAAAGGGGCCCAAGGACAGAGCCCTGGAGTTGCCCGTGCTTTCAGGCCAACGGGCTGCAAAGAAACCAGCAAGTAATGTAAGAAGACCAGGGAAGCAAGGACAGCCAGGAGAGACCAGGGATAGATGATGGAGCGCTTGGCAGAGGGTGGGGTTGAGGAGGTAAGGAGATCTGTGACCCCATCTGGGTGGACTCATGGTCTAAAGAGCCAATAAAAAGGGGAAGTTGAAGACTTCAAGCACAAACAACCCTTTAGAGTTGTTTTGCTCTAAAGAAGAGGGCTGTGGACATGATTTCAGAAAACCAGTTAAGATGGGGTGTGATTTGGTGAAGTGCTTGCTTCCGGGTCTGACTCAGTGAATGGGATGTCATTATGGAAAGGGACAACAGAGCCAGTGGGCCAAGTGCACAGGAAAAGGGGTGGGAAGTGAGGAGAGAACCTCCACAGCGAGTGGTGGAGGAACAGTCAGGGGAACTCTGATGGCATGTGAGTCAGCTGAGAAAGGGCCACACTGAAGGCTGGAGACAGAGGAGGGCATGTGAAAGGCTGAGGGTTGGCCAGGAGACTAGGAAGCGAACGGCCGGGAAAGCGGGGCACGAAGGCCCAGCCACGTGGAAGTCAGTCCTGTGGTGGGCACACAGCTCAGGACTCCTATGATTAGAGATTTGAGCCTAAGTGAGTTCAGGGTTTTACCTGGCAAATAGGACTAAGGAAAAGCGAGGATGTGATTCTAGGTAAAGCTGAGGAGATGTGAAGGGATACTTAGGAGCCATTGTGGTTGCTTGGAGAGGAGTGGATGGAGAGTGGGTCCTGGGAGGATGCTGGAAGAGGCTACAGTGGAAGCCAGGCTCCTTGTGTGGATCTGTTACTCAGAGAGTGTCAAGAGCACACAGTGCCTGAGCTGTGGCTGATCCTGAGTAGCTGTTTCTGCAAGGATTACGCAGCAAGGCAATGAGGCCAAGAGGAACAGGGGGTGCACTGCGGACAGAATGAACCCAGAGCCGTCAGAGGGACCAACTGATGACAGATGGGGAGAACTATTCTAGAACATGAGGTTCCAAGTTTGGGGTTTTAGGGAGGAAGAAAGCAGCTGCCAGGTGGCCATGAGGGGTGAGAGGTACAGGGCCTCCATTTGAAAGGGCTGCAGGGAGCCGGTGGTGTCCAGACCCAGCAAGTACATGAGCATCTGAAGTACAAGGAACACACTGAACTAGAGTCAGCCTGGATGAGTCACCTCGGGACACAAGACAACATCAGCAGCCCCCGTCCCCTCCCCAGGATCCCCTGCTCACAGTACTGCTATGGTATGACTGCTATGGTATGTCCTGTCCAGTCCCATTGACCATTCTTCTTTGATCTAGAAAAAGAAGATGGAGAATGAGTCGGCCACCGAAGGGGAAGACTCTGCAATGACTGACATGCCTCCCACAGAGGAGGCGACAGACATCGTAGAAATGAGAGAGGAAAATGAATAAGCACAGGACACCACGGGGCACGGCAGGGACAGTCGAGACGACACTCAGCATCATCTCCTCTCTCCTCCTCCCATCATGTTTCTTTCCTCTTTTTTTTTTTTAGTTTTTATTTTTGGTAACGAAAGAGGCCTTGATTTAAAGGTTTCATGTAAATTCTCTAGCATACTGGGTATGCTCACACTGATGTAGGGACCTAAGAAAGGTCTTTACTGTCACTTTCTACAGAGAACCATAGACTTCATGCCTCTGCTTTCATGAAAACCCAAAAGATGTAGTTTCTACTCCTCCCTTGGACAATCTCCACTTTGGAACCAAAGGACTGTGGCTGTGCCATCACCTCTTGGGCCACAGCTGCCCAGCAGGCCACATATTCTTTCTTTCCTGGATGTTTTCGCCTCTCAGCAGGTTAAAGCTCAGCCTCTTGTGACTTGCTCCCAGATACCATGGCTATACACAGAGATGTACCCTGGTGGCCCTCCCACTCCCCTTCCACCGCGGAGTCATGAACTGTCTACCACGCACACACAGGTGGGCAGCACGCTGCAGCCCAGAGGAAAGCCTATGGCCGCACCAGGCCCGTGTATGGAAAAAAATCTGTAGAAATCAGTTTGCAGTGCCACTGGAGCAGCAAACTGGTGTGATCATCAGCATCCATGTTGTATTTTCCTGGTTTCACCAAGTTGCCGCACCCCGCCGTGTATATACATGAGCTGACTTCTCAGAGTTGTCACAGATGTGCATCTCCAAATGTCAGTGCCCTTTCGCATGACCTCCCCGAAGGCTTGCTTTTCACTCGCCTTTCCTGAAGATGGCACTAGAGCGAGTTCAGTGGAGCATTCTAACTTTCCATTTTGTTTCTACAGTGAAGAGAAGCTTTAAGTCATAATCAAGCATTCTAATGCCAGGTCGCTGTCTCGTAACTTCTGGAGTAGATTTATTACCTGGTTCTGCCATTCCCAGTCACTCTGCGGTACAGGTAATTTCGAGTGTAGTACGGTACTTCCCTCACACATAAAGCAAGACATTTTATAAACAAGTATCAAAGTCACTATGTGATAGTCCCTGAAATAATGCATCGGAAATCCATTTAGTGCAGTATATTTTTCTAAGTTTTGGAAAGCGGGTTTTTTCCTTTAAAAAAAATTATGGATACAGTTCACTAAATTCTTGATTTAGTCAAAATAACTAAACTGAAAGAACCTAAACAAAACAAATATTTTAAAGATATAAATATATGCTGTATATGTTATGTAATTTATTTTAGGCTATAATACATTTCCTATTTTCGCATTTTCAATAAAATGTCTCTAATACAATTCGATGACTGCCTATGTGCTCCACATGCCCACAGATGACTCACATTGGACCAATGACCATTATCTTATTTGCAGCAGTTTTGCAAAGGTCTTGTTTATGAATGTAAGAGCTTGTAAATGCCAAGAAAACGATTTTCATGATTAGCCACCTAGTGGAGGGGGGAGAAAAAGTCCACTGATGTAGTCAAGTTAAAAGTTGGAAGGGAAAGAGAAACAAAAGGGCAGGCCTCATGTTTATTTTTCAGTGCTGTGTAATCCTGACGTTAAGACTGTAAGGCCAAAGTTGGCCATCAGCTACATGGGCTTGCATTCACATTTCTGAACAACCAGTGTCCTTTGGATGCGCCCACTATGGGGAGAGCCCTGTGTGCCTCCAAGCCGCTTCTCCATTTACATATGTCAGTGCTGAACGTAAATGTGTAGTTGCTTTGGGGTGATATCAGGGGCAGATCTGAAAAGGTAATTTAAAAGTCTTACTTGTATTGGCTTTTTAAAGTACATGACTAGAAAATTAAACAGCAGTATTTTTTAAGACATGTGACTATTTTCATGCTTCTGGGGTTGGAGCTCAAATAGCACATTGAAAAAGCAAAATCAGCCAGGCATGGTGGCGCACGCCTGTAGTCCCAGCACTTGGGAGGCAGAGGCAGGCGGATCTCTGTGAGTTCAAGGACAGCCTGGTCTACACAGTGAGTTCCAGGACAGCTGGGGCTACAGGGAGACCCTGCTTCAAAAAGACAAAAAAGAAAAAGAAAAATCTTTTCCCTCTAAATTCAGGAAACTCTTCATTATGCACTTAGAACATAGAATTTTAACTCCAGAGCACCTGACCACATTGTGTTAAGAGTTCCAGAGAACCTAGGAAGCAATGCCAGGCCCAGAACTCAGCCTTGGAGCTGTGATTTTATAGGATTTGTTCAAGCCCTCCCCTTGAGGAGCAGGTTTCCTCACTTCCTTTGACCTCTTTTGTCACCTGACATCCTAAGACAGAATTCTGAGCTGGCATACTCTGGTTTGCACCAAGAATTCCACCATCTAGACATGGGCAAAGGGCTACTTTCTCCACTTTACAGTCATCAGAGACAGCCTTTCAACTTGTAACCCAAGAGGTATACACCCAATGTTATTTCTAAACATTTCGTTCAGCTAACAAATGGAAGAGTACTGACCTGTGAAATGTCAGATCGAGGATGGAAAAAGCTAGTATGACTTCTCAAGGTTAAGGGGCTGTTTATAGATAGACAAATACAACTTCAAATTACAAGAGCATGCGGCGGTTTTTCATCCAAATGCTGAGAAATGAGCTGGGAAGGCCCAAAGCAAAGCCAAGAAGCCTGTTTTTCTGAAGGGCAATGGGGTTATTCTAAATGCACACTTGCCCCATGCTTTGCCCTTGTTTACCAGATCTTGGCATACAGGGCAGCTGTAAGTCACTCAGGACAGACAGAAGTAGAGGTGCTTGCCATAGGCCATGAAAGGCCAGGGCCCGCCAGCTGCCAGGCCCAAGGAGTGCTGAGAGGTCTGCACCCTGGCAGGAAACCCTCACTGAGGATTCTTCCTCTGGAACGGCCAAGTGTTTGTATCTGGGTAAATGCCAGCCAGTCACTCTTCACTGTACTGGGTTTGTCTTGGTCAGAGGTACTCCTCCCTCATTTTAAGGAGACTTTGGGGGGGTTAGTATGTGGGATGGTCTCAGAAATGAAAACACTTAATACTGGTTTAAGGTCTATTGGGAGGCTGAGTAAACCTGGACTGCAGTAGAATTCTGTACTTCTCTCCGAGTCTTCTAAATGAACAGCCCTGCACCATTCCCTGCAGTGAGATACAGGGAAGCTCCTGGGTACTGGGTGGGCCTTTAGACTCCAGGCACATTCTCACTTGCAGCCCCTTCTGCATCTGGCAGGACTGAGACAGTAAGGAACAGTAAGACACGGTCCCTCAGTCACGGGAAAAGATATTCCATTATATCTTTAAAGAAGGAAGTCAGTCACTTGGGAGCGAGGGGTATACACACATGATGTGTCCTGGGATGAAACCCAAGGCTTCATACAAATACTAGCCCAACACTACACTGAGCTTCAGTCTACCCTCCAGCTTTCCCTACCCTCTTAATTGTTCCCTTAGCAGATATTTTCTTCTGAAAATAACAGAAGGAACTTTTTCTAGAAGCACACCATTTAAAGCTTTAGGAGCTCACTTGACTGAATTTTTCTGTCCATACTGAAGCAGGAGAATGTTACAAAACAGGAAATATTAATATTCTTGTAATTAAATTATGTTACCTTGAGAAATGTTTTCATGTATTTCATTTATTTCTGCCTCAGTAAAGCTGGGACTCGACCATGCCCAGGAACATCATGTGGTGCTGTCATAAGTAGCCAGGCCTCAGGCTTTGCAGAACTGATTGCCAAACTGAGGGTGAAGTCATCTGTGCACTACCCAGGAAAAGGGGGTCTTTTATGTTCTAAGTTCTGTCCACTCTTTTATAACCCAAAGTGTAATGCAGTCTTTGGTAGGGATTGGAAAGGTGAGCACCTGTGCTCACATGCAGCCAGTTCAAACACCCAGTGGTTCCTGGCTGCCTCCTCCATACGGCCCGCACATGGCTCCTTTATAAAAGTATTTGAACCATAGCAAAGCAGGGTGTGAGCGATGTGTTTGGTAAACAGGCGAGATTCTCCTCTGTGTGGTTATTCTGAGTCTCTATTTTTGTCATTTGAAGCAGCAAAACATCAGGTGACTCATCAGCTGATCTAGCCACACACGAAACAGGATGTAGAGAAAAATCTGATGAAAACTGTAAAAAGCCTGGGTTGCCTGCTCATTCAAAGGCTAGTGTCTAAAATTAACATGCCAAAGTTCAACAGGAGAGAAACTGGACTATGTAATCAGAGTAACCCAAAGTCCACTCAGAAGTCAGAACAGGTAACAGTTTACTGTCTGATCTCAAAAGAGAAAATCAAGAGAAGACAAAGAGGCTTTCAAGTTTAAGCTTCATTTTGTCCACAAGATGGAAGGTCAGGTTTTAGCTGTTAGTTGATGCAGCTCTCTGCTGGAAAAAGCACCTAAATCAGAAGGAAACCTCTGCCACATACAAGTGGTTCCAGAATTAGAATCACTACCTTCCAAAATTTCAGTAACTTTTTCTAAGGATTTTTATGTGTATGTCTGTGTAAGTGTATGTGCACACTGTGTGCAGGTCACGCATCTGTACACATGTGGAGGCCAGAAGAGAGCATTGGGTGTCCTCTATCACTCTTTTTTTTTCCCCTTTGAGGCAGGGTCTGTCTCAACTTGGGTTAGGGTTAGTGACACTTGGGGCTTGTAGTCTGTCTGTTATGTTGCTATGTTAGAAGCCAGTAAGACCCAGCAGTCCTTCTCCAACCCCCTAGGACCTGGGGTTATGGGCATTTACGAGAATGCCTTGGCTTGCTTATTGCATGAATCCTGGGATCTGAACTCTGGTTCTATGATTTTAGAGCAAGCAATCTTAACCACTGAGCCATCTCTCCAGCTCCATAATTTTTTTCCTCTGCTTCACTGGCAGTCAGTCAACCAGTCTCTTAAAACTTGCACAAGAGATGTACTTTTAGAATGGCTATCAGATACACATGGATTTAGTGAACATTTTAATTTTTTAAAAAATTTCTTTTCATGTGTATGAGTATTTTGCATGCATGTATGTAAACACACTACACGCATGCAGTGCCCTCAGAGCCCAGAAAGTGTTGGATCTCCTGGAACTGGAGTTACAGACAGTTGTGAACTGTCATGTGGGTGCTGGGAACCCAACCCAAGTCCTGCAGTAACAAGTGCTCTTAACCACTAAGCCATTTCTCCAGCGCCCTCAGGGGACTAAAAAAACACTTTTTATAGACTACCTATTTCTGTTAGGCCATGTAACTTCAAGTGCATTTATGAGCAAGACCTGACATCCGCTTTGTAGACGCAAATGTAAACCAATATATACACACTAAGCACAAAAGCAGGAGCCTTTTCACTCAAGAAATGTAGATGGTTCCTTAGGTTAAGGAAGAAAGGAGACAGGACAGACCAACTAAGAAAGGTTGTGACACAGCAGTAGTAAAGGCCCATTAAGGGAAGACTAATTCTCCTGACGGAATAGAGACCTAACATTCCAAGCTACCCAAAAAGGAAGTTAATACAGTCAGACCAGTCAATCATCTGGCCAAGGAATTACCCCTCAGGAGGGTGGGACCACTCCTAGGAAGATGGGTCACCTTAATCCACACTGAAGAGACAGGTGGGATGATTATCCCCTTAATGTGATACTCCTTTCCCTTCCGGAATTCATGCCCTCCAGCAGGAAGGAAGCCCTGAAGTTCGGCTGGGCCTGTCCACCTTTGAGTCCTCACCCTTCTTTGCCTTTTTGTTCTTTTTCGGATACTAGTTGGAACTTGTGCTTTTGCTGTTACTTTGGGCTTCCTTACTCTTTCTCTAAAGCTCCCTTCCCTGCCATGGTGACTGCCTGCTACCATGTGGCTGATCTCCTTGCCAGCTTCAACAAAACAGCATGGCTTTTTACCTTCTCTTCACCAGGCAACTGCTGAGATTGACAGCTTGCTTACCCTCAGATTTTTCTTTTAAATGCTAATACAGCTGGGCCTGGTGGTGCACACCTTTAGTCCCAGCCCTTGGGAGGCAGAGGCAGGCAGAGCTCTGTGAGTTCAAGGCCAGCCTGGTCTACATAATGAGTTCTAGGCCAGCTGGGGCTATTTGGAGACCCTGTCTCAAAAAAGACCCCCCCCCAAAAAAAGCTAATACAGTTGTCCTCAAGTTTCCATTTGAATGCATCTTTAACTTCTTTTACTAAGACCCCCAAGAGGGGACCCCAAATTCCCTCATCTAGCACCCCACCTGGGACTCCAGCCCCTCCTTTCACAAGTCTTCTTTGCTTGCCACTTTTGACTTTGAATAAACAGTGGCTTTGCTCGACTTCAGACTCTTTCCTGCCTTTTAAAATTCTTTAGGTGCCAAAAGCCCAAACACATTCCTATACACCTAGCTGTTTTCAGTTAACACTATACACATGCACATTAGTGATTGCTGTAAAACTCAAGAAACAAACGTTCCCAGCCATGGCTTCACATTAGGCCAGACTTACTCTCGTTCCCTGCAGTGTATGGCTATGGACTTCTAGGACCCACATTTGCAAGAATGAGCTTCTGAAGGTAAATTTCATATTACCCTTATGTCACAAAATAGACTGAGGGTACATCTCACCAGTCAACACCCCACAGAATCAGCAGTGTCTCCATGAAGCAGTTCTATCACCCCAGTAGTGCAATATCTAAAAGGTTTGTGGAGGCAAATACCTAGCTCCTGAGAGTCGATGGTATGTTTGGGTTTGCTTAGTGCTAAGGCGGTTATCCAAAGTTAGTAGGACCGAGGTGCCAGAGAGCTTCAGAAAGCTGGACAGAGCAACACAAGATAATTTGTCTAATACCAACAAACCCACACTCACTTAAGAGGTTCTTCCAACCTAGAGGACTAAGGCCTGCAGCAAAACTTTTTCCATTTTAGCAAAATTAAGTCACTGGGAGCCGTTCCTCCACGTGTGCTGTGGCTATCAGCTTACAGGCTTTTCCCGTTCACAGCAACTGTTTAACTTAAACTGTTGAAACCAATCAGAGTAAATTTTGTGTAGCCTTTGATTAAAACTGACTACAGCAGTCTGTGTAAAATACATGTCCAATTTAAACAATGCTATTCATGTACTTTAAGTTTGGGCATTTTTAATATTTATGACTTTTGTTTTATAGTTTTGGGGGAATTTGTACCTCTCACACTGTCAGTAGGTTTCATACTCCAATTTAAGCTTAAAGTCTTGGCATATAATTACAGTTGTTCTTAGTTTCTTATATCCTAGTCATTAGTCTTTTTACTCACCAGTCACGACTTCCTGAATCCTGACTATACAGTTTCCTTTTTTTCCAAATTTACATGTTAAATTTGGCCCTTTGTCTCAGTAGCTAAAACCTCTAACTAAGCAAGGGATATTTCTCCTGACTCCCTGTCATATTTAAATATCTATTTTTTCAGCTATTTTTTCTGTAATAGGATGGTTCTTACTTCCCACCACTTCCGTCATACTGAAAGCACTTCTCTGAACCTGTCCAACTTCTCTCCTTGTGTGACAATCCCCCAGATTGGAACATGTCAGCAGGTCCAAGAGAACCTGCAGCTCCCCCTCCCACAGCTGAAACCCCACTCTTAGCAGCCTTTGGGTGGGAAGCTCCGCTTTTCAAACCATGACATCTTAACCCAAGGATAGGTCTGTCTCAATTCTTCATGTTAGTGTTGTATTATACACCATAAGATTATGAACATTCAAATGATTGGCTTCAGACTGTGAGTTTTCTTCTTTACTGCTTTAGTTCATCTTTTAATTAGCGTCGGTACATCTTAAACTGATTGTGGATTTGATTTGATTTGCTGCATTGTTTTGCCTTTTGAGAGAGAATCTCACTGTGTAGACAAGGCTGGCCTGGAGCTCATAATTCTCTGCCTCACCATGTGAGCTCCAAGGTACTTGGAACACATATCTTCCTGCCTAGCTAGTCAAGGTGTGCTCCGTTCCTGGCTACCTTTTTAAAGACAGTTTGGAGGTACACGGACCCAAGTTACATTAGCTTTCTCTGTGGGGAGGGGCACTCTGTTCCCCTCCCACTTTACCTTGGCATGTGTCTAGATACATCACATTCATCACCTACACACACACACACACACACACACACACACACACACACAGAGCGCAGTAGATAGTTTGACACAGCAGAGCAGCACACACACACACACACACAGGTTCCCCCCAACCCTGTCAATACTGTCTCCTGGTAGCTCTGCTTCACCCCTGTGCTTGTGCCTAGCTTGGGGGAGGGGGGCTCATGGGCCCAACCATCCTTTTCCAAGCCTTCCTGACAGAGGCAGCACTCAGTGGAGGAAGGCAGGTGCTGCTTGCCTTTCACCCCACCTCTTCTACTCCCCAGGATTCGGCTATGTTTTTGTCCCAGGATTCGGCTACGTTTTTGTTTGGGAGGCCGTGCCTGTGTGGAGGGGAGAGGACAACTTGCAGGAGCCAGTTCTCTCTTCCACCATGTGGGTCTTGGGATGCAAACTCAGGTCATCAGACTTGGCAGCACTTTACCCACTGAGCCATCTCGTTGGCCTAGAATTCTTACCTGGACAGCACTGTAAACTCCATGCTAATTAACCAATTCAATACAATGGTCTTTGAACAGAAGGAAAAAATAACTCAAGAGCTGTGTGAGCTCCTTCTGTCCCCACTGCTTATTAGCCATGAAGCAGGTGAGTGACTGGTACCCCTGGATCAGCCTCCTGTCCTTGGGAACACAGCTTTTTTCCTTGTTCGACTCTACTGTGACTTCAGGATTTGCAGAACACAGTAGATGGCAGCATGGAGAGACAGACGTGCCAAATCTGCTAAGCTTCCAAGGCACAGAAAAGCACCTCAGCCAACAAAACCACAAATGCTGTTTGTCTGCCTTCAACGAAGAGAAGACTGCAGCTTTCACAGACTAAGTAAACCTAAGCTTGTATCAGGCTCAAAAACCCTTGAACCCAAAGATAGTAACAGATGGAATATTTTCAAGCTTTGTGTTACACTGTATACCTTTTGTTTTCTACTCTTCCATGATTCCTGGAAAAAGCTCAGTCTAGAGGAAATGACCAAGGAGAGTCAGACCCCTTTGCCGGCTGGTTAGCACAGACTCACAAGTTCATGGTGACAGAGCACTTCTAAGGGTCCAGAGCTCTTCCCATAGGCCTCACCTGGCTTCTCTTGCCCCTGAGCTTCTCAATCTCCATTTGATCCCACTCTCTTTGGAAAACAAGATTGGTCCCTGGACCCCTTCCCATCTTGCTGAGAAACCAGTTCTCCATGCTCCTAGGTACCCTGCCTGGGCCAGTTTCCAGGTCTAAACATACATGGGATCCCCAAGTCTGTCTTCCACCCCTGACTTACTCCCAACTTTCAGATCTATGTACCCTGTCACCTAATCTCCTCAGGGAGGCCTTAGCCCAGCCCTGCACACTTTGCCGCCACATCTTCTCCCAGCTTCCTGTCTGTACATACCATTAGCACCACCCAGAAGCCTACCACATCCCAATCCAAGTCCCGAATACTTGTCCATGCTGCCTGCCGATCTCCCACTTCCACCCTCCTCCTGTATCCCCTATCGTTCCACCAGCTTAGCTCTGGTGTGGGCTGGGTGCTACCAAAGCCTCTAGAATGATCTCTTCGCTAAGCTTGTGCGTCCTCAAGACGAGGATTTAACATCTGGTATTCTCTGACCTCTACCTACCCGCACACTCATTACCAGCAGTGCAACCACCCTTCTGCTTTACTCATGTACTGCAGAGTTCTGGAACACTGGGCTGATGAGTATGCTTTTCCAGGCCAGCCCTCCTCACTCTAGGCATTGGGTGTCTACAGGCTTACCTGATGGTGCGTGGGCTGTGTGTAGAAAATGAAAACCCAGCCAGTGATGATATTACCAGCCAACGAGAAGCACCCAAAAAAGGCGGGACTCTTGAGGGTGCCCCAGTCTTATCCACAGACCCAGAGAATTTGTGGAGATGGTTTCTTTGCAGAGTTATGCCCCACACCCCATCAAGGGCATGTCCTGGGTGGAGATCTCTTGATACCTCTTATCAAGTGACATGAGCCACCCACCCTAAGGAGCTGGAACTGGTGCCAGTCCACTGACAAAAGGCACTTGTTGAATCTGATGCAAGAAGGTGTAGGAAGTACTTGCTGATGCCAAGTATGGAAGGGCTAGCAGGCAGAAGTGTGTACTTGGCTCAGACCTGCTCATGTCAGTCACTGGGTTAGCTAGGGGGAGGGGACTATCTTCAGGCTGCTAGGTGTCAGCTGAGGAGCTACCAAGATGCAGAGCATGAAGCATCAGCACATCAAGGCAACTGATGAGAGAAGTCAGTCAGGTCACAGTTTCAAGAGACCAGACGAGGGACGAAGGGGTCTCTGAATGAACCTGAAGACAGAGCATGAGCTACACCCTCACCAGGCCCAGGGACTAAGGCAGGTTTAGCAGTAACTGTCATGAGTTAACACTTTCTACTCCTCATCTTGCTTCTTTCCCCAGGTTCCAATTCTTGAGAGCCAGACGGGGCAGTCAGCAATGGGTTGTAGCTCCGACCTGTATTCAAGACGGACTAGCCCAATTTCTGAATTAGAAGTGCTATGATTTGGCTCTTGAACCCCCACCTCAAGGACTTTTATGTTAGACTTGGCCCCTGGGTGGTGTTACTGGGAGGATGCAGGACCTTTGAGGTACTGGGTCTAGTGGGAGGGCTCTAGGTCACTGGTGGGCTTACCATCAAATGGAAACTACAGGACCCCAGTCCTCTTTTTCCTCTTTGCTGGCCAGGAAATGAGCAATTCTGAACCAGCACACACTACTGTCACCATGTGCTGCACTGCCGGGGTCCACTGCACTAAGTCCTGATCATGGGCTGAAACCTCTAACACTATGAGCAAAGGAAACCTGTCTTTGTAAGGCAATTAGCTCAGGTATTTATACAATGCAGAGTTGACCAACACAAATGGCATTTGGCCAACTGAAGACTCTAAACTCTTAGAGTACTCAGCTAGCAAAGTCACAAATAGCCTGAGTTCAGTATTTTTGTTTTGTTTTTGTTGAGAAAGGCTGGCATCAAACTTGCTGTGTAGCAAAGGATGGCCTGGGACTTCTGATACTTCTGCTTCCACTTCCCAAGTCCTGGGGTGTATATGTGCCACCATGCCTCGTTCTATGTGATGCTAGGACCAAGCCCAGAGATTCATGCATGCTGAGCAGCATGCAGCCAACCGACCCATATCCCGAAGCCCAAGTTCAGTTTTCATCCTCTCCCACTGAATTCTTCTTGACAAGAAAAGGCAGAGTTGCTCTGTGCTTGCATTCCTTGAGTCATTCTAGTTCAGCTCACCTATTATAAATGCAAAAAAGCTCTGTGAAGGAGAGGGACGTATGAGAAGGGGAGGGTAAAGAAGACCTTGGCCAACTGACTCTTACTTTTCTGAACCTGGAATTATTCATGGCCAAAGCAGGCACTCTTCATAGGTGAAGGCATTTCTACCCTGCTCCTAAATATGCTCTGATGGCAGGACACCTTCCAGAGTCCCCACCCTTTCATATCTGTGAAGAAGGCCATCCCCTCTTGGAACTAAGACAACATGCTGATGCCGTGATCTGCTGCACTGCCAAGACCTACACACAACAAGTCCTTCAGATCACGGACTAAAACCTCTAAATCTGTGAGCCAATAAACCTTGCTCTTCTAACTTGCAAGCAAAGACCAGCAGAGATTTCCAGACACCGAGTCTGCTTTCCCTTCCTACTGCTCTATCCTATCAAACTCCCCAGCCAGGCATGGTGGCACATGCCTGTAATCCCAGCACTCAGGACCTTGGGCAAGAGGTCACCACTATGAGTTCTATGTCAGCCCGGGTTACACAGTGAGTTCAAGGTGAGCCTAGATTACATAGGGAAACCTTGCCTCAAAAAAAATAAATAAATAAATAAATAAAATTGTGACACACATAATAAAAATCAAAGGTAGTTAGAAAATGTAAAACTATAACTGATGGGCAGAGAAATAAACGGCTCTAAGAAAATGGCATACAACTGGCTGATGCACATGAAAATGGGACTCCGCTTAAGTAATGAAACACATAGTGAACTTCCACTACCAAAACACTTAATATATAGCTTTTGTTGGCAAGGGCCTAAGGAAACTAGTATTTGTGTTCTCCAACAGGAAGAAAGAGATTCATGTTTTCTCAAGAACAAAAACAGGTAACAGAACCCAGATGAAAACAGATGCAGGAGCAGGACGGTGAAAACAATGCAGATGTTGCAGAACGTCTAAGCCTTTAGCAAGCCAGCGGGAAGTGGAACTCACCGTGGTGGAATGCGCTCATTTCCAAAGTCTCTGATGGTTGTAAACCTCTTCAGAAGGGTTTCTATAAGACCACACCTGGCCCACTCCTCTCGTCAGGGTGTGAGAAGGCTACGCAGGCGACAAAAGGCACACTGCCCTCATTGTTGAGCAGGGCAGACAAGGAGAGGAAATATACTGATTCCCAACACTGAAAAAGCTGATTAACCCACATGAGTCAGGAGAATGGCCTGCAGCTTCGTCACGGAAAGAAGTCTTTCATTCCAGAACCCTTTTAAAAGACCCGTAAACCCAGTTCCTAGTTCCCTAACAAGATGTCAGATTTCTTGCGGCTCACCCTCCTTCCTCTCCCCTCAAGGGGCCCATCTTTCTATTACCTTCTTTCTGTGAAGTCTGACATACACAGTGCATACAAGTTCTTGCTACCCTGCTTCCAGGTGCATTTCCAGTAACTGGAATGGTTTGCAGAGACAAAGATGTTCTGGGCACAGCAGCCCCCTCCTCAGCAAATCCTGGGCAAGGGTCAGTCTAGAAGGATTACAGGTGAAGCCCTGCTTTACAGGCTCAGGGGATCTTCCTCCAAGTCTGTGACATGTTAGCACATCCATCCACACCACCACTGAGACAGACTTCATGGTCAAAATGAAGACAGATCTAGGGAGGGTCAGAAACCTACCTAAGCTCATTTTACTTAGGGTAGGTAGTGAGACTGTTGTCCAACCCAGACCCATGTCCAAAACTGTGTTTCTTTTCTGTGCATTTACTATGTGTTAGGCACTGTGCTGGACCAATTCATCTCGTCTAACTTCTTCAGCACTCCTCAGTAACACCGTACCAAATCTTAATTCCTCTGCTCTCAAACGCTAACGGACTCAGCACAACACCAGCCCTACACCAGGATGTTGAGAGGTGAAAGTACAGGCCACAATCTGCTACAGTCCTCAAAAGCAGGTATCTAACCACAGCAAGAGTGCCAGGCGTCTGGGTTTTATTTTCTATGTTTATTTTTAGTTTCTTCTTTTTACAATCCTCAGCACCTGAGTGTGTAAAAGGGATCAACAGCAAAGACCCAGAGTAGGGTCAGTCTCTGACAATGAAGACAAGAGACTCAACAAATGAAGAGAAACCTCTCACCCCATGAGCCAAGCATCTGGGAGGAGTTCACACGTGGGAAGCAAGACCCCAACCTGCCCACAGTTCAGGGTCATATTTTTCAGAGTGGTGAATTTTACTGAGACCTTGTCATCTTACAGTATAAAAAGAGGAGACACTGCTAAGCAGGGTAGGAAGAAGCCAGTCAGGTTCACAAAGCACACGTTCCCTTATGAGGATCCCCAGGGAAGAGAAACCTTTACCCCTGGCAGAAGTCTTAAACCATGTTGATACCCTCCCCAACTTCATACAGAGCAGGTTAGAAAAATCTTTACCCCTGGCAGAGGTTCTAAACCAGGTTGTTTCCCTCTCCATCTTCATACAGGGCAGGTTAGACGCTGCTAAAATGCAGGTGACAAAAACAAAGCCCTTTTACAAAGACAACGGAAATGAAGACAGCTCATTAAATACAGTCACTTTCGCTTTGTTCCCACACTGAAATATTCTAAAGTCACCAGCATTACAATGGATTGATGCGGTTTTTATAAGGAGCACCATTTTTAGCACCAGTGACTACAGATCAAGGCAATTTTCAATATATAAATGGAAACTCCTAAAATTAGGTACAAAAATTATTTTCAAGTTCAGAATTAAGCATAAGCACCCATGGTCACTAGGAAAGTAATCACAAAACTGGATATTTCCAGCTCATTGTCTTTTCCTTGTACTGACCTATATTTTAGCAACTTTGTTCCTAATCCAAGGAATCAAAGACATTAAGACAAAATTAAAGTCAGTTTCTTCCTCCATTAATGTTCTAGCATGCTCTTAGTGGGCATTCAAAATGCGCAACTATACAGAGGTGTTAAAGCTTGGGAACAGAGACATACATAATGAACAGTCTACTGATTTGACAGTCAATACAATGAACATTTCCAGACTTAAGGGGTCATCCTATCTTTTTGTTGTTGTTTTATTGGGGGGGAGGGGTGCTGCTTTTGTTGTTTCTGACACAGGCTCTCCCTGTAGCCCCAGCTGGCCTGGAACTCACTATTACACTAGGTTGGCCTGGATCTCACAGAGATGTCTGCCTCTGCCTCTCAGAGGCTGGGATTAAAGGCATTCCATCATTCCCAATAGTAAGTTTCAATTTACTGTGAAAAAATGCAATCATGTAAGCCAGCTTGCCGCCATCCTCCAGAATGATTAGTTCTCGAGCTGTAGGGCTGCAGCACATGTAAAGAAAGGCATGTTGTGTGAGTACAGACCAACATCCATGCCTCTAACACACAAACACACAGCTCTCTCCTTGTCCAGGCTAGCCCCACTTGCTCCTATTGCTCCTGATTCAGGAAAAGCCAGCAGGTGGGTGGCTGAACCAGTTCACGTTGGTGCTTCTCACAAATGGTACATAAGAACGTTACTAGCAATATCGTTACTCACACATTTGCTAAAACTGCTGCATAGCTCAGTACCAGCTCCCTCTATTCCTCAGAAGAGACCACAAACAAGATTTTCTGGAAGTTTAGGCATTAAATATTTTAGATATTTTTAAATATTTTATTTAGGCTCTTTTAGATAGAGGACTTGCACTTTAGAAATAGGAACTGGTAGAGTACATTCACATTACTCTTCCCACTCATTCAGATTTTTACTCTTTTGTAACTTAAACACAGACGGTCTGCTGGGCTTCTAGTGCTTTTGTTTTTACAAAATGCTGTGACGGTTAGTGATAATTGCCAATTTACCAGCAATCTTGGTTCCTGTGGGAGCTGGACCTCTGGGAATACCTGTGGGAGATTATCCTGACTGCCTTAACTGACCCAACCCACTGTGGGTAGCCCCTTTCCATGGCTGGGGTCTGGACTGTGGACCAGAGGAGACTTGTTCTTGACTGCAGATGTGATGATCAGCGACTTCAAGTCTAGCCACCTTCACTGCCCTGCCACATGGACTGTAGGCTTGAACAGTGGGTAAAATAAATCCTTTCTGCCTTAAGTTATTTTTGCCAAAGTATTTAATCATAACAACAGGAAAAGAAACTAAGACATGTCTCATCCTAAAGTTTATTCTAAAACCAGTTCCTTCTTCAGTCCAGCTGTCACAGTACCCATTTTTAAACTGCGTTGACACCGTGCCCTATCTTTGCCAAACGGTTTGGGATCTGATGTTTGGAATACATTTCAAATGTACTCCACACATTGAAGGCTTTCTACTATTATTACTTTTTAAAGCAATCACAGATCAATCAACTCTATTTATTTTATGCATACCCACAAAAAAAAGTGTCCTCAATGGTATACACTTCTGAGAGTATTTTCTGGCCTTCAGAGAGGAACAGGTGCAAAGTACTGCTTAAGAAAAAAAGGCAAAAACCGATCAAACTCAATTCCAACATCAAAAGAAAGAGCAGACAGTGCTCACAGACAGCAGGAGCTGTACCACTACAAGGCGCTGCCCCACTTCACAGGCATCCAAGATCTGCAACAAATGATTGATTCTTAGGTGAAATATACCTGTGGGTAAAAGCAGACACACACACACACACACACACACACACATACACACACACACACACACACACACACACACACACACACACACACACACACACACACACACACGAAGAACAGCACAGAGCCACTTAAGGAATTAAAAAAAAAAAAAATTATACACATAAAAGCCCACAATGTGCCAGGCACAGTGGCACATACCTGTAAACACAGCACTCAGAAGGTGAAGGCGAGAAGGTCACGAATTCAAGGCCAGCCTGGACTACATAACAAAACCTTGTCTGAAAAAAAATTTAAAAACCACCAAGTAAAAAACACAAATGTTCTTCCAACAGAAGTTTTATCAATTCAGAGGGATGTTACTTAAGTCCTAAAACTGGAAAGGAAAAAATACCAAAACAATACAAAGGCAATGTTCATTTTGCTTAAAGAAAAATCTCAAATCTCATCCATTCACTGAATCCATTATAGTGTGATGAAAATATAAATGGCTATGTATAGAAAATGGGACAAATCCTTCTCTGTGTACTTAAAATATCTGCATACTGTAAAGAAGAGGAAATGAAACCATGTCACATCAAACTCACAAAGGCCCAAATTCTAAGTTAGAGGTCACTAATGCTGCCATCATGACCTAGATGCAGGAGTGAACCCAATGGGTACTATACAACCACAACCAGCTCACGAAAAGGCAAATCCAAAAATATCCTAGAAAAGTAACATTAACTTCATAGGACATAATGCAGGGGAACTACATCTAACAATACCATCCATAGGAACATGAAAGAAACATGAAATTCAAATTCCCTGGAGTCTAGTTAAGGGCCTCTTAAGATTAGAATATCTTCAACGCTGAAATTCAACAGGGACATGAACTGATGGATGGTCATATTCAAGGAAGCCCAAGGTCGCAGACCCCAGCTGCTGTGCATTATCATTATTGAAGCATTTCAGGTAGTGCTTTCAAATTGTTCCCATATGAATGGCAGGTATTCCCTGATGCTGAGTTACAGATACCAAAATGAAGCATAAGGCCAGTCATAAGTCATTGAGATTATTTTAATTTGGCTGCTAGGTACTTCTATACTCAAGGCACCACTGCATTTCACAGTGAAAAACCCAGCCTTTCAACATTCACACACACTGAGAACAGCATTTGATTCCAGCACTCTGATCAATAAACATCTAACAAAACATGGTGACTATTACTATGAGGTAATGGAAGATACTACAGTAGCAGTCTGATTAGTTTATACATCCTGAGTTTTCTTATCTAAGACTTAATCTTAATTAAAAGAAAAATTTATATTTTCAAAAGTTGTCCTTCCTCTCAAAACAGGTTAATCATCTATATGAAATTGGATCAAATACGGATTTTAATTATCACAATACACCCAATATATCAGAGTAACACTGCCTCCACAAATACTAAACCGATTCAGCTGCTGTAGACAGAATCCTCAAGAGAGATGTGTGTGGTCCCCATGAACAAAGACAATGATCCACATCTTGAGGAACACACCTCAAGTCCTAAGGCAACCCGTGCTCAGCACCTCTGCCCAGTCACCTCTGCCCGTCAGAAGCATGGTGTGTGCCATGTGGGCTACTGCTCACAGCCAGGACTACTGCCTCCCTCAGGCTCCCCATGCCAAACCAAGGGCACAACAGTTCTGCCACACTCTGCCACACTCATGCTTGCCAATGCTCTGCCTTGTGAGAGGAGTCAGTTTGCTGTCACTCATCCCGCAGAGGATGACTTACGTGGGTCTGACAATGCACACTGCCTTCAACAGCACGAAAAGGGCACAGAGGACTAGGACCCAGCTCAATCCTACCTCTGAACCTGTATCAGTGACAGGCAGACTCGGTTCTAACCATAAAATCATGACTCACTGGAACTTTACAGTAATCCACAACACCCAATACTAGCGTACATGTGCAAGGAGGACTTCCGCTCCGTGTCAGGTTATCTCCCTGACTGAGCTCTGGAACCAAGGTCTAGGCTCCTCCCACGCCTTCCTGCTGCTCCTTCAACCTACTTTGGTACCTAATTCTTAATCTTCTAAGAGACATTCTGCTTAAAACAGTATTACTAAGGTGAATTCAGACCACTGTTCATCTCTCCAAAAGCAGGTGAGACTATCAGAGGATGTGGTGATTATCCATCCCAGAATTCTACCACTTAAGTAAATGGCATAAGAAGATCACTAAAGAGACCCATCACCACCACAAAAAATAATAATCAAATAAAAAATTACTCTCTTAAAAGAAGTAAAAGCTACTTTACCATTAGAACTTTCATTCAACACATGAATATATTCCTCTCCAAACTGAGTTCCCTCTGATACAAACGTGTTTGTTTGCCTTATGGACCTTCCAACAGGCATGCTCTGAAGGCCCCACTGAAACATACTGTGTAACAGATGTAACCAATGAGGGACAGGACTAAATTCTTATTATAAAAAGCTAGTCTTCAGAACATCTCAGTCCAACTTGGCTTCAGGGCTCTAAGACTTCTTACACGCTGTCCTTTAGAGACCTGCAGACCAGAGGTCCCCACAGGAGCTGTGTGTGCACCTGTACCACATCATTTGGCTGTCCACACAGGTGTCTCTCTCACAGACTTGTCTCTTCACACACTCTGACAGGAACATTATAGTGCCGATCGTCTTCAGCTATCAGGGTCACCACGGGCCAGTCCCTGGGTGGGTCAGTGGGATAGACGGTGATAAACTCTTCAGTGCTGTACTTGGACAGCCGGTATACCCGGATGGTGTGGTGAACAGCATAGGCAAGAAGGAACATTTCAATCTGGGAAGGAAAAGCAAACGGGTAAAGTGAGGGGAGCAAGAGGGCAAGAAGGGGCCTCATACCACACTCCATCCATTGTCCCAGACTGTGCACCAGCAATGGCTTAGCTGCGACTGTTCTCCTTCCCTTTGGACGCAGCCCCGGTTCTTCTCTAACCAAGGGGTGGGAACTATCAAGAATGGAGAGCATATCTGATATGGGATTTGTATTCAGAATACAAAAAGAATGCTCACAACTCAATGATTAATGAAACAACCAATTTAAAAACTGAACAAAGGATTTGAAAGACATTTCTCCAAAAGGTACATAAATGGTCAACAACATTAAATCATCAGCCCTTAGAGAAAAGCAAACAAAAGCCACTTCATACTCATGAGAATGGATAGAACCAAAATGACAAAGGAGGAACTTCAGCATTTCCTTTGGAGGAGCTGAAAATGTTTAAGGCAGTTGCAAAGCACTGGAAACGTACTAAATGTCAATCACACTTTAAGATGGCTAATTTGTCCTTTGTGAACTTCATCTTCGTTTGCAAAGACAGTGAAAATACGATGAAGACCTGGGACAATGGATGCTGCCGCTCCGCAGTGGGAACTGACATGCTGCAGCTACTCTGCAGCTTTATTTGGCAATGATGGGATCAGACTCAGGGCCTCATACATGCTATGCAAGTGTTCTGGCACTGAGCCACATCCCCAGCCCAGCGTAGGAGCAGTTCCTCAAAACGTCAGAGAATTACCATCTGCCCCCAGCAACTCTACTCTTGGGCATATACCAGCAAAACGTGTCCACACAAAAAACTGTCCATAAATGTTCACAGCAGGATTGTTCACAATAACTAGAGGAAGCAACCCAAGTACCCATCAAACTGACAAAGGAGTAAAATATAATACAACCACAATGGCATATTACTTGGTAGTAAAAAGAAATGAAGTACTAGCACATGCAAAAACATGGATATTCTTAGGAACATGCTAAGTCAAAGAAATCCTTCACAAATACCACACCGTATGATTCCATTGCTAACAAACAGACACAAAAAAATAGATTTATGGCTGCCTAGAGTTGGGGGAAAGGAAACCTGGTTGCTAATGGGTTTGAGGTTTCTTTATGGAGTTCCAAAGTGGCCTAAAATTAAGACTATTTTAGTGGCTATAAAACCTTAAAAGGATGAACTTAATGGGATCTACGTTGTATTTCAAAAAGAGCAATTTTTCAAGTGGATTCACCATTGTAACAGAACTTACAGGGTCTCAGAAGGGACTAACTTTAATCTACTTCAGGAAAAGGTAGGCACTAGAGTCTGCCACATAAAAAGACAGTACTTTGGATATAGAGCCTTAATGGTACTTTAGCAGTTAGCCATTCATACACACATAAACGCAAGCATGTGCACACACACACATACACAAAGAATTAAGATTTTAGGAAAATGAACTCAAAGTAGAACAAAGCAAGGTAATTCAACTTTTGGCTTAAACTGCACTGAATATCTGCATAACATTGCAAGCTGAGCATCTCTCTCAAAGACCTGGACCCGAGAGAAGCTAGATTCTACTAACTGGCAGCCAGGATTAAACAAGACCCCTCTACTGGGTCTACCTAGTGCTTTATGTTTTTCAGCCTCCCAGAGTGTCAAGAGAACTAACCTTCTCCATCACCCTGAAGACGTTAAGGGTAGGGCTTAATGAAATAGGTCTACAAGTCTCTGATGCACCTCACTTAAAATGGGAGAGCTTCATGTTTCTTCCCAAGAACAGGGAATGGATTTAGTGACTACCTTCTAACAAACAGACTATGCGATAAGCAAGAGTATGTGGCCTCCTCTCCATTAAAGATACCCACACAGCCCTATGGAGAAGCTGTGCAGTGAGGGCTACCAAAGGGGCTATCATTGGTACCTATGGGCTACCAATGGGGAACTGAGGTTTCCTGCCAAAGCCATGTAAGTAAGACATGTGAGCAGATCCTCCAGCCAAGACTGTGCCCCTGAATGACATGATTCATGTCATGAGATGCTGAGCCAGAGCTACCAAGGAAAAGCTGCTCCTGAATTCCTGACCTACAAACTCTGGCACCACATCTGACAGCTAAAAGCTACTGCATTTTGAGGTACTCTCAAAGGAACAACTCACCTGTTCAAGGCCACCAGTGTGTCCCACCTGGTTTAAGTGGTTTCTCAGTAGCTGCCCAGGGTCGTTCGATGTGTCTCGAGCAAATAAGAGCACAGAAAAAAGCGGGACTTCCTTTCCCTTCTCTTTATCTTCATATAGTTCAATGGCTCTGTTTAACATTAGAAATTTTATAGCTTCGTAGAGGCTGTATTCCTCTTCTTCGTTTGTAAACAGTTTATCACAAGCCATCTGCCTTGCTTCAGCAGTTTTCATTTCAGCCAGGCCTGCCCACTACAGGAAGAAAGTCATAATAATCAGACTTTTTGCTTTAAAATTCCTGGCACACTTCTATACCATGAGTACAAAATTATTTTCCAATGTTCACAACTCTAAGTTTGCAGCTCAAACAAAGGTGCTCCTCAGACCACACGAACTCCTCACTCTTCCTGCGCTAACTGAAAAGAGAAGTACAATACAACACAGAGAATCCCAGGGCTATGAGACGGACATGCTGACTCCTCTAATTCCTAGGCAACAAGAGTAACCCCAACAATCAGAGATACTTACTGAAAAACTTGTGTGCAGAGCTACATGGGACAGCTATAATTACTGCATCTCAAGGAACTTTTAGAAAGTTACCCGCAGAAATACACAGCAAACCCTCTGAAATGGAAGACTATGGGGGTCTCCTGAATATCGGTTTATTAAACTTAACCCTCTAAAGTCTTAAAAATATACATGAAAAAACTATTGGCAGCTGATTACTGCTGGGTGAGGGAAAGGTGATCTTTCAGGGGTAGATTCTAGATAGACTGACTAGATCCCAGTGGATGAACTTGCACTGAGGGACATCCAGGTACTGTAATTTCACTTGCTTGGCCTTAACATATATGACAATGCATGAAATCCAGTGAGGGGGGCATAAAGATGATTAAGATGCTTTGTATGAAATGCAAAAAATTCAATACAAAATACATTAAAAATATGCATATATGTATATACATATACGTGTCTAATGAATAACTCCAAAAATTATCAACTCCTAATTAAAAATAAAGGTTTTCAGCTAATATAGACAAACTCCTTAAATGAATAAGAAAGGCTTATAAATACATATGCTTCTAAGTTATAGTGAATGAGAAAAAAATATTATCAAAATAAATAGTCTTTATGAATAACCACTAACTCATGACTTTCCAATGCCAATCCAGATTTTTAAACATGAGAGTAAACTGTAATGGTAATGACTACACAGAATCTCTCCAATACTTGAATTAACAACTGGAACATGTTGTCCACATCTCATACTTTCTAGAAGCAGATCATGGGGTGATTAAGAGCATGGCTCTAGAGTCAGAGTCAGGATGCAATCAAGATCTGGCTTTTGCAGGGCATTAACCAACCTCTAGGATGCAGCCTTCCCATCTTTAAAACAGAGATGACCACAGCCATCCCACCCTTTTGGTTGTGGAGATAAAGCAGCACAAGAGACTTTTAGTGTCAAGTACAGCACAGAGAGATGCTAGCAGTACTGGCACAGATTACTAATGAGCAAGGTTTTTTGGTTTTTTTTTTTTTTTTTTTTTTTTTTTTTTTTTTTTTGGTCTTTTTGAGACAGGGTCTCCCTGTAGCCCCAGCTGTCCTGGAACTCACTATGTAGACTAGGCTGTCCTTGAACTCACAGAGATCTGCCTGCGTCTGCCTCCCGAGTGCTGGGATTAAAGGCGTGCACCACCACACCCAGCTGTGAGCAAGTTTAATGTTACTATAAAATGACATCTCTTAAACATTCCCCCAAATGATGGTCTACTTACAGTTGACATACCTGATAAAGCAAAAATAATAATTTCACCAGATCTTAAAATAGAAAAGGGACAAATGACCTATAGCTAAGCCAATGAGCTCTCCCTCTCCCTCACAAGGCTAGTGCCTGCCCCCATCACTCCACTAGGCTAGCGGCTGGATAGGTGCAGGCCTCTGCCCCCAAACACCACACTATATGCCAACAAGCAAGAAGAAAAATGTATTATTTTCCTTTCCTTCTCTCTACTCCCCCCCGCCTTTTCTTTCTAGTGGAAGAGAAAACTACCAAACTTCGACAATCTCTTTCACCATAAACACTTATCTTTAAAAGTTAACAAGGAGATTTGAGGAAACCAAGGCCCTTAAGTCATTCATTTAGCAAAGCATTTACCCAATTCCTATTATACAGCAGCCTGGGGACAGGCACTAGGTGTGAAGGGATAAACACAACAGTCCCTCAAGAGACTGAAAGTCTAATAAGACAGGCAGACCAAGTTCAAATAAACAAAGCAACATCCTCAATCCACGCTGTGAATAACTCCCAAAGTCCATGCCTGACCCTTGATTACTTATCCCTCCTCTACCCAAAGAACTGACAGGTCTTCAACTTAGCATTCCTGGTAAAGAGGGTTGCGACCTTCTCAAGAGTCATCTAGAGGTCAGTATAGGTCTGTGTACAAGCTTAGTGTCCAACCCTGGGGAGGCTGAGGAAAACTAGAGAAGTGTAGAACTGTGCACACCAGATCAGGGAAAACTAAAGACCAAAACCATCCCTCAATTCTGCTTCAGACAAGCACCTGGAACGATATTCAAAAGACAAGTTACTAAATCTACTTCCTGAGAAACTCTTTAATACTTTTGGGTAGAATCTGAAAACATAAGCATAACTGGGAAGAACTTAATATACATGAACATTGAGAATATGAATACAGACTGAAGGGCTGGAGAGAGGGCTCAGTAGTTAAGAGCACCTGCTGTTCTTACAGGGGATCCAAGTTTGATTCCCAGCACCCATGCTGGGCAGCTCACAACTCCAGTTCCAGGGAACCAACACTCTTTTCTGGCCCCCACCATGTATCCATATGTACATGCATGCACACACATGTGCACATACACATACACACAAATAAAATTACATCTTGAAAAAAAATATGGGGGGCTGGAGAGATGGCTCAGTGGTTAAAAATACTGGTTGTTCTTGAAGAAGACCTGGGTTTGAATCCCAGCACCCACATGGCAGCTAACAACTGTCCGTGACTCCAGTTCCAGGAGATCTGACGGCCTCTTCTGTCCTCCACGGGCACTGCACGACATGGGTGTACTTACCTACATGCAGGCAATATACGCATACACATAAAAAAATTTTAAAAAAAAGAAAAAAAATATGGGCTAAATGATACCCCTGAAACTTATGTTACTTCGATGAAGACTACATTTATATGTTTCCTTTCAAGAAAGCTAAGCATTATGTGAGGTATTCACACACAGCATCAACTCCAAGAATATATAATGTTGCTATTTCTCCATTTTACCAGAGACCTCACAGGAAGAATTTATATTCACTTAAATTTTTCTTTTTTAACACATTTGTACATGTGGGGGGAGGAATATAGAGGTACACATGTGTACATGGCATGTGGAAACCAGAAGGCAACTTTGGATACCCCTGCAAGAATGTTGTCCACCTTCTTTGGGACAGGGTCTCTCACTGGTCAATTAGGTTAGACTGGCTGGCCAGTGAGCCCCAGGGACCCACCATCTCTACCTCCCCAGTTCTGGGGCTACAATCACGAGCCACCACATTTAGCGTTTTTAGATGGCTTCTGGGGAATCAAACTCCTGTCCTTGAGTTTGCCGAGTCAAACATTTTACTGAGTAAGCCACTCTCCCAGCCCAAAATTATTCTGTCTAAAACCAGACAATGCTAGCTTTTCTAGAGAACCAGGAGCCTAAAAAAAAAAAAAAAAAGAATAAATAAATTAGCCAAGAACAGTGAGGATCTACTGGGACAAAAAAGATAAAATTTGCATTGATCAGAGACAGAAAATTATATGTTCCAAACCTTCTTCCTTAGTAGGGTAAGGGACTCCTTAATGTTTTCAACCAGGTCCTCACTCTTCCCATCAAATTTCAGCCCAAGTTTCCATTGCTTGATCCAGCTATACTTGTTTATCAGCTTTTCTGGTAACTAGAACATCAAGAAACAGAGATAAAGAGATGTCACATTGCAAGAAATCTACTACATGACCCAAGCTGGAAGAAACCACAAAGCCTTTATATAAAACCCACCTTAATTTCTAGAATTAACTTCTGTAAGTCTACCACATGGGTTTAGGATGAAAGACCTAAATCTGGAAGTCATAAACTTAGAAAGCACTCCCACACTGAAGGCTGCTAGAGAGAAAACTCTAGATTCAGATCTATGGCAGTCCAGCTTGTAAGACACCAACCATGGGCAGGGACATCACATGTAATATAAGCATAAGCTAACGCTGTGTCCACACTGAGTCTTCATAGTAACCACCTTTGGCTTCTGGGCCTACAGGCAACCTCTCTACAGTTCCCTAGTGTGTGGCTCAGGAGGGTGCCTCTCCTGTCAAGGCACAGAAGAAGGTCCTCCGTGATAATGTCAAAACCTGCTTCTTTCCTGGAAAGACAATAAAACCCAGCTTCTGCTATTTTTTAAAATCCACTAAAAAACTTCAACAATATTAACACATATATTCAAAGTTTTAACGTCTAGTTTCTCCAAATAGAGACAATATTGTTCTAGTTTAACTGCCTAATCAATATAGTAAGAAAAAAAGATCAGTGAGACTCAGCAGTAAGGTGGGGGCGGGGGGCTAGACTTCTTACTTAAAAGTAACAGCTGAACTATTATAAACCTCAATTTTTTGCTATGATTCAAGGACAATTTCATTCCTCCTACAAATCAATAGAACCTAGAGTTTGAAAGGCAACCCAAGCCACAATTTGATGAATGACAGCATGGGAAATTAGATCTTCCCAACAGTTCCTGGTATGTCATGTGGAAAAAAAAAAAAAAAACATATAATTAGGCTGGGCATGAGCATGTCACTTCATTGCTAAGATTTCACTTCTGAGGGTCAGAAAGATGGCTCAGCAGGAAAGGCACTTGCTACCAAGTCTGACAACCAGAGATTGATCCCAGGACCCACATGGTGAGAGAACTAACTTCCACAAGTTGTTCTCTGATCTCCACATGCATGCCATAGTTATACACACACACACACACACACACACACACAATAAATAAGTAAATAAATAAATAAATAAATGTTATTAGATTTTTTTTTCAATTAAAAAAAAAAAGATTTCACTCCTCTCCTGGAGTCAAAAAATCATTGAAATTGGGCATGGTGGTGCACGCCTTTAGTCCCAGCACTTGGGAGGCAGAGGCAGAGGAATCTCTGTGAGTTCAAGGCAGCCTGGTCTACATAGTGAGTTCCAGGCCAGCTGGGGCTACAGGGAGACCCTGTCTCAAAAGCCAAAAAAAAAAGGGGGGGGGGAGGAGAAAGAAGAAGAAGAGGGAGGAGGAGGGAGATCTTTGAATAGTTACATTCTCCAATGTCCTACACTGAGCTTGTTTAACAGTAATGAACAATTTTAAATGAGACCACATGTTCAGTTCTGCTGGAATCTAAGACTCAAAGACCCTTGAATGATGATTCTTTTTGTTCTTTCTTAGTCTACAATAATCAAGTGAAACTACAATTGGTTTGTCTCTACAAAAAACAGAACCACAACAGCAAAATAAATCACTTCCTGTGACCACAGTGATGGCAATCTACATCCTCAAGGGGAAAAGAGGTGTGGTCACCATTATCTCATCATGACAAATGACCACTCACCTAAAGGCTGCAAGAATCCCTCTGAGTGCCTGTGTGGTCTGTCCAGCACTTCAGAAGCATGTAATCTGCAGCTTAGCAAAACTCTCAAAGTCATCCCTCAGTTTATCATGAGAATTTAACTGGCCCTCAAGTGGCAACAAAGCGGAATTACAACTGGGCTCCAAGAACTGCAGTTAGAACACACTGGCCCCAAAGATGGAACGTGGGAGCCTGAGGTAAAGGGGCAGCCCAGAAGACTAACCCAGAATTCTGAGACATTAGACTGCTAAGTGGGTACAACAGCCAAGTGAGTTATTTTGGAGGGAGACAAAAATCGGTTTCCCCATTTTGTTTTCACTCATTGGTTGATCTGCTCCTAGAGTGATTATCCAATTCAGGGGTATATAAGTCTAGATATGGAAATCTTGGAGAAACATAGAAAAAAAAATTAAAGATGAGAAACTATTAGGAAAGAGAGACAGCAAGATGGCTCAGTGGGTAAAAGCACTTGCTGTTCAAGCCTGATAACCTGAGTTCAATCTCAGGAACCCCCATAAAGATAGGAGAGCCAGGTCTACAAAAGCTGTCCTCTGACCTCCCTTCACAAACACCTACTGTGGCACACATAAACCCATGCGTACACATATCTCACACACACACACACACACACACACACACACACACACACAGTTTTTTTATTTTAAGAGAAAGCCATCAGGAAAAAAAATGGAGTTAGATGTATTTATTCAGAAGGAAATAGATTTGACTGTTTTCATGGGCGGCCGTAACACATGAAACACATAAATCACCACTTCTTTCTAGTACACACACGGGTTGGCCTTCTGTTAGAATAAGATATATAAGCAAAAAACAAGACTGAAACCAGAAACAATGACATATTTAAGAAAAACAGCTAAAATCTTGACTACATGACAAACTGCAAATAAAATAGTCACCATCTCCAAAATGAGCTCACAGAAAGCTCTACTGTCTTGCTCTAGCAAATGCTGTCACAGGTCTCGCTCATTCAGAGACCTTCAAAAATAGAGTAGACTAGAAAACTAAAGAGTCCTGCTACAAAAGACTCCTTCTCAGGGAGCAAGGAGCCACGGAGCTTGGCCAGCCCTCCCTGGGTTGTGGTCGGGGTCAGAGGATGTGACTGCAGTCACACAGGTCAGGATCTAGAGTAAATGGGAAGCTCAGGCGGGGCCAGGAGATGAGTGAACAGTTCAACTGTCAGGAGGAGAAGGAAGGACAGAGCTCAACTCCTCATCAGAGAACAGAGCAAGGCCAGGCAGCTGAGCAGCAGTAGAATGAAGGCTGAGCATTTTCAGAGAAGGACTGTCCATCTAGCTGCTTCGCTCTGATGTCCTGACACCATGAAGACCTCTCACTCTACAAATGGAAGCACATGCAGCCAGCACACTTGCTCACTCCTGTCAGAGTAGACTTTCCAAGGGAAGTCAGGGGGGTCCAGGATGACTGGGAGGAGGATAAAAAGCAGCTTGGTCAAGCACAACCATGCATCTGTACATCCGTCTACCTTCCTTCCCCTTCTAACACCTCAAATACAGAGCTGGTAGTTCATCAAAGCCACAGGAACAACAAAATTAACTGTGTCAAGAAAGTATAAATCACATTACGTTTTATGGGGACCGGAACATCAACACAAGGACAAGTCCTCTAGGGGGATGAGAACAGCAGTCATAGAACATACTGATTTCACAGTGCCCTCAAGAGAAAGGCCAATCTGTGACACATAAACACCAAAGAGCAATTAGGAACTTGAAAAATTGCTGCATTCCTCAGGGTATACTTTATATGTTTAGCTACTTTGGACATTATTTGCACCAGAAACTCGTAGAAAGTATAAAAATAAAAAACTTAAGTTTGGTGTAAAGCAAGCCCAGAAATCTAAAAAGTCCCTCAAAGGGCTCAAAAAGATTAGTTTGATTTTTTTTTTTTTTTAAATAAAAAAGTATAGGCGGGCGTGGTGGCGCATGCCTTTAATCCCAGCACTCAGGAGGCGGATCTCTGTGAGTTCGAGGGCAGCCTGGTCTAGTGAGTTCCAGGACAGCTAGGGCTACAGGGAGACCCTGTCTCAAAAAGACAAAAACAAAATAAAATAATAAAATAAATAAAATAAAATTAGTATATGTCTTTCATTTTAAAAATTACTATGAGCTACATCTCTCCTCTCACAATATTACCATCTAAAAACACTGTGTCCTTCTGTGATTAACAAGCTATATAAGGCATTTGTTCCACTTACTGGTTGTGCTGAAAGCACAGTCCATGCTCTGTAGACAGCTCAAGTGGAACAGAGAAAAACTAATCAGGTGCAGTCACTGCATTCAGAACAAACATCTGACATTTACCTGTTAGTCCTATCTAATCCTATTGACAAGCTGTAGATCACACCAGAAATAACATATTTGCCATGGTTTATCATTATTTTGTGTGCAAAGATTTATCTAGCTGGTCATGGTGGCTCACACCTGTAATCCCAGCATTTGGGAGGCTGACAGAGGAGGACCACCACAAGTTTGAGTCCTGGTCTACAGAGTTAAGACTCTGTCTCAAAAAAAAAAAAAAAAATTCATCTAACATGTCAATAAAAACCAGCAAAGCCATGTTTAACCAGTTCCAGAATTTGTATCATGTGTTTTAATTAAACCACTACATAAAATACCATCATATGACCTTCTTTGTGCCCGGACACTTAGGGCCACAGATCCCAGTGTATCTCCATCATGTGGCAGATTTAAAGCACTACAGAGCACCTGGGAAACAGGTCTCCACATAAAACTAACAATATCACCATGGAAAGAGTATTCACTGTTGAACTGCTGTTAAAATTAAAGAACTATGTACTCCCACAAAACTGCAGCCAGATCCCAATTAATAAATTATACAACCCACTTCACAGAAACATCAAAACTGAAGTCAAACTGTTCCTATGTGCTTTTTTATGAACGCTAAGTACCTGGTCTCTAATTCAGTTGAACTGTTTGTACTGTTTTATCATTATTCTCTTCTAGAAAATATAAGTTATTTCTGGCCACTTTTCTATATGAAATTATCCTGGTCACACAGTCAAACAAACCCACATGCTGCCATCATGCTGTACATGTACATAAAAGACACCACGAGCAGGAAAGGGAAGTCTCACAAGAACCTCTGAACCATTGCAGTCTCAAACCTGTGGCAGCAGCGTACCAGCATGAGCTCGGGGTCCTGCAGCCAGAGGGGCAGCTCCGCCAGCTGGCTCATCGCCTGGAACAGCGTGGCCCTCAGCGCACAGTAATTATCACCACGAACTCGCCTTATGGAGGTGAATTTCTGAGAAACTTCCTCATAGCCCTGGGAAAAGTATCAAAGAATTCAAAATGGTGGTTATTGGAGTGAGACAGCAAAGCTCTATGCCTACAGGAAAAACTGCCCCAAATTATTAGGAAAGGGGTTATAAGATTAGCTCAGTCTTTCATGTAAGACATTCAGTTTTTGCTTTATTATTTTAATTATTTAAAAATGTTTTCAAAGCTTGCTTAATAGGATGATGTTTTACATGAACATGAAAGTACTTCTTTCTAATAATAAAAAGTTG
Source organism: Nannospalax galili (assembly GCF_000622305.1). NCBI lineage: Eukaryota > Metazoa > Chordata > Mammalia > Rodentia > Spalacidae > Nannospalax > Nannospalax galili. Next base: position 6,611,293 of record NW_008358517.1, read on the forward strand.
AGAGTTGCTTTGTATTCTGTTTAGTGGCCCAACTACTATAGCAAATAAGGAACCATGACGCAGACTAAGCCTGCTGCTTCTGGTGACTCCTAATTAGTCTTTTATCTATCATTCCCTTCCTTCCTTTCCTCCTTCCTTCCTTCCTTCCCCTCCCTCTCCTCCTCTCCCCTCCTCTCCCCTCCTCTCCCTCCTCTCCCCTCCTTCCTTCCCCTCCCATCCCTCCTTCTTTCCCCTCCCTCCCCTCCCCTTTTTCCTTCCCCTTCCTCCCCTCTCTTCCCCTCCCCTCCCCTCTCCTCCTTTTCCTTTCCTTTCCTTGTTTTTTTTGAGACAGAGTCTCACTGTAGCCCCAGCAGACCTGGAACTCACGATGTAGTCCAGGCTGGACTTGATCTCACAAAGATCCACCTGCCTCTGTCTCTCAAGTGCTGAGATGAAAGGCATGTACCACCATACCCAGAAACTGCATTTCTCTAAAGACAAATTATCCAGGCTGTTTCAGAGATGAATCTAACTTTTTTAGGAATTAAACCTGTATTTATACACACTTCCAGAAGAATATCCAAAACAAAAACAAATAATTGGGCAAATAATGACTAAAATAAAAGCAAAATCAAAGTTGTCAGCAAGCACTGGAGATTCCCTAATTACGCCATAGGTCTTAATGAGTTGCACCTCTAAATGAGGTACTTGGATTTGATTACTGAAGAGGCCACCTGCAGAGTTAGATCTTTCTTTCCCTGAAACCAATCACATACAGGAATGACTTCAGCAAACGTTCTATGGAATATTTGAGGAACTCAGGCATCTTCACTCTAATATGCCAACTGTTAAACAGATCCTTGGAAGAGACTGAAGCAGCAAAATAAAATTACTAGTCAGGAAAAGCATTTCTGGAGCAGGTAAGAAAATACAGGCAAGATTCATTCTAGCTTTCTGGTTATACAGGTGGATACGAGGCAGAAAATTGGAAAATCTGAATAGCTGATGGCACAGTCAGTAGATGGCCTCTTAAATATAAACGGCTTTCACCTCTGGAAGACACTGAGCATCCTGAGTATTCTGTGACTGAGCTCACTAACAAGGGCTTAGAACGCAGATTTGTGAGAATCAGGGCTGATATATTCTCTCAGCTTTCCAAGTGGCAAAAAAATCCTTAAGCAACCCTAAGAGATGAGGGGTATTTTCTATAGAAGCAAGCTAAGAGGAAACAAAACCAATATTCAAATATCTAAAACTTCGAAACACTAAGCAATAAAGTTCTAACCTAAAATCATTAGATTTTTCTATCAAGTATGACAGGTCAGTATCTCTAATATACTAATACTCTAATCTCTAATTCAAATTCAAAATAGAAACAATCCCAAGAAAAAAACAAAAGATAAAACCCAAAAGTTCTAGGAAATGGTACAAATTTGACATTGTCATTTTTGTAGGTCAAAAATAGTCAAGCAGTAGTAATCTGACATGGTTTTATCCTGTAACAAGGAATGATGGGTTGGGGATACATTCTGAAGATCCCAACCCATCTCACAGTCTTGAGACTATGTCAGGATTGCCAGTACCTTATTCAAAGTGGAGGTAGTTTCTGAGACACCTTGAATGAGATGGTTCAATATCCCTCTGTATAAAGAGTATAGGAGGTTTCTATACCCTAGGACTTAAGAGCTTATGACCAAATCCGCCCCACCAATCCCTGAGGCTTTTACAACACCAGACTAAGAACAGCACTCTCAAATGTCCCCAAGAGGACTACCAATGCCTGACCCAACTCTCAACAGCACAGTTAATGTTTTTCAAAGAAATTTAGTTACTGAAGAATGCTAATTCTATATTAATACGATGACTCCAAACAAGTCCTTATCTTTGGAGTATGTTTCCTCATCTCTAAAATTAGAACGCCAATATTTACAAAGGCTCATGGCAGTTGTCTTAACCAACATCTAAAAATATAATATGATATATAACTTAAGACAGACGTTTAAAGAATTGAAATGGATGCGCCTTCGCTGTACCTTTTTCATACATGTGGCTTTCTGAGTATTTCCCCTCCACTCTTTTTTGCAGTAGTCCATAATATCCATTTCAGGAGCCACACTTAATATGGGTTCTGTTAAAGAATGAAAACAAAACAAAACAAAACAAAAATGAAACAAGTAATAAACCAAAGAATAATGAAAACAACACTCCTGCTTTACATGGAGGGGGGCTCTTTATTCCTTTCCCCATTTTAAAAAATTCTGAATTCTGCCACTGCCTACACCTCAAGTCCAAGCCACCCTCATACCACCCCTAGTAACCACAGGGGTCTCTCAATGGCTCAGGAGCCTCCCAGCTCAGCCCTCAGCTCTGGACAAGCCATCTCCTAGCCACAAGCCCCCATGGCTAACCCAGCACTGACTCTCTGGCCTCAGCTCACCACTCCCTACACTGACTCTGCTCTTGCCCTGCCTACAGCCCCCCAGGACAGCATACTATCACATGCCCCTTTTGCTTTCTACTCTTTAGACAGCTTTGGTTTTCTCTGACCTCCTACCAACACCTGACATATTTCTCTTTGTGTAGCCCTAGGACATACCCATGCACAAACATGTAAGTAAAACATGAGCTTCTTAAAGCTCGGGCTTTGCTTCTCAGCTGTGCTCTCAGCACCTGGAATTGCACCAACACACAGGTGTCTATGAACTTTTAGCATCAGAGGCAATCATATGGACTATGAGAACATATTTCTATGATTTTTAGTTTTTCATATCTATTACACAGAGAAAACTAACAAAAATTACGTATGCATTTACTTATATTCTGCTGAACCCAAGAGGTTATAGTTAATAAAGTCAGAAAGTAAGAGAGCACTCACTGTTGGCTGATTTCACAGACCTCCTTTGATGTCTCCCCAAATTAATACAGCTCAGGATCAACCAAATGTCACAGCTTTTGGTTTAATGCCTTTAGATTCTTCAGATTCATTCCTTCCTGCCCCCAACCCCCATCTCTCTCTGCCTCTCTTAATACTGGGGACTGAACCTAGGGCCTTAAGCAAGATTTTTTTTATTTAACAGAAATACTTGGTTTTATGATATATGTATATACATACATGTACATGACAATTTGTTTCAAGAAGAAAATGGAGCAAATTTTTTAGTACATCTTGGTTTCCTTTAAAACATTTTAAAGATACAGATATGAGTGGTAATTTTAGAGTATAAACCTAGAAATCCTTCAGAACACATATAATCCTGAATAAGCTGTACATAATAAATGCTTTATTCAACTCAACAAATAATTTTCCAGGTTCTAATACAGGCCATGTGGACGGAGAAATGTGACGAGCATGAGGACAAGTACTCTCCCGAGTGGACTTCTGTGGTTTACTGGGAAGACCACAGGCATTGACAAGCCTGTGGCAGAAGCCAGGAAAATTAAGGGGCACAAGTTTCCCTATGGTTTAGGGGAATCCAATCTTTCCTTTGTAAGTAAACTCTAAGAACTGGCTTTTAAAAAATTTCATCGTGAATCCTTTCATAAAATCCTTTTCCACAAAAGGGAAAACAATACATACATAGGTAACACAGATCCATTTCTGTGGCATACACCAAAATTAACCTGAAAGTGAAACACACCCCAAAGGGAAAACATACAGAGACCATCAGTACCGCAGTTGTACAACCAATCCTCAAATAAGGACCCTTCATCTTTTAAATTCAAGAAATAATCTTTGAGCATCTATTCAAGTATGGAGAAGTGCTCCGATGTGCCTGCCTTCCCACTCACCTCCCCGAAACAGGAAGTGCTAACAGGCAGTCAGGGCCCTTTCTGGGCCCTAAGTTCTTGCCAGGGAGGGAGGTGAACTTAAAGAGAAAGGACCCTATCAGCATAAGGAGGGCCCTCAGACAGGAAGTCACCCTTCCTGCCTTCCTCTCTGCTGTCCTCACTCTCAAACACACTAAGACTGTCCCCTGGACAGAACTGGGGAGTCCCACCATCTCAGAACAGAGGGGAGGAAGCTGGCCCAGGGCTCTTACATAGGCAAGAGGCCAATCCACAGGCCTAGTCCTGTGCTGAATCAGAGGTCTGTGTGAGGTGGGAGCTGTATAGCTGGAAGCACTCAAACGTTACCTGAAGTCCACTGGGCTCCTGTCCCTGGGCAGAGGCCACCAGCAGTTACTGCATACTACGACTAGACTAGGACACACTACGACTAGACTGGGACACGCTACAACTAGACTGGGACACGCTACGACTAGACTGGGACACGCCACTAGACTGGGACACGCTATGACTAGACTGGGACACACTATGACTAGACTGGGACACACTGACTAGACTAGGAGCTGGAGGCACAGGATAAGGCAAAGCCTGACCTCCAGCAGCTCACTGAGAGCACCACCCTTCATTTAACTGTGAACTATACACTCTTGTTTGACGTTTCCAGGAAGAATATTTCTATTGCAAAAATAAATAAATAAATAAAGTAAAAAAATAAAGTAAAATAAAAATAAATATGGGAAGTTGAAAATCAGAGTGGTAAGCTACAGCTCAAATAATAACATCTGATCCTCAAGCACCACAGAAATGACAAATACAAGAATCAGACCTCAAAAGGTAAGAAATGAAACTGGGAACCCATTAGGAAGCTGGGCTCTCAGAGGACAGACTAGTACAGAGACCTCAAACATCTTCTGCAATAGGTCAGAGAGAAAATAGCCTGGGTTTTAGGGGCCATAAAGTTTCTTTCGGCACTACTCAACTGTATCATGAAGAAAGTCACCCAAGGCAGTATGTAAAGTAAGAAGTTCCAATAAAACTTTATGTATAAAACCAGGTGGTAGGTCAAGGCCCAGAAGCCACGATTTGCTGACCTGAGTTAGGAAGAAATGTTTTCTCACCAACAAGAGAATAAGAATACTCTGTCTCACTCTGTGCTCTGCTCTGGAGGAAGGAGCACTGCTAAAGGAAAGGCAGGAAAGACAATGAACTCAGGACTGAGAGGTAAGGAGTGCAGAGACCCATTTCACTGTCAGACTAAAACTGGAAGTTACTGGATCCACTAAAACACTTGGACACCTACACGAGGTACAATGTGGACAGAAGAGAATCACACACAACAGAGCCTAGAAAGTGGAAGAAAGAAACAGGAAGTCCTGCAGCGTAGTAAACAATGGCTAAATACGCAAGGGCATGATGGCCCTAGAAAGATGGCCAACAGAACATTCTCTAAAGTTCTAAGGAAGACTACCACAAAGACATCTCTGTTGGCTACTGCACGGAAGGATTCACCAATGCCTATAGAAAGATGGCCAACAGAACTCCTCTGTCTGGAGTGGTTTGGAACAACACAGAAGTAGACACTGAACATTCTCTAAAGTTCTAAGGAAGACCACCACAAAGACATCTCTGTTGGCTACTGCACGGAAGGATTCACCAATGCCTAGGACTCAGAACATACCATCAAAACTTTGTATTTGTTCTTCATTACAATAATGCTTTTGTTAGCCCTGAGATAAACAGAAGCCAGCTCTCAAAACAAGGCAGAACACATAAGCTATACAAGGAATGAAAAGGAAAATGCCACCATGAACAATCTATAGAACATCTCTATTCGGCTTCTGACTAGACGGCACCAGCAAAGGAAAGATACTATTAATTTCAGCTCTGATGGCAAAATCACTGGAGTCCAGGGAGACAGGGAACACCAAGTCCAGGTGAAAGGCCTTGTGGGAGTGAGAAGAGCAGGCCTGGCAGAACAGCACGGGTGGTGTGCAGTCATAAAATGAGGACTGGTGCCATCAAACCAGGAGCACTCTTCTATAGTCAACCAGATAGCATGGCCATCTTCATGCAAGGATGTGTACATAGTCAGCTTCTTTCAATTGGAAATGAAAAACACCTTTCAAATTCAAACTCTTCAAAAAGACAAAGAACTGAGAGAACCAGAGTCAAGAGGTACAGGCAGAACACTTGCATTAAAATTCTAAAAGCCACAAGAAAAGGTCTTCCCTAAATGTATTTCAGTAAAATGAATAATTAATGCAGAAAGATTGTGTGAATATGAGTATTTTCTAGGAAATATATGCCCACATTTTATGAAAGTAGATATACTAATCTAACTGCATTTTCTACTATAAACAGTAAAGAATTCTACATATGAAACAATTCCAAACATACCTGATATCCCTCTTTCATGTATAAGCAATTCTTTCTCCTTTTCTATTTCATCTGCAGCACGGTACATGTCCTCCTCGCTGAAATCACACCAAAGTAGATATTTTCAAACTCGTAATGCACTGGCGATTTCTGTTATATGACAATATACAGTGGCTCATAAAAGTATAAGACACTAAAAGTTTAACTTTTTCACATATATGATGCTGCGTTGATAAAAATGTGGGTTCTAAAGACTCGTGTCTCCATCACTCCACTTTCTTACACATCACTTAACCTGGCCACTTAAATTAACATCTATCAGCATGTATTTAATCAGTGAAGCACCTGAATGATTCTGCAAAGTTCCAAGAACAATAAGAGTACTAATAAAAGAATTTACAAAGGAATGCAGAACTTCATAAACGTATCACAAGTCTGACAATAGCTACTCTGAAAGCAGGAAAGAACTAATTACAATCCCCAAAGCTAAAAATCCTCCAGGCTTCTGTGCCCTAACCAGTAATGGACAAGCCACCCATATACTGCAACATTCCCACAAGTTTTAATGGGTATCAGCACTACTAATGAACAACATAAGCATACCATAGCTTCCTGAAGTGTCTCTTTAGTGAATTATTACTAAAAAGGGGAAAAAAATTCTAAACAAAGATGAACGTGACTTCTGCTTTGAAAATGCCCTCCTATCTTTGAAGATTTAAAGGCTAACTTGGAGCTTCCCTAGTTCAAGCTCTGGATTTGATTCGAGCAACTCAAAAAGATAAAAACAAGACTGACCCCAAAATGACAATAAAAGGAACAGAACACAAACTCTACCTTTCCTGCAAGTACAAGACATGTATGTTAAAGCCCAGTCAGAACAGAGGGGTAAATGGTGCAGGCAGGGAAGCCCAAGGCTGCTGGAGGGGCAGCTGTGCAACGCAAGCCAGTAAAGTCCCCAGCCAGGAGAAGGCCTAAGAAGGCTCAGGAACTAGAAGCACTAAGTCCATCTGAAGGCATGGCAACACTGAGCTTAAAAAAGAAGAGATTCTACCAGAAGAGAAAAATAATCATCAATCTTACTCAGCTATGACCTCTTTGAGGTACAATTTAACAACTGGCCTGACAAGTTATGCCCACTAGTGCAATAGTGGCACAAATGTTATGGGAGTAACCACCACTTTCTGCTTACTTATTTAAGGCCTGTTCTACAAAATGGAACCCATACACAGCAAAAATCTGTGGCTAGACACAAGTCATAGGAAAGAACTTACTACTATTAACACAGTATTAATTCCTAATAATTTGTTATACCCATAGATTAGTGCATCTGTTAACACAGGGACCCACAACTGATCAAAGTGCAGAGAAAGAGAGACTGTGGGCTGTTCAGCCCTAAATGGGACACCTACATGACACCCTCCCCTCCCAAGACTCAAGGATTATTGCAGAAGAGGGGATAAAAAGACTGTAAGAGCCAGAGGTTATGGATAAATATAAGGAAACCATGTTTTTTGGATACAACAGAGCAGCTGAACATAAGGACTCATAGTGGTTGTGACAGCATGCATAAGACCTGTGCAAACCCAAGCCAAACAAAATCCCATCGTGGAGGGAGGATGTGGGCATGAAGCCCTACCCCTAGCTGGGAACTATTGGAAATTGATAGCTGTTGGGAGAGGGAGAGTCAGTTTAAAGGTATGATGGTAGTAATGTTGACCATGCTCCAGTGGAGAATGAACCCACACCCAAAAGTATTTGGGGGAACAAATTAGACTTAATAGGCCCTAAAAAAATTAGAGGACATGAGGAGGGATAAGGAGGTAGGAGTGGATCTGAGAGATGAGGGAGGGGCCTGAATATGCTCAAATACGTTGTATGTAATTCTCAAAGAATCAAATATTATTCTATTAAAAAAAAAAAAAAAACCACCAAGATACCACATAAGGAATGTGCAGACCCCCCAATGCCTTACATTTCTGACAGTACCCCATCCTTGCCCAAAACTAGGGAGAGAGACACTCAAGACAATGGAACTCAGGAAGGACCAAGTGTTAAGCTAAGGCTCATAAGAACAAAAAGTGAATAGAGATCCCTCTGTTTCCAGTTTTCTCATCACCCCAGCTCTCTGGGAGTCTAACAAGATCCCGATGAAACCACCAAATATTTTCCAAACTAGGGGAGAACAAATGTCAAAGCCTACACCTTGTAGACATGCCTATAATCCCCAAACTCAAAAGGCTGAAGCCAGAGGATCATGAGGTCAAGGTCAACCTGTGATACACAAGAAGATTCTGTCTCCAAAAAAGCAAACAAAAACAAAAAACCCTGCACCTTACCCACCACTTCCCTCCAGCATGAATCTGATTATTCCCCTAAGCACCACCCAGCATTCATCCAAATACCTGACCACCACAACCCTGCAATTTTACACCTGTGATCTGCTACAGTTCTCTCTTCCCAACAAATTCAGAATCTTGATGTGCCTCTTGCCTAACACACCCCGACACATGCTGTGTGAGTGCACTCTCTACAGAGAGCAACAGTTGATCTTGGAGCACCAAAGACATAAGACTGGCAGAATTTAGTTCCCTTCATTCCAACCCAATTAGCTCTAGGCACTGTGGTTACCACAGTGTTTACCTCTACTGTGACAAAGACACATTTAAAATAATTAGTATTCAAGAGTTAGCTATTACTCTCATATAGCCACTAGCATAGAAAGTATTAATAGGCAATGTGCCCATTGATCATTCCTTATTCCATTTTTTTCCTAGTGTGTATGTATGTGTATGTGTTAATGTTGTGGGGGTAAGAAAACAAATATCACAAAAACGGTACTTTCCTTGCGCTCAAGTAAGATTTTAAGCAAAACGTATGATGTCACCCACAGAGCCTGTGCCAAAGCTAAAAGCAAACAGATGCATGGGGACTACAGATCAAAGGCTCAAAATAAAGCATGACCACACGTGGTCATTATTCTCTCATAAGTTTAACAACATCTTTTGGTCAAATCTAGTTTCATCTGTAACAGAAATTGTGATCCTCTAAAATAGTCACTGAAACAAATCACTTTCTTGATATATGTCCATTATCAGAAGCCAGTTTTGAACAAGACACTTCTCCATCTTGCCCTTGGTTTTCTCATCTCCAATGAGAAGAGTATTAAGAGCTGTGTGGCCGGCAGGTTCCTCTTCCATTTAAGCTACAGTCCACCCACATGTCTGCAGTTCAGGCAAATCCTAAGGCTATCCTGCATGCCCATTTGGCTCCCTTTTGGTCCTCTTTGTTTTAAATCTACAAAATAACCAACACCACAGTCTCAACCCCAGTGTCCAGAGGGGTAGTTTTACAAATACAAATTCCTCCAAAGGCCAACAAGAAAGAAACAAACAGCAGAACAAACAGGAGAGCTGAATGCAAGGAAGACTGCTGGAATCCCAAAGCATGGTCAGGACTCAGTGCACAGGGAGCAAGCAGCAACTGCCAAGTAAGAGCTCCACTCGGTCTCTCTCAGACCCTGTGCACCAGTATTTGCTCATTTTCTTAGCCACCAAAGGTTAACTGTAATATGGCCTTTAAAATGATTTCTGGATCCCTGTGAGTTCAAGGCCAGCTTTGTCAACAGAGTGAGTTCCAAGCCAGCCAGTGCTAGAGTGAGACCTTGTCTCAAAAAAAAAAAAAAAAAAAAAAAAAAAAAAAAAGAATAAAAACATGATTCCAAAGCCGATTCTCCTTGGAGAAAAGATAAATCTCAAATTTAAGTAATAAAGATCAATATAGTCAGAAAGGAAAACATGACAGCCAAAATGAACCATTCATTGACCTTGGGATAAATGGAGGGAGGGGAGGAAGAGACAGGGAGATGAGGGAGAGGATTAAATTATTTTTTAAAAACTTCAGAGATGGAGCTACAGCACTTGCCTAGCATGCCCAAGTCCCTGGGGGCTCAATGCCCAGAACCAAAAATAATGAAGTAAAAATATTTCACTCAAACTTTTGCCTTTGGGCTGTCGCTCAGTGGCAAAGCACTGGGTTCAACCTCCAAAACTTTTGCATTCAAGTTTCAAGTGTCAAAGTGTTATCGCTAAAAACAATGACGAAATGAAATGACATTTAAAGTTGGGAATCTGCAGTAGGTAGAGGCTTGGATTTTTGTTCTGGAAAGGAAAGGCAATGAAACAATTAAAGGAAAAGCAGAATTAAGATAAAACCATCAAAGCTGAAAGCTCTGAACCCAGTGGCAACTTTCTCTGCCTAAGTGTTGGGATGAGGGTAAGGAGATGTCCACCCTGGCCAAAAAGAGGCCACGACCCCACAGGCTCAGATGTCATCACAGCAAAACCTTTTCTTCTGGAAAATAAAGACAGCTAGAAAATGGTAAAGTAAAACACAATGAGTCAATTTCCAGACATGCTAGTCAATTACCTCGAACTGACTTAATGTGTAAACCAAAATGCTAATAATTCCTAGCATTAGGGAAATTCTTGGTTTAGCAGCATGACATTATTTGAAGGTATCTATTTTCAAGTTCCCAATTTCTCATAAGCTAGAGATGAACTATTCTACTCTTAAAGACAGCATGCCAAATTGAGTTAATGCTGCTACATACTAAATGGTACATCTTATTCTATTTGAAGACCTCCACATCTACAAATTTTTGAAGATGTGTTTGTTTGGGGGAGTGAGATAAGGTCTCTTGTGGTCGAGGTTGGCTTTGAACCCCTAATCCTCCTGTTTCTCCACCTTCCTGAGTACTGGGGTTATAGGCATGGAAAACCATGCCCAAGTCAGACTTGTTTTGTTTGGGGATTTGTTTGTTTGGGTTTATTATGTTTTGTTTTGGGGTGGGGTAATTTTTTTGGTTTTTGTTTATTTGAGAGAGTCTCCCTGTAGCCCCAGCTGATTTGGAACTCGCTACATAGACCAGGAGGGCCCCATCTCAGAGAGATCTGCCTGACTGCTTCCTGAGTACTGGGATTAAAGGCATGCACCACCACACCCAGCTAGACTTGTTCTGAAAACGTTCATTAGTGTAGGCAAAATTATACTATTTCCAACAAAAACTGCAAATTAAAATCAGAGTTTGGTGAAGCAGATTTCTGGGAAGCCATTTTTTTCTATTTCTGATTCAAGTGCAGACATGAAAACAATTCTAACATATATACAAGGCTAACAAGACATTATTTCTCTTTTAAAAAGATTTTTTTTATTATTTTACGTATATGACCATTTGCTTGCACCATGTATGTGCCGAGTGGAGGCCAAAAGAGGGCATCAGATCCCCTAGAAATGGGTTTACAAACGGTTGTTAACTGCCATGTGGAGGCTGGAAACCAAACTTGGGTCCTCTCAAGAGCAGCAGGTGCTCTTAACAACTAAGCCATCTCTCTAGCCCCCATGACAGTTTTAATTATTCATCATTATGAACCTTTGACCAAGGCATCGTTAGTTGTCTTCAAAACAAAAACAAAACAAAACTGAGTACAGCTTTGTTCAGTTCTAAACAGGAGCCCTGCAGCTGATGCTTAACTTGGCCTGTTCTACAAGACACATGGTCCAGGCAGTACTGGTGAGACAGTTAACAGGTGTGACACCAACCCACCTTCCCACACAGACACAGGAAAGGCAAAGATCACTGAACCCAGCCTTTCTCCACTGCTCAGTGGCTGCAGAAAGGGGTAAATAGCACAGCACATCAAATGTAGGAAAGTACCAGCACCAAGGCCAAAGTTCCACCCCTTCTGCAAGTGGACTTTCCACGTCCGCTCATGCTGCTCCACGTGAATTCCAGAAGTATGTAAGGACGACACAGTCATGTCCAATGACGAGGTCTAGAAAATGCTAGGTGATTCCTGAAGTAGGTTTTTCCTCGGGGAAAGGAGAGGAAAAGGAAAGGAAATCCGTATCCGCGTTCACATAGACCTATCCTCATCCTACAAGCTAGGAGCTAGGCTGGGACGGGCAGAGAAAACACGTAACAGTATGTTTGGCAGTCCCCAGAACAACTCAATACTTCTGTCACAGGGGTTCTCACAGACCCTTTAAGGATCCCTATCTTGGCCCTGAAACAGTTTTGCCTTCAATTTCACGTAACAGACTATTGGAGTGTTTGCACACACAGCCCACCATGAATCTCAGATTCAACCCCTGGGACATTAAGCAGTCTGAATTCCCTGAGCACTGAATTCCCTGGCTTGGCCATGTCCTTCAAACGATAGTGTGGCTTAGCTGAGCTATGGGTACCAAGTAGGTGGAGCAGAAAGCAAACATGGGAGGGAGGCGAACAAGAGACAGAGCAAAGGAGACTGCTAACACCAACAGCCAGGGAGATGCAGAAAGTCAAGGAGCAGCCAGAGAAATTGCAGAAAGTCAACGCCAGCTAATGCCAAACCATCCTGCGGGCTTGTTCAGGAGACACCAGTTAACTACAGCCCTCAAAAAGGTGATTACCAAAAGAAAAACTGCAGTTTTTAGAGAGCAGTGTGTCCATGTGGTTTCTATGGTCCTCTTCCCCAGTTCTCTCTCTTGCAAAATGCAGTGAGCTTACTGGAAAGACATCAAGAGCAGCCTGGGCTACTAGAAAATCAACGTCCCTCATACCCTTCAGTCAGAGTCCAAACAAATAATCCAGGAGATTGGCGATGATTTGTATTCATAACCAATTTTCCCTAAACGTATTTACAAACAACTTCATGGACTATCAAATCATATCTATTATTATGTTCCATATTTCCTGGCGCAAATACTTCAATGATTCTGAGTGGAAAAAAGGGCCTTGATGCCAATGACTAAAACACAGATTTTTTAAAGATATTCATTACATTGTACATGCAAACATTCACAGGTATACATTATACTGTAAACTATGTTGTATTTACATAATACATGTCCCTGAAAAATCCTCACAAAGAGAACCAGCCCCATCACCCATATAATGGTAATTCAGAAAGGTAAAATGGCTTCAAAGTGTACAACTTAAGGTATGATGTTCACATCGTAACATTTTTAAGTTCTACTCATTTCCCAATCTGAGGGGGTCAAAGGAGAATGAGCTCATTAAAGGCAATGAATGCAGTGAGAAAAGACGTTAGGCTAATAAAACCACAAATGATAACTGTGTGGGACACTGGAGCTTGCTATCATAAACCATGTCTCTCTGTCTAGCTTTGCTGAAAAGTCAGGAAGATGCCAACAAGGGCTCTCACCCAAGCACCAAGAAACTTGGTTTGGGGCTGGAGATGGCTCAGTGGTAAAGAGCCCTGGCTGTTCTTGCTGAGGACCAGGGTTTGATTCCTAGCACCCACCTGGCAGCTAACAACATTCCGTCTCCAGTTCCAAGGGACCCAATGCCCCGTTCTTGTCTCCATGGGCAATGCATGCATGTGGAGTACTTATATGCATGTGGGCAAAATACTTACACACATAAAATGCAAATAAAAAAACAGAAACTTGGTTTTGAAATCTACTACCTGTGTCTCCCTGGCCAAGCTGTGCCTAAAGAGCCTGCAACTGCTTCCTCAAGTTTAAGATGACAAACTTGGCTTTCAGCTTTAAGGCTACCTACAGCAGTTTGACAGTGCACGAGCACCACAACTGCTTCCTTGTGGAAGCACTCCTTCCGGCTGAGGTCCATTTCCTTAGCTGTTCCGGAGAATCACATTACCAGAAAACCTGCCAAACAAATACTTCTACTTGTGGGTATGTGGGTCTGGCTTCAAAAGTTTAGGCACCTCTCAGGGGACCTGAAACCGCAAAAGCAAAGCTGGGGTGCTACAGTTGAGAGTCAGGGCATCTAGGGGAGGATCCAGGGTAGGAGGAAGGCAGGCAGGAGCAGCAGCAGTTAGAAACCAGCTTGGGCTCAGAGGAAGAGCAGAGAAAAACCCTTGCCTAACCCTCGGCAGGTTCTGAGAAAGGTCCCTAACCTAGACAACAACTCAGCAGCCACAGATCAGATCAATTCACACATGTGCCTGTATATGGAGTTCCTATATAAAGAAGATTAACTACCACTATTTAAGAATCGAGGTACATCATTGGAAAAAAAAAAAAAAAAAAAGGCCAGGATGTACAGATTCAGTGGCTACAGAAGATCCAGCACAACTACCTGGGGCTGAGAGAATGCTGACCCCAATACAGACTTACAAGCTCCCCAAGCCAACAGCAAATGCCATCAACTTTTAAATTGCCTGTCCAGATATGGAAAGAATTTGAGGCCTCCTTACACTAATCTTTCCTCAGTAACCATTAGCTCATTACATGAGTAATTACCATCACAGTTGGATGCTCCATAAATGAAAGCTGTTAAAGCCACCGCAAAGCAGGGTGCAAACAAGCTATTCTACATCTACATAACAATCCTTCAAAAGACCTTTCAGATTAAAGGAAGGCTAAAGGGCCGTTTGAACACACCCCACAATTTAACTTTCAGATCAATACTAACTTTCGGATCAATACTAATCAAACTGGCTGGCTAATCTTTCAATTTCGTAACTCCAAAGACCACGCCTAGCACTCTAAAGTGTAGAAGGGTTTCTCTCAAGCCGCATATGCACCTCCAGACCCTGGCATAAGGTGTAGACACTTCCGATGTATGCCGTTTTCTTCACAGCTGTAAAGAACCGTTCTAAACCGGCACTGAGTTTGTGTTTAAAAGCAAAGAGCAGGAGGGATGCCTAGCCAGGTCAGGCCAGGATACACGAAGGGGCCAGCCCGTGTCGAAGTCTGCCCAACAGGTGGGACTCGCCTTTCAGGACCAAGCATGTCGGGAGGCGGATCTGCAGCAGGGGCCAGGTGGGAGGAAGGCTGCAGGAGGTCGTTAAACAGGCCCCGGGCTTCCTCCCCAACTCCCGGGGCTTCCCCTAACTCTGGAGACTAGCAGCAGTCACCGCGGCGCTCCTTGGACCCTGGCGAACGTGTCCCCGGCCCCGCGCCCGTCGGGTCCCGCTCACTCACTGCTCGGCCGGGAACCGCACCGCGGCCCGGGGCTGCGAGGCCGCCGCCACCTTCCCGCCCTCCCGCGCTGCGGCTCGCCCGGGGCCCGGGGACGCG
>NW_008358517.1:6626521-6629291 GCF_000622305.1 Nannospalax galili
CCGGCCAGGCTCCGGGCTGCGGCATGGTACCGCGTCTCATGCGGCGGCCCCGCCGACCGCGTCCCGCCGTTCCGGCGATCCGGGCCCCGCCGTCCCGCGCCCACGGCCGTTGGGAGCCGAGGCCGCTCTGCCCCGCGCCGCGAGAGAGTCCCCTGAGCGCTTCCGCGCGCGTCACCGCGGCCCGCCCCTCGACCTTTGACTCGCCGCCAGGGGGCGTGGCGGGAGGCGGGGAGGCCTGAGAGGCAGCTCCTGCGCTCTAGCCGACGCCGTTCCGGCGATCCGGGCCCCGCCGTCCCGCGCCCACGGCCGTTGGGAGCCGAGGCCGCTCTGCCCCGCGCCGCGAGAGAGTCCCCTGAGCGCTTCCGCGCGCGTCACCGCGGCCCGCCCCTCGACCTTTGACTCGCCGCCAGGGGGCGTGGCGGGAGGCGGGGAGGCCTGAGAGGCAGCTCCTGCGCTCTAGCCGAGCGTCCCGACTGGCCGGGGACCCGGGGCTGACCGCTCCCGACGGCTATTGCGCATGCTTGGAGTCTGCGCATTCGGGCGTTTCTGCTCAGCGGAGCGGTGAGGGAAGCAGGCTGGTTGGATGGTGCTGGCGACTTGCGCCGGTCCGTGAGCCACGCAGCCACAGTCTCCGGAGCTCGCGGGCCCTGGGTCATCGTTGAGCAAGCGCAGCACTGTGCAATCCTGAGTTAATTGTATTGTTTCATATGGTGGTTGTTGATGAACAGGAGCAAGGGAGCTGACAGTGAAATGTTTCGTCGCTGGAAAGCGTGGAGGAGCGGCCGTCCTGGGCATCCAGCACTCAAGCCTTGAACCCAGAACCAAGGCGTGGAGGAATAGCGTAGCGGGAACAGTGCAGAAGCCTGCATGAGGTTCAGGGACAGAGCAAGCAGGTCTCAGTGGATTTTATGGAAAGATGAAGCTGGAAGATGCTGGAAATCAGATCATTGCAAGTCAAAGGGGCCGGAGAGATGGCTCAGCGGTTAAGAACACTGGTTGTTCTTGCAGAATACGGGGGTTCGAATCCCAGCACACACATGGCAGCTAACAACTGTCCGTAACTCCAGTCCCTGGGGATCTGACAGCCTCTTCTGTCCCCCGCGGGCATTACATGACAAGGGTGCACTTACAGGCAGGCAATACACGCATACACATAAAATAAAAATAATAAATTACAAAAAAAAAAAAGTCAAGTTAAAGCCGGGCAGGGTGACAGAGGCAAGCGGATCTCTGTGAAATCAGTACCAACCTGGTCTACGTAGTGAGTTCCAGGCCAGCTGGGGCTACAGGGAGACCCTGTCTCAAAAAAAGAAAGAAAAGAGGGGAAAAAAGCCAAATTAGATTAATAAGTTTGAACTTGGTCTTCGTTGAGAGCTCTTGAGATCGCTTTGAAAGATCATTGTTGTCTGAGATTAAAGATTCAAGGACAAGACTGAAGTTCTGGACACACACACACACACCTATGTTAAACATCCTACAGGGCTGATTGGCTGACTAAAACTAATGTGATTATGGAGATTTTAGGTTGGGAGCAGGCCACATTATCTTAGGGTATCTTTTGTCCTCCCACCTCTGCGTGTGATCTAATATAATTGAGACTATTTGAAAAATCCGTTTGGAATGTACAAGCCATGCAGATCCTAACTTCCACCAACCCAAAGGCTAAGAACGTCATCAGATAAAGTCAGTCTGAGACCTGTAACAGGTTTCCCTGCTTCGCTGTAATATACCTACCTGATATTTCTGCCAATGTAATTTTTTAAAAAATTCTTATGTGTGGTGTTATGTCTGCATGTATCTGTGTTCCTTGTTCATGGTCATTCATATTTGGCTCCAGAAAAGGCTCTTACTCCCTTTGAGGTGAAAGCTGTGGGTATTTTATTCATTGACAACTGGGGAGGAAACAGAGATGCAGACATTATAGGGTAAACTATGGAAAGATTGCCTTTTGAGGCAAAGAATTTTGAGGTGGCGTTTTTCTTTAATTTTTTGTTTTAGATTTTTTTATTTTAAAAAGGAAGAAATGCACATGCTGGAAAATTCAGAGAACATAAAGAAAATGATAAGTAATTGGTTATGGATTTTAAGGATATGGGAGTGGAGAGGAGTGGAATGGGGTGGTGTGCCACTGCCCCAATTTGTGTCCATCTGAAACCTCACTGTGTGGTTACTTGGAAAGAGTCCTTGCATATGTAATTAAGGTGTTGTCATGCTGGATTAGAATAGGCCCTAAAGCTAATATTCTGAGAGGAGAGGCCACACAAACTGACAACCAAGGGAAAAAGGCTTATAGGGAAGAAGGTGGAAATTGGAGGAGTTCAATTGTAAGTTAAAGAACACTGGGAGTTACCAAAAGCTAAGGAAAGGCAGGCAGTGTGAGGGAATAGATCCCTGAGAAGCAGACAGAGCCACTGGTGAGTGGCTTCACAGATCACTTCTGCTTCTTCTTGGTCTAAGAGAAAGACATGGCAGGCTTTTTCTCCTGCTTGCAAGGCCCCTTCTGGCTGATCAGTCCAAACCAGTTTAGATTAGATCAAGGCGGGTCCTGAACTATCTCATCTTGGAGCTGTAATCTATCAGCTCTGCCTCTCTCCTTTAATCAATCCAAAATTAGCAGGGGTTCAGGGGGACCTACCCCGTACCACCAAAAACACTTAAAGGGCCCAAGCCCTTCTTGGGGCTTCGAATTTTTTGGTTTACAAGTAACCGCTCCACTTGGGGCGAGTCTCTCTCTCTCTCTCTCTCTCTCTCTCTCTCTCTCTCTCTCTCT
>NW_008358517.1:6629335-6632017 GCF_000622305.1 Nannospalax galili
TCCTCCCTCCCCTCCTCCTCCCTCAGGGTGTTTCTTCACTTTTAGTAAAGTCTGTTACCTGTTGCCTTCTGTTGTGTTTGAGATTTAATTCTTTGGTTAAACCTGCTCAAGACCCCTAGTTTTACCAAAGAACCTTCAGAAGAAGCTTGGCCCTGTCAACAATATCATTTCAGGCTTCTAACTTCCAAAAGTTTGAGAGTAAGTTTCTTTTGTGTGAGCTACTAGTGTACTGTACTTTGTTGTGGTAATCCTAGGAAATTAACACAAAGCTCACGATGGAAAGACAAAGTTCTGTCGAGCTAAATGTACTTGTATGAGCCTACCAGATAAAGATGTTGGATTCAATATTTTTTTCTCCAAGGTTTTAAAAAATAATGTAATAGTATGTTTGGATACAGAATAGGTCTTTTTCTGTTATGCATATCAACCTAGAAAGCAACCAGAGGAGGGTTTGGGGGACCCACTGGATCCACTGTGAAAAAATCTGAGTAAAACTCCATTGCCCACTTAACCTCAATCCACCCAGACAGACCCAGAGTGCCAGAACTGCCAGAAAGTGTCCAAAGGCTTAGGGGAAGGGGGCTGTTAGAGTGGATTTATTACATAAGACCTACATGCCCACCTCAGAAGGGTCAAGAAAACAGAACTTTCACCATGATTATTAGAAGTAAATTTGTGAGTTCACAGTGGAAACTGCAACCACCAAGTGGAATTTCTAAGTACAGCGAAGACAATGGAACTGCATAGTGGCGCCCACCAAGGAATGGTGCTTAACTGCCAAAACACTGGTGGCTGGATACTGTAGTGTCCCAAAAAGCTAAAGCAGTATTATCTTACCCTAAGAGACCTGTTGCAGCAATGAGTAGATGATCAAGTTCTTGAAAAGAGATGGGCAATCTAGAAAATTCTTGTCAGGCAGTAAATAAACCAAATAAAGTCACATTCTTGAGGGTTTGCCACTGTTAAAGACTTGAAGGTTGCAGAGGTAGGAACACCTAATCACCCCTTTCCTGCTCATATATTTAGCATCTGCAGAACACAGCTGGATCCTAGAGAATGACATCAAAGTCCCATAAATTCAACTATGTAGTAATTCTAGTTGCATTGAGGTCAATGACTTGCCAACTATGCTTTTTTCTCCATGCCTGTTGAAAAGAAAACCAGAAGGAATTTACTTTGAACTGGCAAGACAAGAAATAAACTTTTCTGCCCTACCAGAGATAAATTAATTTGTATCATTTAGTCCATAACTGACTCTGGGTTCACTTTCCCCTTCCAAAGAGCTCCACACTTGTCTATTACATTTGTGACTCTAGATTGTGTCACCTTGACAGAATTAACCAGTGTGCTATGTAAAAGGAGAAGAAAGATAACAAGGAACAAAATTGAGATCCCTAAACATTTTTGGCATTTCTGGCCTCCAGCCAGGACATAACTTCTGATAGAACCAAGAACAGTCCCAGTTTGTGGCCAACACTGAATAGGTTGTGAAGGATGAGCGGCAGAGCTGCTCCTTTCTAGGTCCTGGCCCTACACTGCCTGACCAGTTTCTTCTCTTATGAGTAGCTGTCACTCTGGAACTGTTGGTAACATTTCAATGTCAGGCATGTGGGAATTTCCCACAACTCTAGGAGCCTTCTATCTCAATGAAATTTTTTTTGGGGGGGGCAATATAGTGGGACATCAAGATGCCACTTCTAAGATGAAAGATAAATTGTTCCATCTGGTTCTTTCTACAGCCAAAAAAAAAGAAGGGCTGTATGCCCAGTGGGAGAAGAGATGACTCTACAACACAGGTCCAGACTAGTTAGAAGTTGCCGTGCCACTTGGGCATATGATCCAGGAGATCCAGTTGTGCTTGGCACATAGAGGTGAATCACAACACAGATTCGGGATTTGGAATAAAGCCCTGGCTTCTCATAGAAACTACTCTGCTTTTAGTTTGCTGCTGGACATTGATCAAAACTAAATGCTTAGCCATGGACACTAGTGACACCAGTGGCCTGACCTCAGTGACAAATCATGTTGCTGATAATGTTGATATGATCTGGCTGCACTTCAGTGCATTTCTCCTCCCAAACCCATAACCCCAGACTAACGGCAGACCAAAACAATGAGACAACAATTACAAGAGCATCCTACAAATACCTCACCTGGCAGACGTGGTGGTGCACACCTTTAATCCCAGCACTTGGGAGGCAGAGGCAGTGGATCTCTTGTGAGTTCAAGGCCAGCCTGGTCTACAAAGTGAGTTCCAGGCCAGCTGGGGCTATGGGGAGACCCTGTCTCAAAAAGCACCCCCCCCAAAGAAAATCTCTAGGAAAATTGACCTGTCACCTAAAAGAGGATAAAAAGAAGCAAATTACGTTAATCCAGGACTTAGCCAGAGAAATCAGTGACACACTGAAAAATGTAAGCAAACCGGAAGAGAAAATCAGCAACATGGAAGAAATATCTAGCAAGGAAATTGAGATTTTGAAATAAAATAGTCGAAATATTCAAAATAAAAAGATTAATGAATCAAATAAGACAGACAATGGATAGCATCAATGATAGATTTGACAAAGCAGAAAATTATCAGGGATAGAGGAAAAGGGTGGCAGAAATATTCCATTCAAACAGCAATATGGATAAAATATGAGTGTATCCAAAACATCCAAGAGCGCTGGATATGACCCAAGG
>NW_008358517.1:6634130-6640170 GCF_000622305.1 Nannospalax galili
GGGATCTCTTGTGAGTTCAAGGCCAGCCTGGGCTACAAAGTGAGTTCCAGGCCAGCTGGGGCTATGGGGAGACCCTGTCTCAAAAAGCACCCCCCCAAAGAAAATCTTACCAGAACGCTTCAAAACAGTCAAGGCCAAAACCAAAAATCTGAGAAACTATCCCAGCCAAAGGTAGTCTAAGACACATGACAACTAAATATTCGGTAACAGTAAGAGACCTTTAAGTTCTACAAAGGAAATCTGAATTATGTGTGAATACTGATTTATTATTGATAGCAAACATAACCATACTAACATCAAGATGCTAGTATTAGAGGAAATTGGATGTAAAGCAAATAAGAAGTCTATATTAAATAAATTTTTGTAAATCAAAAGCTGCTCTTTAAAAATAAAGGCTGTTGGGGGCTGGAGAGATGGCTCAGAGGTTAAGAGCACTGACTGCTCTTGAAGAGGACCTGGATTCAGTTCCCAGCACCACATGATGGCTAATAACTGTCCTTAACTCCCGTTCCAGGGGATCTGGCACCCTCTTCTCACCTCCGTGGGCATTGAAAGACACAAGATACAGGTGCACCTACCTACATGCAAGCAATACACTCATACACATAAAATAAAAATAATTTAAAAATTGTTTAAATAAAGTCTATTATATTTTTTACAATTTTAACTTTTATTTGTTATTGTGTGTGTGCATGCATAATGTGTATGGGGTGTACATGCCACATAAATGAAGGTCAAAGGACAACTCTGCAGAGTTGGTTCTCTCCTTCCACCTTTACATGAGTTCCAGGTATCAAACTCAGGTCTCCAGACTTACATGACGAGAAGCTTTGCCCACTGAGCCATCTCACTGGCCCAAATGTATTGTATTTTTAAATATCAAATTCAAATTGCCATGTTATAAAGTGTTAAACCAAGACCTTGCAAAATGTTAAGCATGTGTACTTATATTCTTATTTTGTACTTCACTTTTTATTTATTTATTTATTTATTATTCAGTTTTGAGTCAGGATCTCATATTGACTTTGAACTGATTCTCCTGTCTCCACCTCCCACGTGCTCGGATTACAGCTATTTGTCAACATACCCTCTCAGAACTTAAATGTTAATTGTTTCAACTTTATCTCATCTCTTAAATTTTCTATTTGTGTTTGTTTTATACTATACATCATACATAAACATAGAAGTATGTATGTGACTTTTCAACATGCTTATTGAGGATATGTTTATGTCTTACTGACATCATAAAACTATTTGTTGTGTGTGTTAGACTAAATAAGTAAAAAACTACATTACTTTCTTAGAGTTAATCATAAGAAGTAAGTCCAGGACTAGTGACATGGCTCAGCAGATAAAGGCCTTTGCCACCAAACCTGAAGACCTGAATTCAATATCCAGGACCTACATGTTAGAAGGAGAGAACCAGCTCCTGCAGCTTGTCCTCTGATCTCCACCAGTTACCCACATACATATTTTTATACACACTCATACACACACACATAGTGTAATTTTCAAATATTTTTCAGGTCCATAAAATGTGATAACAACTAGCCTATTTTCTTTTTTTGTGTGTGAAAGTGAATAAATAATATAAAACTACCATAAGCTTAAGTAAAGGCCTGTATACCAAAACTGCTAGAGATAATTCCAAGTTCTGTTTTTTCTTTGAATCTGGCATTAATTATAAGTAGTGTGATTATGTAAGTACTTGGTACCTTATTCTTGGAATCACTTTGAATTAGTATAGCTACTTCAGAGGCCTTGCCTAGAATAATGTTTAAAAGTCTCCAATTTCTTTTTTATTGAGTTTTCCAGCCCTTCATTATAATTACTGTTCACAAAGAACACTGCTGAGCCTTTACAATGTTCTCACTGATGAGAACTGATTTTTAATTCTCTTTAAATAACTTAATACAAGTTAGATGAATATCCCCACCCCTTTTCATTATTATAAACTTACAGCAAAGTTAAGACACTATTTTTTACTCTACGGAATTTCCCACTGTCACAGCATTAAAAAATAGGTCTTCAGTGTATTTTGTACATCAATATCTAAAGTATTAACCAGAAGGTACTTTTTAGTTTATTCTTGTTTCATAGGTTCATGTACAGTACTCAACCTTAAAAGGAAGTACTGTTAGTTTCACTTAGAAATTAACTATTCTAGGGATACTCAAGCATTGATTTGAAAGACCCTCTCCTTTTTTCAGCATACCTCTTATTGATTATGGAATGTTAATTTTTAAAAAACAGGATTCGGTGGCAAAAAAAAAAATGTGCCTTTACTGTTCTGAGTCTAAAATAACTCATACAGGAAAAAAAAAAAAAGAAAGAAATCATCTAATTAAAAAGAAACTTGCAGAGGTATTTGTTTACCTGGAAACCCCAAACCTTTCCCCAGAAGACTTTATTGCAAGAAGTATGGGTCGTGAGGAAATTTATTTTGTCATGAAAACGAAATTTTCATACATAAAGATGTTAGAGAGCGATGTGATTATAATTCATGGATTTGGAGTTTTGAAAAATGTCGAATCAGTCCACCTAAGCAGAATTTTATCCTAAGGAAATTATCCAGGCAGAAGATAATGTTGATTTATTTGAAGAACTTCTAAAATTGAAATTTCATGCCCCTGGTACATTAGTTTTTGCCATGGACTGAATTGTGTGCCCCAAAATTTATATGCTGAACTCCTGACCCTCAGTGTAGCTGTTTAGAGACAAAGTCTGTGAGGAGGTGATGGAGGTTCATTGAGGTTATTGTGTGGGTGGGAAGGGAGTTCTAATGTGACATGGCTGATGCTCTTACAATAAAAGAGAGGCACCAGCGCTTACTCAGTGGGCCATGTGAGGACTCAGCAAAGCAGCAGCCACTTGAAAGCCAAGAAGAAAACCTTCACCAGGAACTACATCCACTTGCTCTTATGTTCCAGCCCCAGAACTATGACCTGTTACCGCAACCCAAGCCAATTATGATGCTATCACAATGTAGGTCCTTACACTTAGCTTTTAAGATAAGCATATGGCTCCTTGGGCACAGAGGGCCATCATTCACACTGTGCAGTAGAACTTCAAAGGAACTAGAGGTGCAAATCACAGAAGTGTCCTGTGAAAATAAAGGTAAAGGAAGAGATCTGTGTCACTTATAGGAACCTTAACCTCCTCCAGAAGCTTCCAATTAGGTCGGTGAGTCTTACATGACCCAAATCCATCACCTCTACTACTCTGAAATCTCTACTGATTGACAGTAAGAGAGGCTGCCAATCTTACCTTTAAAAAATCATACCAGGATATTTTGAACAAAGTAAGAAAAGCTTTGTGAATCTTATAGTACTTTGTCTCATGCATTTTATTCTTTCCTTGGTCCAGAATTTTAGAATGTCTTATTAGGTCTTTTTCAAAAGAAAAAACTGTGATTCTCTGGAGAAAAAAACCAGAGTGTAAAGCAAGAAATATTGGTAGCATCTTGTGTCGTCCAGGTGACAGACTCATTATAAGGCCCTTTGTCTTCCTGGCTCTCTCCTTGGAAGGAGTATTTATAATAAACTCAAATGGTTGTTATGGAATTTCTCAGAAATGGGTATAATTGATTCTAAACAGTGAATAATCTCTTCTTTGCAAGTAAGGTAGTTTCTAAGTCTTTGCCTGCTTTATTTTACAACCCAGAATCATAGTGCTCTAGGGTTCCCATCTATCCTGCTTAGCTAGGCAGAGCCTGCCCACTCAATCACCATCTTCCTGCTCTAGGACTAGGCCAATCCCTGCTGCAGGTAAATTCACAACTAGCATGGCCAAGAACCAGCTGCTGGTGGACTCCAGAACATCTTGCTGAGCTAATCAGGTATCCTCCAACTCGGTTGCCGTCTTCTGGCTCCAGAACTAGGCCTGAAAATCTCTGCTCTAACTCCAGACTAGACAGGGCAGATAACTAAAACCAGTTTACCCTGCCCTCCATCTCCACACTCACAGTCCTAACTGTGATTACTCACCGCACACACTGGACCAGCCTGCAACCATCCCAACCCTCCAATAAAGAATCAAAAGTGAGAACCTGAAACACAGACCAACTAACGATTTATACCTGAACAGAAAGCAACCAAAGGCAACAATAAAAGCAGAACCAAACTTCAGCTCAACAAAGACAGGCTAGAATTGCATACCAGACACATAACCAATTAAAGAAGTCCAGATGCCCAGTCATAATGCAAAAACACAAAGACTAGGAGAAACCAAGATAATATATATGTTCCCTTCAAATTCCACCAGTCCTACAAAAATGTACTACAACAGGAACTACCCAGAAGAACCCCAGGACACAGAACTTGAAAGAGCATTATAAACATGATCAAATAATTCAGAAATTTTAAAGAACACACTCAACTCTTGACTGAATCTCAAGAAAATACAAATATACAACTAAATAAAATGATGACAATTCATGAAATTTGAAAGAGATAGAGAAACATTGAAGAAAACTCAAGCTGAAATTGAAAAGCAAAATAAGCCAATTTGAAACAACAGGAGAAACTCTCACCCGAGAATAAATCAATTGGAAAACAGAATATCAAGATTGGAACATAAAGTTGGAGAACTGGACTGCTTAAGCAAAGAATTTGAAAATCCTTTTAAAACATCACAGGAACAAATTTGCAGGAACTGTGGGACACAATGAGAAGACCAAATCTACTACAGGCACAAAGGACAAAGAATGTCAGATGAATAGCAGATCTTCAACAGGATTCTAAAAGAAAACTTCCCTAAATTGGGAAATACATACCCATACAAATACAAGAACATGCACAACACTGGGGGGGGGGGGATTACTATTCCAGATCTCAAAGCACACTACAGAGCCATAGTCATAAAACATCATGGTACTTACGCAAAAACAGACACATACATCAATGGAACACCATTGAAGATCCAAACCTGAGTACACACAATTTCAGCCACCTGATATTGACAAAGGTGCCAAGAACACACAATGGAGGAAAGACAGCATCTTCAACAAATGGAGCTGGCAAAACTGAATCTCCACCTGTAGAATGAAACTAGATCCTTATCTTTCACCTTGCACAAAAGTCAACTCCAAATGGATCAAAGGCCTCAATATGAAACTGGAAACCCTGAAACTATTAGAAGTAAAAATATTGGCAGTAATATACAAGATATAGATATAGGATAGGATTTTCTAAATCAGAAATTGCTCAGGAATTAAGGTTAACAACCAATAAGTGGGACCTCGTTAAACTAAAAAGCTTCTGTACAACAAAAGAAACAATCAAAAAAGTGAAGAGAAAACCCACAGAATGGGAAAGAATCTTCACCACTGACACATCTAAAAGAGGTTTAACATCCAGAATATATAAAGAACTCAAAAAACAAAGAATCAAGAAACCAAATGTGATGGCTAATTCTGGGTGTCAACTTGACTGGATCTGGGATTAACTGAAATGAAAGAGATCTTCTTGATTGGATCATCTGAAGCTGGAAGACACACCCTAAATGCGGGGAAATGAGGAAACATCTCATTCGTGCTTCCAAGAGAGGCCAGACATTGTCGAGCAGGACCTTTGACTTATCTTCACGTATATGGAACTGGTAGAAGAAAGGAGCCAGGGGCTCTTCCCAAGCCCATGTGACCCTAAGGATCAGATCCTCAAATGACCTTAAGTGTGAAAATTAATTAATTTATTTGGGCCAACTGTATGGTCTTAAACACCCAAAAGGAAAGTATAACCAAAGAGTAGTGTCATCAATATACTTCTTTAAGAGATCAAGAGATTACACGTCCCAGACATTAGGCTTAAGTCTATACAAAAATTTATTTAAACAATTATTTCTCATTGGTGAGAAAGAGCTGCTCAGATATGAGACTTCAAATCTTGGTCTCCAATACTGTAGTGCCCACTTGTAGCTAAGGGAGACAACCAGCTATTGTTCTAAAATGATGGATAAATTTGTTTTCTCCACCTATATAGAAGCCTTTGAGAAGGAACTGACACCGATTCTAACCACTCCAACAGCTATCAAAATACCTGAA
>NW_008358517.1:6640282-6643893 GCF_000622305.1 Nannospalax galili
TTCTCATGAACATTTGAAAATTGCCCTGTTCTGACTTTTTTGTAGTTCCCTGTCTAGAACTTATAATGCTAATTACTCTTGCCTTTACTTCTCCTTCACATCTCCTATTCATGATTCAAGGACTTTCTTTTCCCCTTAGAGATAAGAGTTATGCAATTTGGGAGTCTTTTAGATAGACCCACTGAAGGGGTACTCCAGTTGCCTCACCCTGTGTCCCTGTTCAGCGTGGAAGAAGCCAGAGCGGTCTGTGTTCCAATTCCCTATTGCCAATTTGGGTAACCTCTTCACAGGATGGTGTGATAAGAATAGGAGGTAGGAATTGGCTAGGCAGTTAGGGTAAAAAGACCCCAAAGAAAAGTAGCCAGTTTCTTGGCTAAAAGTCACAATGTCCTCGGGCCTCTTAGCAACCTACTCCGTTCCAAAGGCCAAAAATGTCGAAAATATTTGGGAGTTTGTATCTAATTCTTAAAAGATTTTAGGTTACCTCTTCAAAGAGGGGGATGTTAGAGTGCCCCAAAGCCCCATAAAAATAAATAAATGAAAGAAGAAAAAAAAAGCACTCAATGTACAAAACAAAGAGAAGGCCCAGAAAACTACAAGAGAAAAACATGTTACATATTAAGGAAAACATATCAGAATTACAGTTGGCTTTTCAGTGCAAACTATGAAAGCCAGAAGAGCCTGGAGGAATATATTCCAAGTTCTAAATGACCAATCCAGAATACTTTACCCAGCAAAACTGTCTACCATAGTTGAAGGAGAAAGAAAAATCTTCCATGATACAAATAGACTGAAAGAATTCATGTCCACCAAATCAGCCCCATAGAGAATAAGCAATACAAAGGACTGAAGAAAGGCATGACTATACCCAAGAGGCTGCAGAAACAAAACAAATGAAGGTATAATTTTGAGATTACAACATAGGACTAGAAACACAAAAACAAAATAAAATTACAGTATTCGATACACATTTTTCAATAATAACTTTAAATATCAATGACCTCAACTCCCCAGTCAAAAGACAAAAGCTAGTTGAATGGATTAAGAAACAAAATCCATCTTTTTGTGGTCTACAAGACACTTATCTTACCTTCAAGAATAGGTACCACCTTAGAGTGAAAGGTTGGAAAAAAATATTCCAAGTAAATGACTGTAAGAAATAGACAGGTGTTGCTATTCTAATATCTGACAAAGTGACTTCAAACTATAATTAATCAGAAGAGATAAAGAAGTTCATTTCATTCTGATCAAGGGAACAATCACCCAGGAAGACATTACAGTCATGAACATATATGCACCAAAGTCCAGTGCACCAAATTTCATAAAAAGAGTATTGCTATACTTCAAGGAACAGATTAACCCCAACTCAGTAATAGTAGCTGACTTTGATATCCCAGTTTCTCCAATGCATAAGTCATCTGGACAAAGAATAAACAGAGAGACATCTGAAATAAATGACATCATACACCAAATGGACCTAACAGGCATCTACAGAATATTCAACTCAAGCATAAAAGAGTATACATTTTACTCAGCAGCCCATAGAAGTTTCTCTAAAACAGACCACATACTGGGGCACAAAACAAACTTCAACAAATATAAAAAATTGAAATAATTCCATGTATTTTATCAGACCACAACACAGTAAAGGTTAAAATCAACCACAAAAGAAACTCTAATAATTACATGTACTAATGGCAATTAAACAACATACTCCCTAACTGATGAATGAGTCAAAGAAGAAATCAAGAAAGAAAAAATAGTCCTGGAACTAAATGAAAATGAGAACATAACACAACATAACCTCTGGGGCACATTAAAAGCAGTCCTAAGAGGGATGCCTATAGCTCTAAGTATCTACATTTAAAAAACCAGAAAGAACACAAATAACTGATTTAAGAATACAACTCAAGAATCTATAAAAACAAGAACAAACCAAACCCAAATCCAGTAGATGAGATGAAATAATAAAAATCAGAATAGAAATCAATGAAAGGAAATCAAAACAATACAAAGAATTTATGAATCCAAGAGTTGGTTCTTTGCAAAGGTAAACAAGATAGACAGACCCTTAACCCAATAAACCAAAAGAAAGAAAGAGCAAACCCAAATCAACAAAATCAGAGATGAAAGGGGAAACACCACAACAAATATCAAAGAGATACAGAACATTATAAGGGAATACTTTAAAAACCTATACTATATTAAATTAGAACATCCAAAATAAAGGGACAAATTCCTAAATTAAATGGAATATCAAATTTAAACCAAGAAGAGATCAACAACTTAAACAGACCCATAACAAATAAATTGAAAAGTAATGCAAAGCCTCCCAATTGAAAAATAGCCCAGGTCCAGATGGATTCATAGCAGAATTCTACCAGATTTTCAAAAAAGATCTACAATCAATATTGTTTAACTTATTCAAAAGGATAGATCCAGAGGAAAACTCCCAAACTTCTTCTATGAAGCCAGTGTTACTCTAATCCCAAAACCAGATAAAAAACATAACAAAAAAGAAAACTATAGGCCCATATCCCTAATGAACATAAGTGCAAAAATTCTCAACAAAATACTTGAAAATTGTGAACAGATACCTTTAAAAAAAATCATCTACCATGACGAGGTTGGCTTTATTCCAGAGATGCAGGGATGGTTCAATATATGTAAGTCAATAAATGTAGTAAACCATATAAATGGATTTAAAGACAACAACCACATGATCATCTCGATAGATGCAGAAATGGTCTCTGAAAAAAAATCAAACACACATTTGTAATAAAAGTCCTAGAGGGAATTGTACTGGAGAGACTCAATGTAATTAAGGCTATATAAAACAAACCCACAGCCAACAAAATGCTAAATAGAGAAAATAGAAGTATTCCCATTAAAATCAGAAACCAAACACAGCTATCCACTATCCCCACTCTTTTTCAATAATGTGCTTGAAACTCTAACTAGAGCAATAAGACAAGAGAAGGAAATTAAAGGGGTACTAATTTGAAATGAAGAGGTCAAATGATTCCTATTCGCAGATGATCTATTATATATGAGATTTCAAAATTCCACCAGAAAACTTCTAGAAATGATCAACACTTTCAGAAAACTTGCAAGATACAAAATCAATTTAGGAAAGTCATACCCTTTCTATACACTAGTAAGTAAAAAGCAGTAAGAGAAAGGAAACACAGAAATACTCCCATTCGCAAGAGCCTCAAAAAAAAAAAAATCTGGGAATAAACCTAACCAAAGACATTAAATACCTCTACAATGAAAACTTTAAATCTTTGAATGAAGAGATTGAGGAAGACATAAAAAATGGAAAAACCTTTTGTGTTCATAGATTCATAGAATTATACTATGAAAATGACCACCCGGGGCTGGAGAGATGGCTCAGCGGTTAAGAGCAGTGACTGCTCTTGCAGAGGACCCGGGTTCAATTCCCAGCACCCACAAGGCAGCCACGAACCATCCTTATCTACAGTTCCAGGGGAATCTGACACCCTCTTCTGACCTCCGCAACATTGCATGACATGGGTGCACTCACATACATGCAGGCAATACACTCACACACGTAAAATAAAAATAATAAATAAAATATTTTAAAATTT
>NW_008358517.1:6643911-6655842 GCF_000622305.1 Nannospalax galili
CAGAAATAGAAAAAAAAATACCCTAAAATCCATATGTGTTTACAAAAGACCCCAGAAAGTCAAAGCAATCTTGAGCACAAAGAGCAGTGCTGGAGGAATTACCACACCAGATTTCAAACTATATTACAGTGCTGTAGTCATAGAAACAGAGTAGTATTGACACAAAAACAGACATGCAAATCAACGGAACAAAATAGAAGACCCAAACATGAGTGCACACAATTTCAGCGACCTGATATTTGGTAAAGGTGTCAAGAACACACACTGGAAGAAAGACAGTATCTTCAACAAATGTTGCTGGGAAAACTGGATCTCCATGTATTGAAGAATGGAATTAGACCCCTATCTCTCACTCTGCATAAAAGTCTTTAGATCCAAATGGATCAAAGGCCTCAATGTGAAACCAGAAATGCTGAAACTGTTAGAAGAAAACATAAGCAGTGCCTACAAGATACAGGTGCAGGAAGGGAATTTCTAAATCATACTTTGATTGCTCAGGAATTAAGGTCAACAACTGACAAATGGGACCTAATTAAACTAAAAAACATCTGTCCACCAAAGGAAAGAACCAATTGAATGAAGAGGACGCCCATAGAGTGGGAGGAAATCTTTACCAGCTATATATTTAATAGAGGATTTATATTCAGAAAATACAAATAACACAAAAAGATTCAAACAAACAAATATCCCAATTTAAAAAATGAACTATGTGGGGCTGAAGAGATGAGTCGGAAGTTGAGAGCACTGACTGCTCTTGCAGAGGACCCAGGTTTCGGTTCCCAGCACCCACATAGCAGCTAACAACCATCTGTAACTCCAGTTCCACATGATCCAACACCTTCTTCTGACCTCCACGGGTACTGCACAATATGGATACACTTACATCCATGCAGGCAATACACACATAAACATAAAATAAAAATAAAAAATTAAAAAATTGTTTTAAATGAACTATGGATCTGAACAGAGAGTTCTCAAGAGAAGAAATAAAAATGGCTAAGAAATACTTTTAGACGTGTTGGGGGTCACTTTCACTTTCCTTCTGACCTAGAGGTTGGTCTGGGAAGAAGGCTGCTATATGCTGGGTACACTTGAAGGTAAGACTGGGAGACAGAAGGTCTGTCTCATATATGTGTTCAGTCAGCACTGCCCACATGGACATGTAAAACACTGGAGTAAGGCCAGTACCTAGGCTGCCCTGTTGACCTGTGAGGTGGAGTGGGAGGGCTGGGTATGGTAGTCAGGCAGGAAAGGCATTGTTGGAGCTGAGGGAAAGCATTTTTATGCCAGGACTCTTTATAAAACTGTAAAGCACACTCTATGCATGAGGGAAAAAAAGTGTTCAACATCCTTAATAATTAGGGAGATGCAAATTAAAACTACTTTAAGATGCAGTAGTGGCACTCCTATCTTGGGGGTAATCAACAGGTGTACAATTGGACTTAAGCCCCACTCATGTGAGGGAACTCGTATGTGGTACTGTAAACATAGCCAAATATAAATGACTGGACATAGACCCTACAGAAAAATCTTTTGTCTCATCCCTAGACCAATGTAATTTCTTACTATATTCTGAATACCTGTCCTTATATTTACAGAAAAGTGTATGTCTCACCACTCATCAAAGAAGTTTTTTTTTCAACAAATGGAGACTATTACAAAGTTCCACAACTGGTCAAAGGCAGAAAATTTTTCTGAGGTTCTCAGCCCTAAGAGACACATCTACAATGCAACCTCTACACCTAAGGCCCAGGGAACATAGCAGAATGGGGGGGGGGGGCAAAAGGAATATTAATACATCTCTCAACTCCCACAGTGAAGCTTCCTTATGCAACAGATGATGATTAACCCAGAAAGCTACAACTGGCCAAAGTGAAGAAAATAAACTGCAGAGTGCTTATCGAATAGGACACCTATATCAAACTTCTGCTTCCTTAAGCTCAGGGACTCTTGTGGAAGAAGGGATAGAAAAATTGTAAGGACCAGAGGTGGTGGATGATCAACCACAAGGAAACAGTGCCAGGCAGCTAGGAAGTTACTCATAGAAGTCACAGCAACGGTAACAGCATGCACAAGACCCATGCAAGCTCAGCCAGACAAAATCCCAGTATAGAAGTGGGAAGTGAAGAACTCTTGGTAACTGATAACTAATGTGAGAGGGAGAGCTGGTTTTCTTTGAGGGTGTGATGATAAATAGGCTAACCAGCTCGAGTGGATGGACCCACATCAAAAGTCATTTGGTCATATAATTTGACTCAATATGCTTTAATATATATGATGAAGTACATGAAATCTAGTGGGGTGCTATAACAAGGGTGCAGATAGGGGAGAGGGTCTAAATATGATCAAAATATATTGCATGAAATTTTCAAAAATTCAATATTTTTTTGAAAAAAAAGAATTAAGAAAACATATGACCCAATTTAAAAATGGGCTACAAGGATTGGAGAAATGGTTCAGCGGTTAAGAGCACTGACTGATCTTCCAGAGGACCCGGGTTTGAGTCCCAGCATGCACATGGCTGCTAACAACTATCTGTAACTCCAGTTCCAGGGGTATCCAACACTCTCTTTTGACCTCCATGGGCATTGCCTGACACAGGTGCACTTATACCCATACAGGCAATACACTCATATGCATAAAATAAAAATAATAAATAAAGTATTTTTAAGTGGGCTATAGATCTGAACAAATAATCCTCAAAAAGAACTGGGTATTGTGGTGCATGCTTTTAATCCTAGCACTTGGGAGGCAGATCTCTGTGAGACTGAGTCCAGCCTGGTCTACATAACAAGTTCCAGGTCAGCTGGGGCTACAGAAAGACCATTTCTCAAAAAAGACAAAAAAAAAAAGTTCTCAAAAGAAGAAATACAAATGGCTAAGAAATGCCTTTAAAAGTGCTCAACAACCTTAACAATTAGGGAAATGCAAATTAAAACTACTGTAAAATTTTATCTTACCCCAGTCAGAATGGCTAAGATCAAGAAAACAAATGCTAGTGAGGACGTGGGAGAAAAGAGAACCCTCACTCACTGCTGGTGGAAATGCAGAATGGCATAGCCACTGTGGAGAACTCTTTAAAAAAAAAAAAAAAAAACTAAAACTACATCTACCATATGATCCAGCTACACCTTGGCATATACCAAAAGAACTCGGTATCCTACTAGAGAGGTACTTGCCCAGTCATGTTTATTGCTGCTCTTTTCACAATAGCTAGCAACTGGAAACAACCTTAATGCCCCTCAACTCATGAATAGATAATGAAAATGTTTGGCATGTTTACACTATGGAGTTCTACTCAGAGATTTAAAAACATCATGAAATTTGCAGGTAAATTAATAGAACTAGAAACTGTTGTACTAAGTGAGGTTAGCCAGAGTCAGAAAAAAACGATGCATGTTCTCTCTCATTTGTGGATCCTAGCTCCAAATCCTCAAATACAAGTGTGCTTCCCACCACTCATCAAAGAAGCTTCTTTTTACAACAGATGGAGACTACTACAAAGTCCTGCAACTGGTCAAATGCAAGGAACAGGAGACTGTAGGTACCCAACCTTAAGTGACACATCTACAGTGTGACCTCTAAACCCAAGGCTCAGGGCACAGGGAAAAAGAGGGGCAGAAAGAATGTAAGAGCCAGAGGGACAAGTCACCTGCTGCTAGTTAATACATTCTAGACATGATAGGAAAGCTACACCAGTGAAATCCCCACAGTATGGTGGTCTAGCGGGATCTGCATTATGACAAAACCAGGTGACAAGCCAGAGTGAAGAGGGGGAGTATGTAACAGGGTCCTACCTCAGTAGGAAAAGCTACAAGCAATCAATGGATACTGAGGGAGAGTGAACTGGATAGCCCTAACCACATGCACATATGAATAGACTCAGTACATTTTACATATGTATACATGTGCTTATAAATGTATATCTATGTAATGTTGGCTGGGGAAGTGGACCGGAGGTTGAGAGGGAGAGGGCAGAGGAAGGAGCCTGGGAGGGAAGGAAGTAGTGCAGGGGCAATGCTCATGTATGAAATTCTCAAAATATAAAAAAAGAAAAGAGATTCTTTTCAAATACCTTGGTTGAAACATTAGATACTTGGATACTACCTGATGACATGCTTAGCTTTTTGTTTGGTGGAAGCTAGCTTTCTGTTTGTAGAAACATTAGATACTTGGATACTACCTGATGACATGCTTAGCTTTTTGTTTGGTGGAAGCTAGCTTTCTGTTTGTAGAAACATTAGATACTTGGATACTACCTGATGACATGCTTAGCTTTTTGTTTGGTGGAAGCTAGCTTTCTGTTTGTAGAAACATTAGATACTTGGATACTACCTGATGACATGCTTAGCTTTTTGTTTGGTGGAAGCTAGCTTTCTGTTTGTACACTTTGAAGGATTTACACACTGGTCACAAAGATATTATAGAACATCAAATAGCTACTCTGGGGGCAAAGATGGCTTGCAACATTCCAAACTCTCCACAGTCATTGAAGTTCTAGTCAGCCAACCTTGAAGAAGGTTCAGTGGAAGGTGCAACTTCTTTCTGGAACTCTCATTTGCATTTTTTACCAAAAATATATTCCTTGCATATAACTTTTTTATTTGTTTACTTTTATTAACTGTGTAAGTGTTTTGCCTACATATATGTCAGTATACCCATGTTGTGCAATGCCTACAGAGGGCAGAAGAGTGTGTTGGATCCCCTAGAACTGGAGTTACAGACAGTTGTTAGCCTCCATCTGAGTGCTGGGAACCAAACTTGGGTCCTTTACAAGAGCAGCCAGTACCCTTGACCACTGAGTCATCTTTCTGGCTCCCCATACCTGTAACTTTTGTATTTCTGTTTTATGCTTAATATGTCCTGTCCTTTTTTGCATAATTTCTGAATTTAGAAAAATCATTTCCTTTAAAAAATTTTTAAAATTATGTGTATGTATATGTGTGTGTCGGCAGAAGCCAGAGGCATCAGATCCTCCAGGAGCTGTAGTTACAGGCAGTTATGAGCCTCCTGATGTGGTTACTAGGTATTGAATTTGTGTCCTCTGGAAGAGGAACAAGTGTTCTTAACCACTGAGCCATGTCTCCGGTTCAAGACAAATCATTTTTTTAACAAAGTAAAATAATGTTATATTTTATTGAAAATCCAGGAAACTACCTGTGTCTGAAACATGAGAAAAACATGTTAACAGTCATGTTTTCTTTTACCAACAAGTTGACATCAACTATTTGTTAAAGATTTAAGTCCTATGGGGGCTCGAGGGATGGCTTGGTACTTATGAACACTGGCAGAAGATCCAGGTTGGTCCCCAGCACCCCATGGTGGCTAACAACCAATCATAATTACAACTCTAGGGAATCCAACACCCTTTTCTGGCCTCCACAGACATTATACATACATGGTACACTTACATACATTTATCAAAATACTCATACACATAAAATAAAAATAAGTAAATAAAATAATTTTAACAATTTTTAATTCCTATTGTAAGAAACATTAATATTAGTCTTTTCTTCCAAAGCCTGTAAAACTTGGTTTATGACAAGGAATTCTAATGTTTTTTTGTTTTTTTTGTTTTGTTTTGTTTTGTTTTGTTTTGTTTTGCATTGGACAGGTTTATTTGACTTTTAACTAGTTTATTTTACATAAACAAATCAGTTACTGATTTAAATGCTCATTCAAATCTTGATAGTCATACTCAGATATACATCAGTAGCCAGATTATTAATTGATGCTCATCTCAGTAATATTTCTCAGCTATAGAGACAAGCTTTTGAGATGTTCAGAAAAAACACCCACTAATTCCAGTAACATCATTAACCTCTTAATTTCCTTATGACCACAGCAGTAACCATGGAGTGCAGTCTGTATAATTGCTGCTGTGGAGTCCACGGAACACTTGTATGAGTTTCCCAAACCCAAAATTTTTGGACTACTTCTCTGATAAATATGACCCAATAGGTCACAGAATATCAAGGTTGAGGGGGAGCCTGATTTTTTGACAGCTCAACTGGCTTCATCCCCGGCTTTGTTGGATACTTCTTGTCTTCTATGACAACTCTCCATTCCCACTATCCTTTGGAACAACAGTGAAAACAATGAAGACAGGTGCCATATCAAGAAGTTAAAAGAAATCTAGGACGATATCTTTTTGAACCCGAGTTAGAGACATAAATGCTTCTTTTTAAAATATTTTTATTGAACTTCTGTAATTTCATAAAACAGTTCTTAATCAAATTTAGACCCCCCTCCACCACCCATGGCTCCCTCTAACCCCTGGACCTCATGTATTCCACCATACATGTTAAGTCCTATTCATTCAGGCATTTGTATCCAAATATCCTTCAGTGTAAATTCATCCACTGAAGTCTAGTCAGCCCCTCTAGTGATTGTATGTAAGTCATACTCTCCCTCACCTGGCAGCAATCAGTCTCCAATAGTTCTCAGTTAGTGCTGGCCTACCACCTATTTCTCTCCTCCTCTTTGGGTCCTTGTTTAATTGAGTTGACGTGGGTCCAGTGTGCCACCATTGCCACAAGTTCACATGTGCAAGCTTCCAGTGGCCTGAAAGCCTCTGCTTCCCTGTGTTCATGAACCAGTCCTGGCTCTTACAATCTTTTTGGCCCCTCTTCCACAATGGTCCCTAAGCCATGGGTGGATGAGGTTCCATATAAGAGACCTGTCCTATACTCTACAGTCTCTTACTCCTTAAAACTTGGATAGTTGTGGCCTTCTGTGTGCATCACACTCTGTTGTATAAGGAAGCTTTACTGATGAAAGTTGAGGGATGCATTAGTTTTCTCTCTACCCCTTGTTCCGCTATGTTCCATGAGCCTTCATTGTAGAGGTTCAACTGTAGATGTGTTACCTAGTACTGGGCATCTCTCAGGTGTATGTTCTCTATGTCTGACCAGATGTGCAGTTCTGCAGTAGCCTCCATCTGTTACAAATAGAAGCTTCTTTGACGAGTGGTATACAGTATGCTTATCTGTAAATATAAGGATTGATATTTAGCATATAGTAAGAAATTTCATTTGTTTAGACATACTAAAGAGAAAGGGTTTTCTCTAAAAAAAATTCT
Source organism: Nannospalax galili (assembly GCF_000622305.1). Classification (NCBI taxonomy): domain Eukaryota; kingdom Metazoa; phylum Chordata; class Mammalia; order Rodentia; family Spalacidae; genus Nannospalax; species Nannospalax galili. The sequence continues at coordinate 6,650,996 of NW_008358517.1, forward strand.
TGGATGAATGGTGTACAATATGCTCATCTGTGAATATAAGGATAGATATTTAGCATATAGTAAGAAATTTCATTTGTCTAGACATATGAAAGAGATAGGGTTTTCTCTAGACTCTATGTCCTCTTCTGCTATGTGTATTTGGCTGAGTTTACAGTGCTGCCCATGATTTCCCTCTCATTGAGAGGGCTTTAACTCCAATTAGTTTTTGATTGGCCCCAGATAACAGTGCCACTACTGCACCAATAGAGGTAGTTTGCCATGCTGGTTGTTATGGTTATTAGGCTTTAGGGCTGGGTTGGACCATTGATTGTTTTTCTCCCTTGGCAGTTTACATAGTATCATCTAGCATTATGATAGACTTTGGGTAGAAGGCTTCCAGGTCAGTTCCTGCTCCATTGCTTCAAGTCCTTTATCCTAGTATGTCCTGTCTTCAACAATTGGGTCTTGGTTTGGCAATAGCCTGTGTTATTTTGGGAGTCTCCTGGACCAACTTCACCAACCACTCAAAGGGAGGTCTCTTCTGTTTGGCACTGTGTTCTTTGCCAAGCAGCTTCCAGGTATACACGTGCATTAATGTTCAGACACTGTATGTGCATTTCTCATGGGGTTTCAAGGGCATCACTTTTCCCTCTAGGTTTCCTAGACCCCCAAGATTCATTCATCTCTACTCTTTTTTTCTCCATTTGGCCTCCCTCCTTCCTCCCTAGTCCCAGTGCCCTCATTATCTCCACCCTCCCCCCAATACCACCCACCCTCCTACATCCTCCCTCTCCTGACTTCCTTTCCTCCTCCACTCCATGGCCCATTGCATGTTCCTCCTTCCTCTTCTCCCTGTTGAATACTCCCACTTTCCCAGCTTCCCTCCTGGTAACATCTGTTCCCTACTATCTCCCTTTCAGGTGTTTCTTTTCCTTTTCCTCCATGTATCCTTTCCCTTTTCCTAGATCCTGGTGTTACATCAGAATTTATATGCTCACATATAAGGGATTGGTGCTACAATCCACAAATGAAGGAGAACATATGTTTCTTGCTTTTTGGCATTTGTGTTACTTCCATTTACTTGAAAATTTCATTATTTCATCTTTGACCTCATTAAATTAAAAAGCATCTGTACAACAGAAGAAACAACCAAGGAAGGGAAGAGAAAACTCAATGAATGGGAGAAAATATTTCCAGCTACACATCTGACAGAAGATTCATATCTAGAATATACAAAGAACTCAAAGAACAAAGAGATACTAAAATAAACAACCCAATTAAAAAAATGGGTGATAGACCTGAACAGAGAGTTCTCAAATGAAGAAATTAAAATGGCTAAGAAGCACCCTAAAAAGTACAAAACATCCTCCAAACCAATTCCTCACTGTAGTCCCCAAGAGCCCTCTGGGCTTGTTCCCACCCCCACCTCCCTTTGCATTCCTGGGCAGAACAGCTACCAGCTTTCTGGGGTCAGCATCTTTCCTGGGTAAGTTCTGTGGCACCTACTGCACCTTGATTCTCTAGCCTCATCCACCCTCCCAGCTCCCCCACCTCATTTCTCCTCCTAGCCTTGGTACTGGCCCACTTCTTGTCTTGGCAGCCCAGACCGCTGGACTGACCTCTTGGCCCAGAATCCCCACTGCTTCCTGATCCTTTGCATCCAAACCAACCCAATTCCTCCCTGTAGTCCCCAGGAGCCCTCAGGGCCTCGTCCCATCCCCACCTCCCTTTGCAACCCTGGGCAGCACAGCTACCTGCTTACTTAGATCAGCATCTTTCCTGGGCCCTGCTCCAAGGCCATTCCATCCCCCAAACTCCTGAGGCCAGCATCTTTCCTGGAGGGATCCAGACCTTAGGAGAAAGCCCAAGAGCATCTGATCCTCATCCAACTTGGGCCTCTGTGGGAACTCCTGAGCAGCAAGACAAAAGGAATTTGGCCACTCCAATATAAAATCAAAAGAGAGAATCTAAAGCCTACACCAAACAGCTTTTCATGTCCAACAAGTAAATCACAAAGCCACATAAAGTCTACAAAAAGAAGCAGACCTAAACTCAACAAAGGAAGGCTTGAGTCTCACACAAGAATCAGAAACTACAAAAGAAATCCACATGTCAAAGTCACAGAGAAAAAATAATAACAAGAAAAGCCAAAATAGTATATCCCCACCAAGTCCCAACAGTCCTGTAAAGGAGTACAGTGAGAACACCATAGATATAACAGAGGACATGGAATCCAAAAGAACAATTATAAACATGATAAAAGAATTCAGCAAATTTAAAGAACACATAAAGAAATAAAAAAACTGAAAGAAGATGGGGATAAATTTCTGAAGGAATTCAGAAAAGAGTTAGAAATATTGAAGAATACTCAGGCTGAAATGAAGAAGGAAGTAAAACACTCAGTGAACCAATTAGAAATAACAGGAGAAAGGCTCACCAATAGGATGAATGAAATGGAAAACAGAAGATCAAGAATGGATAGGAAAGTGGAAGAATTAGATCACTCAAGCAAAAATTATGAAAAATTTAAGAAAACAAAAGAATGGAATATGTAGGAATTGTGTGACACCATAAAAAGACTAAACTTATGAATCATAGGCATACAGGAAGGAGAAGAATCTCAGAATAATGGCATGGACCAGATCTTCAACAGGATTGTGGAAGAAAATTTCCCAAAATTAAAGAAAGATATGCCCATACCATTACAAGAAGCATATAGAACACCAAATAGACAGGATCACAAAAGAAACACTGCATGGCACATCATAGTAAAAACACTAAACATACAGAACAAAAAGAAAATACTGAAAGCTGCAAAAGAAAAACAAGTCACATATAAAGGAAAACCCATAAGGATCACAGCTGACTTTTCAGTGAAAACTGAAAACCAGAAGAGCCTGGACCAATGTATTCCCAGTTCTAAATGACCACAGATGCCAACCAAGATTACTTTACCCAGCCAAAATGTGTATTATAGTCAAAGGGGAAAGAAAAATCTTCCATGACATAAATAGGCTGAAAGAATTCATGTCCACAAAACCAGCCCTTCAGAGAGTTCTTGAAGCAATACAAAGAGCTGAAGAAAGGAATGACTATACCCAAGGGGTTACAGAAAGAAATTCAATGAATGTATGACTATGGAAATGCACAGCTACACCAAGAATATGAATAGAAATGAAAATAACAGGAATCAATACACCTCTTTCGTTAATAACTTTAAATATCAATGGACTGAACTCCCTAGTCAAAAGACACAGACAAGTTGAATGGACTAAGAAACAAAACCCATCTTTTTGTTGTCTGCAAGAAACTCATCTCGCTTTCAAGGACAGGCACTACCTTAAGGTGAAAGGATGAAAAAAAATATACCAAACAAAGGGTACAAAGAAAAAAGCAGGCATTGCAATTCTAATATCTGACAAAATAGACTTTAAACTAAAACTAATCAGAAGAGATAAAGAGAACCACTTCGTTCTGATCAAAGGAACACTAGACAAAGAAGATATTACAATCATGAACATAGATTCACCAACTCTGGTGCACCCAACTTCATAAAAAAAATACTACAGGACTTTAAGACCCAGATTAATACCAACTCATTAATAGTAGGGGACTTCAATACCCCACTGTCTCTATTAGATAGGTCAACAGGGCATAGAGTTAACAGAGAGACATCTGAATTAAACAATATGACATATATCAAATGGACCTAACAGACATCTACCGAGTATTCCACCCAAGCACCAAAGGACATACTTTCTACTCAGCACCCCATGGAACCTTCTCCAAAAATGACCATATACTGGGGCACAAAACAAACCACAACAAATACAAAAATATTGAAATATTTCCATGCATTCTATCAGACCACATTGCAATAAAGCTTAGAACAACACCCGAAGAAGCCAAAATCACCACACGAACGCTTGGAAATTAAACAACATACTCCTCAATGATGAATGGGTCAAAAGAGAAATTAAGAAAGAAATAAAAGTATTCCTGGAACTAAATGAAAAGGACAATACAACACAACAAACCCTCCGGGAGATATTGAAAGCAGTTCTTAGAGGGAAGTTTATAACTCTAAGTGCCTACATCAAAAAATCAGAAAGAACACAAATAAATGACAACATTGCAACTCAAGCCACTTGAAAATTAACAACAAATGAAACTGGATCCAGCAAACAAGAAGAAATAACAAAACTCAGAGCAGAAATTAATGAAATAGAAACAAAGAAAACAATACAAAGAATCAACGAATCCAACAGCTGGTTCTTTGAAAAGATAAACAAGATTGAGAGACCGCTAGCCCAGTTAACCAAAAGAAAGAAACTAAACCCTATCTTTCACCTTGCACAAAAGTCAACTCTAAATGGATCAAAGACCTCAATGTGAAGCCTGAAACTCTGAAAGTGTTAGAAGAAAATATTGGCAATAACCTACAAGATATAGGTGTAGGGAAGGATTTTCTAAACCAGATATCAATAGGTTAGGAAACAAGGTCAAGAATCAACAAGTGGGACGTCATTAAACTAAAAAGCTTCTGTACATCAAAAGAAGCAACAAAGGACGTAAAAAGAAAATCCACAGAGAGGGAGAAAATCTTCACCAGCAACACATCTGACAGAGGTTTAACAACCAGAATATATAACGAACTCAAAAAACAAAGTTATCAAGAAAGGAAGCAACCCAATTAAAAGATGGGCGAAGCCGGGAGTGGTGGTGCACACCTTTAATCCCAGCACTCCAGAGGCAGAGGCAGGCAGATCTCTGTGAGTTCAAGGCCAGCATGGTCTACATAGTGAATTCCAGGACGACTGGGGTACAGGGAGACCCTGTCTCAAAAAGACCAAAAAAAAAAAAAAAAA
>NW_008358517.1:6656258-6661271 GCF_000622305.1 Nannospalax galili
ATGTGGTTCATTTTCACGATGGTGTTTGATTCAGCAGTAAGGAAAGATGAAATCATGAAATTTGCAGGTAAATGGATGGAACTAGAAACTGTTATACTAAGTGAAGTAACACAGACTCAGAAAAAAAAAAACGACATATGTTCTCCCTTATATGTGGATCCTAGAATCAAACCCTGATAAGTGAGTATGTATCCAGACATAACTACAGGAACCAGGATAATGGAAAGGAATGAGGGGGGTAAAGGAAAAGAAAGAACCTGAAAGAAAAGAACAGTAGGAAACAGGCCTTACTAAGGGAGGTATGGATAAAAATTGGGTTAGTTTAAGGGAGAGGGAGGGAAGGGTATACAAGGAACCTAGGGGATAAAGGGAAAGAAGGAGCTCAAGGCAGGTAGGACCATAGGAGAAGGGTATTAGTAAGGGAGAAATGGGAAAAAATGGGGACACCTTAATTGGGGAAACCATGATGGAAGGGTGAGACAATGCAAGAGATAAATAATGCCTAGTCAGTTTTAAAAACCAGAGGGAACCATATTAGGCCAACAACTACTGACAAATTATACATCGCAGATCAAGAAATATATGTCTGGGCAAGGTTTACCTGAGAACAATTGGTCTTTGCCCAAGCTTTATCTACATGAAACATAGTAATTAAAAGTACCATACTGGTGGAACTAACCTTCTTGGATGCTCAACAGCCATACTAACTTGGTCAGAAGGACATAAAGAACAGTTTTTGCTCCTTGCCCTCCTACGTCAACTAGTTCCAGGGGACTATGAGCATCTCTCAAAATGTCCTATAACTGTGGTGAGTCACCTGTCTATCTTGATCAAGGGGGCCATGGAGACCCCACAAGATGGACTTGAACCAGATTCCAGTCTACAAAGAGGAGGGTCTACACAGAGGAAACATTTCCTCCATGGTCGAGCAGGACCTTTGACTTATCTTCACATAAGTGGAACTGGTAAAAGAAAGGAGCCAGGGGCTCTTCCCAAATCCATGTGACACCGAAGAACAGACCCTCAAATGACCTTAAGAGTAAAAATAAATTGGTTTATCTGGGCCAACTGTATGGCCTTAAACACCCAAAAAGGAAAGTATAACCAAAGATTAAAGGGGCCAACATAATTTTTTAAGCATCCATATGTTTAGCTAAAGGCTACATAACAAGAAACTATGCCAGATAGGAGATACCTTCTTTTCCGTTGTTGGCCAGCGTGGCCCAAGAGACTTCCAGATAGTAACCCAGCATAAAACTGGGAAAATGAACAGCATACCCCAATATAATCTAAAGGAATACTGACAACTGATTGCTGCTAGATGAGAAACAGCTGACCTTCCTAAAATAAAGACCTCTAGATAGGAAGACTAGATCCACCGGATGGACAAGTAGTGGGGAACAGCTGGGGGTGCCAACAACACAGCAGACACTAGCAGGGAAGACAGAGTAAAAGTGGGGTGGGGGAGGCTATGGGAGGGTGCCATCTTGGAAGTGAGTATATAGATGAATAAGATTGTTTGGGATGTTCTGTGTGATACACACACACACACACACACACACAAATTTAACAGATTTTAAAAATGAGTTATATTTGAGGAGGAAGCATAAAATTTTTTGTCATATTAAGTAGTAGAGGTGATAAACATTACCACTGAAATCTACCCAATGACTTTATATCTATACACAGGTGCCAAGGATCCAAGTGTAACCAACCATGACTAGCAATAATCAGATACATACAGATTAGAGATGCACGTGCCAACTTTTAAGTGTCATTAACAAAAACATTGAGTCTTTCTGTAAGAAACAGTATATTTTAAAATTAAATGGAGATCTTTTTAAACTTAAAAACTCATTCAATTTTATGTCTTACAGGGTTTATACTGAGTTCAATTTTGTATAACTGTATTAATTCAACTGTGAGCCTAAAAATTTTATAGTTACTTTTGAAAGAGATGTATCTTTGCTCTGGAAATTGTTATTATGTTAAAGCTGTAATGAAATGCTTCTTCTAAAAAACTAAGAAAAATAAATATACCCCCAAATAATAAAATATTTTAAAAATCCAAAACTATATTTATTTATTTGTGTGGGGGGGGGCATGTGTGTGGGTGAGTGGGCAGGTGTGTGTGCTTTCTGTCTGCATACAGAGGCCAGAGAAGAGCACTGTTTCTATCTAATGGACTAGCCTGCTCTATCATTCCCCACTTTATTTTCTTGAGACAGGGTCTCTTGCTAACTTGGAGTTAGGCTGGAAGTCAACAAGCCCCAGGGATCTTATGCCAGATAGGAGATACCCTCGTTGATGGCCAGAGTGGCCCAAGAGACTCCCACATGGAGTTACCCAGCATAGAACTGGGAAAATGAACAGCAGACCCCAATCTTATCTAAAGGAATATTGACAATTGATTGCTGCTAGATGAGGAACAGCTGATCTTCCTAAAACAAGGAACTCTAGATAGGCTGACTAGATTCAGTGGATGGACAAGCACTGGGGAAGGGCAGAGGGGTGCTGACAACACAGTGGACAGTAACAGGGATGGCAGTCTATATGGGCTCCAGTGGGGGGGGCGCTATGGGAGGGTGCATTTGGTTTGTGAGTATATAGATGAATAAGATTAATTGGGATGTTCTATATGAAATACATACAAAAAAATCAACAAATAAAAATACTGAGTTATATTTGAGGAAGAAGCATAAAAATTTGCTTCATGTTAATTAGTAGAGGTGAAAAACATTACCATTGAAATCTACCTGATGACTTTATATCCATGCTCAGGTGCCAAGGATCTCAGTAAGTAACCGACTATGACTAGTAATAATAAGATACATCAAGATTAGAGACGTATGTGCAAACATCTGTTAGTAGCATTATAAATGAGTTTTTCTGTATGAAACAGTATATTTTAAAATGAAATGGAGATCTTTTTTAAAGGTTAAAACCTCATTCAATTTTATGTCTTACAGGGTTTATACTGAGTTCAATATTGTATAACTGTATTAATTCAACTGTGAACCTAAAAATTACAGCCAGTTTTGAAAGAGATGCATCTTTGCTCTGGAAATTGTTATTGAATATGTTAATGTTGTAATGAAATGTTTCTTCTAATCATGTGGTTATTAAATAAGTAATAATAAAAAAGAATATAGGTTGGACTTACTAGATATTTTTCTTTCGATGGTGTCATTAGTTTAAAATAAGATTTTTTTAAACTTTTAAGCTATTAGTTGCAACAGTGCATCTCTTGTGTGAACTTGGAGGGTGGGAGAAGGTTAGCCTGTTTATATACAGAAAATATACTCATGCAGATGTGCTCACATGCTCTACACAGTATTGATACCTGACTTAGAAAAAAAAGAATATATTTCACATAGTAATGCATTACCTTTCAGTTATAAGTGTGTAGCAGAACTTCTGGGGACTGAGGGAAACCCCAACAGAATCAAGCTTAAAGCTGACATGCAGTTTGACTTACTATTACTTTTTACTTTTAAACCCACATAACCTTCTAAATTACTTACTGCTCTCAAGGGTCTACCTTCCTCTTAGTCTCTCCAAATTGTAAACTTGAAATTCTTTTGCCTTTTGTCTTTCGTTTATTGTCACATTCAATCAGTCAAGAAATTTAGCCAATTCTACCTCAGCAGGATTTCTAGAAGATTGTTCTTTTCATCTTTAGCTCAGGCCTTTATTGCCTCCTGTCTGAATTACTGCAGTGACTTCTTTCCCTGCAGAAGACCTTGGTGATAGAGGCCTATTTTGAACACTGTGCTCCTTGTGAGAAGGCAGTCTGTTCTAATAACACTGTAGTTTCCAGAGATAACTTTGTACTACCATAAAAAAGGAACAGACTCTGTATTTTTAAACAGCTCCTCATGATTTTGATGTCTGACTAGGTTTGGAGCTGTTGCCTAAAGGAAAAGAAGCAGGATGTTTAGATTATTGTTTGGCCACTGTTAATTTGCTGCATGAATTTTTAATCTCTGTTTTCTTGACTGTGTGTATACAATGTGACCAGTGGCCTCCTTTTTCCATAAAGATGAAATGTATTCCTTTGAACTGTAAGCCAAAATAAACCTTTTCTCTCCTAAGTTGCTTCTGGTCAGGGTTTCTGTCATAACAGTGAGAAAGGTAAAGACAGATTTTATGTTGTACAGTTCCTTGAGAACCTAGTGATTGACAATTTCTTGGTTGATAAGTAATCCTAAAGTTACTATGACATTTCTATTTTCTCAGGTGTAGATTCTGTTCCCTGTATCCCTATAGAATTAGGTGTTAGGTGTTATTACTATTTATTTCCAAATTTTAATATTGATATTATTTCATTTCCTCCTAAAATGGCCCAATTTATATTTTGCCTTGCCAAATCCATTTCCATCTTCAAAATGGCTTAATGTTGTTTTATTATTGAAATGTTACTGCTTTATTAAAGGTATTTCACATAGGAAAAAAAAAGTGCTCAACATCCTTAGTAATTAGAGGAATGCAGATAAAAACCATTTTAAGATTCCATCTTACCCCAGCCAGACTAGCTAAGATCAAGAGAACAAAAGACTCCAAATGCTGGAGAGGATGTGGAGAAAGAGGAATGCTCATTCACTGCTGGTGGGAATGCAGACTGTGCAACCTCGATGGAAAGCAGTGTGGAGAACGCTTAAAAAACTAAAAATGAACCTACCATATGCTCTAATTATAGCAGTCCTTGGCATATACCCAAGGACTCATCCTACTGTAGAGATACCTGTACATCCATGTTTGTTGCTGCTCTCTTCACAATAGCTAAGAAATGGAAACAACCTAAATTTCCCTCACTTGAAAAATGGATAGTGAAATGTGGTATGTCTACAAAATGGAGTTCTACTCAGTAGTAGAAAAGGAATTCTATTTTTTTTATTAGAAGAAGCATTTCATTACAACAGCATTAACCTATTCAATAACATTGTTCTGAGCTAGGGTACATCTCTTTCAAAATTGGCTGTACATTTTTAGGTTTACAGATGAATTATTACG
>NW_008358517.1:6670464-6681729 GCF_000622305.1 Nannospalax galili
GGCCGGGTCCAGAGGCAGTACTCCTGGGGCCCAAGGAAGCCATCAAGCTGATCTTGGTGAAAAGGGTCAGGAAGCAGCACTGGCTCCCCAGGTGTCTGGGGCCCCAAGACTAGGAATGGCACAGGGCCCAAGCTTGGAGTAGAGAACAGCGGGGGGAGATGGAAGGGTGAGCAGGGCTGGGGGAGTCAAGGTGCGGAGGGATGCGGTAGACTTACCCCAAGAGAGGCCTGAGGACAGGAGAGCGGGCCAGGAGAATTAGCCAGTGGTGCAGGTCCGGGAAGCAGGGAGAGGTGAGGGCGGGTCCAGGTCCCGCGGAAGCAGTGCTCCTGGAGCCCAAGGAAGGAACCAATCTGGCCTGGGCAAAAAGGATCAGGAAGCAGCACCGGTTCCCCAGGTATCTGGGGACCCAAGACCAGGAATGGCACAGGGCCCAAACCAGGAGCAGAGAACAGTGGGGGAAATGGAAGGGTGAATGAGGCTGGGGGAGTCAAGGCTCGGAGGGCTCCGCGATGGACCCACCCCGAGAGCGCAATTCTAATCTTTTAATCCCACCAAACCCTGTAAGAATTTTGTTTAAGGAAACATCCTGATGCATTCCTGAACTCAATGTTCTGGGGCAATGGAGCTCTTTTCCCTTCCTTTTTAATTTAATTCTTTTAAACTAGCCAAATCAGGAAACACTGGGGAGTTGGACCCCAACCAATGGGGAAAGTTGACGCAGCACTCCTGAGTTAGGGATTGACACCTACCAAGTTTCTGGGTCCTGTGTGCTTACTGGATCTGACTGACCATGCAGCACACCCTTTTGTAAAAGTAAAATCTGTCTTGCTGAGTTATTTTTGCTTTGTCTGCATGTACTTTGTGCAGTATTGGTGGGGTCCTTGGATCTCAGACTTTATTTCTAACAGTATTATCACAAACACTTAGATACAAGCTAACCAAAGACAGGAAAAAAGGCTTGCATCTCTGCCTTCACCTAATGTCTGTGTCTTTTATATTTTGTCAGCCTCCTATACTGGGTCAGTGCATGTTATTCACTTGGTTTCTGTCCATCCAACCCATTTCATATCCCTTCAAAGATGGTAAGTTATTGACCCAAACCTACAGTCAACTTGGATTCCAAGAACAGTAAAGCTTCTCAGCACAGACCATCCCCCATATAAGTGAAATTATCCACAAGGGCAAAGCGACACTCTGGAGCAGCAATCAACACCTGAGAACCTGTTTCATTCCCTCCAACAATAAAGACTTCTTAGGACAACCTTGCAGAAGGAGAACAGGGGCAATGATTAAGGAGACCACACCTTGCTTAATTGTGTGTATCTCTTGCCCCTCCTCTCAATTCTTTTTCCATTTAAATTCAAAGCTCAGGTCAACACTTGAAGACAGACAGGTTAGTAGATCCTTTCATCTTGTCTCCTCACCCTATGTGGCCATATTGACCAAACCTGCACCCTTTGTCTCCATCATTACTCATCTCTTTAATTTGAATATTGGGACCAATGGTTAAACCAAACTTGTTGGATGTGCCAGAGCCAGGACTTTGGCCCTAAACTTTTATTACACTATAAACCGAAAGAAGTTTGGGCTCATTTAACAATTCTAATTTATGTGAGTACTCCTTTATCTTATAAGCAATCAATTACCATATAAACTAGTAATCACATGTGGAAGAAATGCATACATAGTATAAAACCTCAAACATTTTGTAGATTTCATTTAGATTTTTCACTTGCCAGTTTGTAAAACTAAACTATTGATCTGATTATTTTTTCCATAGCACTAAGCAATTCTTAATCCTAAATCTGTACTTCCAGAGACAGGATTCAATAGAAACAAGGTTGTCAAGGGGTGGGGAGATGACTCAGTGGTTAAGAGCAAGTACTGTTCTTGCAGAAAGCCTGAGTCCAATTCCCAGAAACCACATCAGGCAGCTCACAGGCACCTGTAATTCTAGCTCCTGGGGGATCTGACTCCTCTGGCTTCTGTGAGCACGTATACTCTGGTACATACACACACACACACACACACACACACACACACACTATTGAAAACTAAATTCTAGGGGCTGGAAAGATGGCTCAGCACTTGGGAATTCTTGCAGAGGACCTGGGTTTGAATCCCAGCACCCTCATGGCAGCTAACAACTGTATTTAACTCCAGTTCCAGGGGATCCAGCAGCCTCTCTGTCTTCCGAAGGCATTGCACGACATGATTGCACTTACCTACATGCAGGCAATAGATGCATACACATAAAAATTATTTTTAAAAAGCCAAAATTTTAAAAAACTTTCAAAAGAAACAAGATTGTTGATATTGGGCTGTGCCTGCCCTAAGTTACTCCCCTTTGTGTAAAGCAGTGGTTTTTCAGACTGTGTTATGTCCTGAGAGACTCCATTTTTAAAAAATTATTTTTATTTTTTATGTGTATGAGTGTATTGCCTACATGTATACAGGTACACCTGTGTCAATGCCCATGGAGGTCAGAAAAGAGTGTCTGATCCCCTGGAACTGGAGTTATGGACAGTTGTTAGCCACCATGTGGATGCTGGGAAAGGAACCCAGGTCTTCTGCAAAGCAGCCAGTGCTTTTAACTGTTGAGCCATCTCTCCAGCCCAGAGACTCCATTTTATAAGCAGATTTTTAATCTCAGTTTTAAGATGGAGGATGACTATGCAACTGGGTGGGAAAGTGACTAGCACCATCTGTCCAGTACCACCTGTATGACATAGACTGATAAATGACTTATTCCTGGGAGTAGAAAGGGTCAGAAAATGACAACTTCTACTCCAGGGTACAGCCTTACCCTCAACAATAGTTACTTTAATCTGTATGTGTTGCAGGGCTTGGGAAGGGTCCCTGTCCTGTTAGGCTCCTGGAATTCAAGGTGACTAAACAGGAAAGGTTAAGGACAAGGGTTTATTTCTGTGGCTTCATCCGAAGTAAAGGAGATAGATATAAAGGTATACATGTCAGGCTTTCAACTTGCTGTTAGTTACCCTGTGGGCCCAAGGGAGGAGTGAATGTTTCTAGCCAAAGCACTTTTTACATGTGAGTTTCATCCTGCCCCAAGATTACATAAGTGGTAAACAATTGACTGTGTGGGACTCTTCAGTATGCAACTTTTTGTGAATTATCCACGCTGGGGTGTGATTTTCCGGTGCTGTAGCTCCTTGTAAATCACCCATGATCCTGTAAGCAACCCCAATAAACTCTAGTCTCCAAGTTGGATGCACACAGAATCCTTTCTTTGGACCAGGACCTGTGAAATTATAACTATACCTAACTACTTACAATTTTGTAGCTTATGAATCATCTTTAATACTCTTTCCCATTGTACTCAGACCTGAGTTTGTCAGACTCTTCTGACAATGAGGCCTACTTATCTTTCAACTATACAAGGTCGTCCAATCTTACAGAATGTGTTAGGGTTCAAATAACTTTTAACTTCCCTAGAACACTACAATTTCCTTAAATTATTTTTCAAAATATATAGAAAAAAGCTTTGTGGTTAAGTCCAGTCATGGACACTAGGTGGCATCACAAGACCCTCTCCTGGACTGTTTCTAATAACCCAGCTGCTCCCTATTCATAGCCTAGAAACAGGGAAAGCTTCCTTTTCTTTATAAAGAATCTTGTTTTCCTAAGCACCTAATTTCCTGCTGTGACTATTAAATAGGGAAACAAAGCACATTTGTAGACGAAGCCAGGGCTGATCTAGTCAAAATATTGCATCTGAACTCCGGAGCTGTCATGTATCAGTGGGTTTTCCTGGAAAATGTCTGTTCCCACCCTGTATGCATCTAACCAGAATACCAGAACAACCAAATGAAATGGTATATGAGGACTGCCAATTTTAAAACTGAAAACCAATATGCACCAGTGTGGGCTGGGCATGGTGGTGCACACCTTTAATCTCAGCATGGAGACAGAGGCAGGCAGCAGATGTCTGAGAGTTTAAGGCAAGCCTGGTGCACATAACAAGTTTCAGAGTAACCAGAGCTACATAGTGAGACCCAGCCTCAAAAAAAAAAAAAAAAAAGAGAAAAAGAACGAGAGATTCACCAGTGAGATGGTTCTGTGGGTAAAGCACTCCCCAACAAGCCAGGTGATCTCAGTTGCATTACTGGGACCCACATAATAGGAGAGAATTGACTCCCAAAAGTTGTCTTCTGACCTCCATGCATGCACTGTGGTACATGCACTCATGTACACACACACACACACACACACACACACACACACACACACACAAAATGTAATTTTAAAATTTTTTAAAGAAAATTTTTTCAACTTTTTTCAGAGCATTCCATGGGAGGGAACATGAAATCACTTTTTAGATTCAAGGCTATAACAAGATTTGTTTTGGATGCCTGTGTGCTGTTTGGGGAGTAGACAGCAACTTATTTCAAGTGACTTAGGCAAAGTATACATTCCCAACAAACAATATTAAGGTGGTCCAAACAATTGAAAATTGGTTAATGTTGGTTGTCAACTTGACTGGATCTGGGATATAGACACACATCTCGGTGGGTCTGCAAGAGTATTTCCTGGAAGATTAACTGACAGGAGGAAGACCCTCCTCCAGAGTGGGCAGCACCTTCAGGCTTGGCCTAGGTCTAAAGCGATGCTGCTTTTCACCTGCCCACCTTCACTCCTTGGTGATGATGGGGACTGCATCTACTGTTTCTGCTGCCATCTTCATGGACCTCTTCAGCTTTCCAAATGGACTGAGGATCAATGGAGAACTCCAACCAATACAAAAATGTATTCAAAAGTTATATAAGTTGTCACATGGGCACTAGAGTCATAACCCAGCAGAGATGGATATCTGGACAGGCGTTTGTTAGCATGGCTGCAATGGCCGGGTTGCCAATGGCCTGGACAGCGTTCCATGTACATCCTGTGAAGTAGAGGTCAGTACAGAAGACCATTCTGATGGCCAGGGTCAGTGTGAATGGAATTTCATGCCACCTAAGATTCACTCACATATCTCCCTGATTAGAAGTTCATTCACATATGAATACCTAAGTACTCATGTCTTCCAAGGGTCTGTCTTCAGTCCTGTCCTCTCTACCTAGTTCCAGACCATATATTCACATTAGCACCTCAAAAATTTTGTGTTTTAAACAGAATTCATCACCTGTTCTTACAAACCTGCCTTTCATTTATTTTCTATCTTCATCAATGATATTACAATCTAATTATTCTAGTTAACCATTTTATTAATCATTTCAAAAATATTGTTTTTGTGATAAGGCCTGGGGATACAATAGAAAACACAGCAAAGTCCCTGTTCTGGGTAGTTTTTATTGTCAACTTGACACAACGTAGAGTCACTTGGGAAGAAGAAAGCTCAACTGAAGAATTTCCTCGATCAGACTGGCCTGTGGGTATGCCTGTGGGAACATAGGCTTGATTAATGATTGACTGGGGGGGCAGCCTACTGTAGGTGGCACCAGCCTTAGATAGGTGGGCCTAAGATACATAAGAAAACTAAGTATGAGCCACTGAGCCAGTCAGCAGTGTTCCTCCATGGCTCACACCTCCAGGTTCCTGACTAGAGTCTTGCCCTGACTTTCCTCAATGATGGACTGTAATCTGTAAGATGAAATAAACCCTTTCCTCCCTTACGTTATTTTGGTCAAGGTGCTTTATCACAGCAACAGAATAAAACAAGAACAATCCTTTTCCTTATGGGTCTCAGACTACATTGAAATGAACTTAGTAGTGTGCATGTTAGCAGCAAGTAAAAAAATTAAACAAAGGGGTAATGGCGGGCATTAAAAATTATATAGGTTATCAGAGAAGTCATACAACATTTCAGAGTTGTGCTGGTTAGCTTTTGTCAACTTAACACAAACCAGAGCCATCTGGAAAGAGGGAACCCAAATTGAGAAAGCTCCTCCTCCAGACAGGACTGTGGGTTTGTCTATGGAGCATTTCCTTGATTGCTAATTGATGGAGGAAGGCCCAGCCCATTTGGGAGGTGCCAAACATGGGCAGATAGGTGTGGGATGTATAACAAAGTAGTTGAACACATCAGAGGGAGTAAACCAGTAACAAACATCACTCCATGGTCTCTGCTTCAGCTTCTGCCTCCAGGTTTCAACCTTGAGTTCCTTCCCTGACTTCCTTCAGTGAGAGACTACGTCTTGTAGGCTAAAATAAACCCTTTCCTCCCCATTGGTTTTGATCAGTGTTTTATCACAACAGCAGAAAGCTAACTAGAAAAGGGTTAAATTCTTCTTCTTCTTTGCCTCCTATGTTGTCTGGTCACTGTCTTCATTACTTTTCCTGTTGTGATAAAATACCCTGACACTGATGGGCATAGTGGTGCATACTTTTAATGCCAGAACTCTGGAGTTTTGGGAGGCAGAGGCAGGTAGATCATTGAGAATTCCAGGCCACTCTGGTCTACATAGTCATAGCCAGTTCCAGGCCAGCAAAAGCTACATAGTGAGATGTTGGGGGCCCCTGCTGTGAAGTAGAAGTCCCTTCACGTCCAGACAGCTCATGCAGCTCGGATTCATGTGCTGAGACTCCTTTCAGCAGAGTCCCTGGCTTCCTTCCTGACTCTTTTTGAAGTCCCCGCCACAAATGCCATAACATAAACATGGCCTTTGGCTCTGAAAGGTACCATGCTTTCCTGTGTGATTTTTCCAGGCAGACAGCAGTCTGGCAGAAACCCACTTCCATATGTAAATAGAATGCCTCACAAAGCATCTAACAGCCAAAGCTTTTACCACTACCCCCATGGTATAAGTATCCTAGTCTTCTCTTAATAGACAGAGAGCTGGGTCACAGAGCTGCTGAATTACTGAGAGCAGAGACACTTAATAAAGCTGTAACACAGACTAAGCCGAGTCTTGAGTCCTGTGCCTTACTACCGGCGACCTAGCCTCTCCGGGGGGGGGGGGGCGGTGCACTCCCTCGTGACCGACTTGCGGACATTCCTAGCTTTCACTGTCCTTGTACTTTTCCCGTGGGGTTCAGTGGCCAGTGGACCTCGCATCCTGAGGAAAAGTACACAGGTGAAATAGGGACAGGATTCAGCTGGACAATGCTCCAGTAGCAGAGAAGCTGTCAGCACCGGAGCGGCGGACAGTGACCTATCTGCTGCCGCTCCCAGAGACGCCTGTGGCCAGAGCCGTGCCGCGACTCGCCAGGTGTGGCAGGGGCCCCGATCCAGGGGCCCAGAGCGACACCGAGATACCCGCACACCCCACGCCTAAGGCCCATAGAGACACAGAGAAGCCCGCAGGGCCAGACATGCCTTCCTCCAGACACAAGGCGGGAGAGCCTGCGGACCCGCCGTGCCATTCCGGGAGTGAGCCCAGAGAGCACGCGCACCATAGTGAGACCCTGTCTAAAAACAAATAAACAAACAAAAACAAAACAAAACAGACAAAAGCAACTGAAGAAAGAAAGGGTTTGGGACTTGCAGTTCCAGGATACAGTACATCATGGTGGGGAAATCTTGGAAGAAGGAGCTTGAAACAGCTGGTCACACCCATAGTCAAAAAGTAGAGAGAGGTTAAGGGGCTGGAGAGACAGCTCAGCAGTTAAGAGCACTGACTGCTCTTGAAGAGGATCTGGGTTTGATTCCCAGCACCCACGTGGTGGCTGACAATCGTCCATAACTCTAGTTCCAGGGGAATCTGATGCCGTCTTCTGACCTCCATGGGCATTGCATGACATGGATGCACTTGCATACATGAAAGCAATTCACTGACACACAAAAGTGATAAATAAAACTTTGGGGGGGGGTCTTTTTAAGTAGAGAGAGGTTCATTTCACTCTTCTATACAGTGGAGGATCCCAGTCCAGGAAATGGTGACTCTCATAATGGGCAGTCTTCCCACTCCAATTAACCCATCAAGATAATTTCCTACAGGCAGATCTAGAGGCCTGCCTACCAGTGATTCTAGATCTTACCAAGTTGACAATTGAGATTAACTAAACAAGTCCTCAGTCACTCTTAGGCCCCTGCTGTCTCTCCTCTAATTCTTTGCCCAATACTTCCAGCTGCCATTCTTCAAAAGTCAAATGATGATGCTCCATTGACTATGGCTGATGTGACATTCTGGGCTCCTCACAATTTGGTCTGCTCTACATTTTAAGCTGTAATGTCCAACACTCCAGTTGCCTGTGAAAAGCAATTTCTACATATTGACTTGAAACATAGACAGATGTAAAACTGCTTTATCAGTATTTGTTTTCCATTAGCCTATCTGTACCCTGTGGTCTCCTCTTGATAAGGACTGTGTCAACCAGTCACCAGCCCTGTTCTAGGTACACACTAGTAGCAACTAAATATCTGCTTGCTTCATTTGAAATTTAAAAAACTTCCTAAAATTTATCTTTGCATTTTTCCTCTAATAGCAGTGAACTCTGGCAGATGTCTAGCAGACATCCAAAGCCACCAGAGTTCTTAAGTCCTGCCGGATTTCCAATCACACTCTGCTTTCTGTACCTTGAAAGATGTGAGCACCTGAAGATGTGAGTGCTCCTCTGGCCACCTCCTGCCACCATGCCTCCCTGCCATGATGGACTCTAATCCCTCTGGATTAGAGCCATAAATTCAGATAAACTCTTTGTTGGGTAGGTGTGTTTTCTGAGACAGCCACTCCTCCCACCCAATCAGTCAGCTTCAATTTCATGGGGGAGGGCCTCTAAGGACAGATGCTGAAAACACAGAGTAGTCACCATGTTGGAAACCGAGCTGATGGAGACTGTGGGCAGGACACAAAAACCTATGAGAATTTATGCCTTTTTTAAGTCACCCCCTCCTGGATGTCATAAACTATGCAAAACCCAAAGAGAAGATATTCTGTCCATTTTGTCAGCCCTGGGACCTCAGCAGACACAGCGTGTAGGTCTCCCAAGAAGGAGGAGGGGAAAATTTGGCAAAACACTCTTCCTTTTGTAAGTTTCCTTGGTCACCATGTTTTATCACAGCAACAGAAAAGTGACTAATAGAACCACAAACAATAGTGGCTATTGCCATTGTTCTTGGTTATGCCCCAGAACTTGATGAAAAGTCCTTTCTGGCGAAGACACTACATAGTTGAGTCACAGAGCAGGGAGAAATCAAACTGATTTCTCAAACTTCTGGAAAGTTTCATCCATACCTGCTAGCTTTCATAATGTTGGAAGGTGCTATGCATGCTATCAGAAGGGAAAAGTAATCATCACTCTTACTCACCTGTGAACTGTGTGAGCTACAGTTATGACTGTCCTGGAAACATATTCCCATTGATACAATAGTGGTATAAATGTTAAAATAGTAATCAAATACTTTCTGATTTATTTAAGGCCTGCTCCACAAAATGGAACCCATACCTGGTACTGTTATTGGTGCCAAGAACCTGTGACTACATAGGCCACAGACCCTAGGGGAGATCTTACTGATATTACTCTGCTAAATGGACAAAGTATTAAACTGACTCCTAATACCTATTGTTATATCCATAGATTATACCCACAGCTCTCAACCTTCATCAGAGAAGCTTGTTTTTCACAGTAGATGGCAGTTAACATAGAGACTTACAACTGGCCAATGTACAGAGAATAAGAGATTGCTCAGCCCTAAATAGGAAATCTATTTTACACCTCTCCCTTCAAGGCTCAGGGATCATCCCCAAAGGGGACAGAAAGACTGTAAGAGCCAGAGGAAGTGGATGACTACAACATAACAGAGTTTTCTGAACACAACAGGGCAGTTGCACATATGAACTCAGCTGTTGTGTCAGCATACACAAGACCTGTGCAAACCCAAACCAGGCAAAATCCCAGCATGGTCAGGGCAGCTGGTATGAAGCCCCACCCATAGCTTAGGAGCTATTGACAGTTGATAGCTGCTGAGAGAGGGAGAGTCAGATTCCTTTGAGGTGTAATCCCATGCTCCAGGTGATGGCTCCACACCTAAGATTGTTTATGGAACACAAATCAAACTTGATGTGCTTTAAAAAAGAAAAGGACATAAAGTAGGATGTTATGGAGTTGGGGTGGGCCTGAGAGGAGATAGGGAATGGGATGAATAGGATCAAAATACATTACATGAAACTCTCAAAGAATTAATAAAATGATTAAGAACACAGGTTTGGTTCCCAGACCTACCTAACAATTAGTTGGTGGCTAACAACTGTCTTTAAGTCCCATTCCAGGATCTCCAACTTCCTCTTCTGGCCTCTGCAGGTACTACACACATAGTTGCATTTACATACATGTAAGCAAAACACTCATATACATAAAATAAAAATAAATAAAGCAAAAAATAAAACTTTAACACCCCCCAAACCAAAAAGAAATTGTTTGGTATTGAAAACATTCCTATAAACCTTCTTGACCAACCTGTACTGGACACCCTGTTCAAACAGGGAAATCCAGGGAAGTGCTTTCCCTAGTTCAGTCCTACAGACCCTCAGAAGCTGGTGTAGCTATTGTCTGAGGACATTCAGGAATGTCTTGAGTTGTCAGCAGGACTTAGGGTTGTCCATGTCCACTGGTCTTGTAGGCATGCAGAACACAGAAGCTACAGGCGTGTGGAGGTTTTTTGCCATGATCCCAAGGAAAACCTGTAAAGCAAGGCAATGTGTAGCAGAGTTGGTTTCCCCTGACTAGCCTATCTAGGTAGGCCCTGAAGGAAGGCTGTGAAGAGGAAAGATGTGAAAGTGGAACTTATGTTACCATGGAGACCTCAGGATGTTAGGGATGCCAGAAACATGAAACTGCTGAGGAAAGCTTCAGGTACTGCACGGAATTCATCCGTGCAAAGCCCATGTATGCTATAGGCGGCATAGTCATAGGGGCGGGGTGCCCACGTCTGTGGAAGTTCGTATCATGCCATTTACCCCGGATGCTGGACATGGAATTATAGAACTTAGCATTTTCCTTCTTGGATTTTAGCTTTGCTTTGGTTCAGTTTTTTTCCTGTCTTCTTTCTCCCTTTTGAAATGGGAATGTTTACTTGATCCCAAAGCATATTGGAAGTATATAATTTTTTAAAAAATTATTTATTTAATAACCACATACTTAGAAAAAGCATTTCATTAAAACAGCATTGACATATTCAATAACATTTTCCTGAGCTAAGATGCATCTCTTTCAAAACTGGCTGTAAATTTTTAGGTTTACAGTGGAATTATTACAGTTATACAATAGTGTACTCAGTATAAACCATAAAAGACATAACATTAAATGAGGTTTTAACCTTTAAAAAAGATCTCCATTTCATTATTAAAATACACAGTTTCATACAGA
>NW_008358517.1:6681749-6682173 GCF_000622305.1 Nannospalax galili
AATTTTTAATGCCATCGACATTAAGATGTTTCCACATGCGTTTCTAATCTCTATATATCTCATTATTACTAGTCACAGTCGGTTACTTTCTGAGCTCCTTGGCATCTGAGAATGGATATAAAGTCATCAGATAGATTTCAATGGTAATGTTTTTTAACATCTACTAATTATTAAAGGAGCAAATTTTCATGCTTTGAAAACTTTTTTTTAATCATTTAAAAAAATTTTTAATAACATGATTAGAAGAAGCATTTCATTACAGCTTTAACATATTCAGTAACACACTCCAGAGCAAGAGTACATCTCTTTCACAAGTGGGTTCAAGATTCTAGGTTCACAGTTGACTTAATACAGTTATACAATATTGAATTCTGTATAAGCCCAATAAGACATAAAATTGAATGAGTTTTTTAACCTTTAAAAA
>NW_008358517.1:6682214-6684904 GCF_000622305.1 Nannospalax galili
AGGCAATATAGTCATATACATAAAACTAAAATAATAAATGCATTTTAAGTAATAATAAAATAACAAAATGAAATCACATGACTCTCTCTCTCTCTCTCTCTCTCTCTCTCTTTTTTTTAAATTTGTTGATTTTGTGTGTGTGTGGGTGTGTGTGTGTGTGTGTGTATCACACAGAACATCCCAAGCTATCTTATTCAACTATACACCCACTTCCCAGATGGCACCCTCCCATAGCCTCCCTCCCCCCACTAGAGCCCTTATACTCTGATATCCCGGTTACAGTCTGCTGTATTGTTGGCACCCCAGCCATTCACCACTGCTTGCCCTTCTGGTAAATCTAGTCAGCCTATCTAGAGGTCTTTGTTTTAGGAGGGTCAGCTGTTCCTCATCTAGTAGCAATCAGTTGTCAATATTCCTTTAGATAAGATTGGGGTCTGTTGTTCATTTTCCCAGTTCTATGCTGGATTACTTTCTGGGAGTCCTTTGGTCACCCTGGCCAACAACTCAAAAGAAAGTATCTCCTATCTGGCCTTGCTGCTTGTTATGTAGCCATTAGCTCTACATATGGACTCTAAAGAAATTATATTGGCCCCTTTAATCTTTGGTTATACTTTCCTTTTGGGTGTTTAAGGCCATACAGTTGGCCCAGATAAACCAAGTTATTTTTACTCTTCAGGTCGTTTGAGGATCTGTTCCTCAGGGGTTACATGGGCTTGGGAGGAGCCCCTGGCTCCTTGATTTTACCAGTTCCACCTATGTGAAGATAAGTCAAAGGTCCTGCTTGACCATGGTTGGCTTCGCTTGGAATTATGGAGGAAATGATTCCTCTGCGATGACCCTCCTCGTTGTAGACTGGACACTGGTTCAAGTCCATCTGGTGGGGTCTCCACGGCCTCCTAGATCAAGAGGACAGGTGACCCAGTATAACTACAGGACATTTTGAGAGATGCTCATAGTGCCCTGGAGCTAGTTAACCTAGGAGGGCAAGGAGCAAAAAGTGTCCTTTATGTCCCTCTGACCAAATTATTATAGGCCTCAAACTATGTCTGTTAAACATCCAAGAAGGTTAGCTCCACCAGTCTGGTACTTTTAATTACTGTGTGTCATGTAGATAAATCTTGGGCAAAGACCAATTGTTCTCAGATAAACCTTACCTAGACATATATTTCTTGATTTGCTATGTATGATTTGTCAGTAGGTTGTAGGAGTAATATGGTTCCTTCTGGTTTTCAAAATTAGCTAAGCATTATTTATCTCTCTCATTGTCGTACCCCTCCATCATGGCTTTCCCACTCAAGGTGCCCCCATTTCCCCCTTTCTCCCTTAATAATACCCTTCTCCTATGGTCCTACCTCTCTTGAGCTCCTTCTTTCCCTTTATCCTCTAGGTTCCTTGTATACCCTTCCCTCCCCTCTCCCTTAAACTAACCCAATTTTTATCCATATCTCCCTTATTAAGGCCTGTTTCCTACTGTTCTTCTCTTTGAGGTTCTTTCTTTTCCTTCACCTCCCTGTTTCCTTTCCATTATCCTGGTTCCTGTAGTTATGTCTGGATACATGTTCACTTATCAAGGTTTGGTTCTAGGATCCACATATGAGGGAGAACATATGTCAATTTTTTTCTGAGTCTGTGTTACTTCACTTAGTATAACAGTTTCTAGTTCCATCCATTTACCTGGAAATTTCATGATTTCATCTTTCTTTATTGCTGAGTAAAACTCCATTGTATAAATGAATCACATTTCCATTATCCACTCGTCAATTGAGGGACACTTAGGTTGCTTCCCTTTCTTAGCTATTGTGAAAAGAGCAGCAACAAACATGGATGTACAAGTGTCTCTGCAAAGGGATGACTTCTTTGGATAAATGCCAAGGAGTGGTATAACTGGGTCAAATGGTAGGTTCATTTGTAGCTTTTTAAGAGTTCTCCACACTGCTTTCCATAGGGGTTGAACCAGTTTGAAGCCCCACCAGCAGGGGATGAGTGTTCCCCTTTCCCCACATCCTCTCCAACATTTGGTATCATTTGTTCTCTTCACCTTAGCCAGTCTGACTGGGGTAAGATGAAATCGTAAAGTGGTTGTAATTTGCATTTCCCTAATTATTAGTGATGTTGAACATCTTTTAAGATGCTTCTTACCCATCTTTACTTCTTCTTTTGAGAACTCTCCATTCCTCTCCTTAGCCCACCTTTTAATTGGGTTACTTCTTGTCTTCGTTCTCTGTGTTTTGAGTTCGTTATATATTCTGGATATTAAACCTGTCGCATGTGTTGCTGGTGAAGATTTTCTCCCATTCTATCAGTTTTCTGTTCACTTCCTTGGTTGCCTTCTTTGATGTACAGAAGCTTTTTAATTTAATGAGGTCCCATTTATTAATTCTTGCCCTTGTTTCCTGGGCAACTGATGTCCAGTTTAGAAAATCCTTTCCTACACCTATATCTTGTAGGTTTTTCCCAATGTTTTCTTCTAACAGTTTCAGGGTTTCAGGCTTTACATTGAGGTCCTTGATCCATTTGGAATTGACCTTTGCGCAGGGTGAAAGATATGGGTTTAGTTTCATTCTTCTACAGGTGGAGATCCAGTTTTGCCATCACCATTTGCTGAAAATGCTGTCTTTCTTCCAGTTAATGTTCTTGGCCCCTTTGTCAAATATCAGGTGGCTGAACTTGCATTTACTCATATTTGAGTC
>NW_008358517.1:6685241-6686277 GCF_000622305.1 Nannospalax galili
AATGTCTTTGGTTAGGTTTACTCCAAGATTTTTTCTTTTTTGCAGCTATTGTGAATGGGAGTGTTTCCATGTGCTCTTTCTCTGATGGCTTGTTCTTGGTATATAAAAAGGCTACAGACTTTTGTAGGTTAATTTTGTAACCTGTCCCTTTACTGAATGTGTTAATAACTTCTAGGAGTTTTCTGGTGCAATTTTTGGTATCTCTTAGATATAATATATCATCTGCAAAAAGGGATAACTTAATCTCTTCTTTTACAATTATTACTCCTTTAATTTCCTGCTCTTGTTGTTCTTGCAAGAGTGTCAAGCACTATGTTAAAGAGAAGTGGAGAAAGTGGTCAGCCTTGTCTGATTCCTGAATTCGGTGGGAATGCTTCCAGTTTTTCTCCATTTAGAATGATGTTGGCTGTGGGTTTGTTATGTATGGCTTTAGTTATGTTGAGGTATGTTCCCTCCAGTCCAATCCTCTCTAGGACTTTGAACATAAATGCATGTTGAATTTTGTCAAAGGCCTTCTCTGCATCTATTGAGATGGCCATGTGGTTCTTGTCTTTGAGCCCATTTATGATTTATAACGTTTATTGACTTATGTATATTGAACCATCCCTGCATCTCTGGGATAAAGCCGACTTGATCATGGTGGATGATCTTTTTGATGTGTGTCTGTATGCATTTGCAAGTATCTTGTTGAGAATTTTTGCATCTATGTTCATTAAGGATATGGGTTTATAGTTTTCTATGTTGGCTGTATCTTACCTGGCTTTGGTATGAGAGTGATGCTGGCTTCATAGAAGGAATTTGGAAGTTCTCCCTCCATTTCTATCTTCTTGAATTAATTAAGTAGTGTTGGATGTATATCTTCTTTAAATGTCTGATAGAATTCTGCTGTAAATCCTCTGGTCCTGGGCTTTTTTTAGTCAGGAGGTTTTGTATTACTGTTTCAATTTCTTTTTGTGTGTTATGGGTCTATTTAAGCTGTTAATCTCTTCTTGGTTTAGTTTTGGTGGTTCTCATGCCTTTAGATATCCTTCCATTT
>NW_008358517.1:6686357-6688897 GCF_000622305.1 Nannospalax galili
GAGGGGCTCTTTCTTTCTTTAGGTTACCTGTGCTAGCGGTCTGTCAATCTTGTTTATCTTTTCAAAGAACCACCTCTTGGATTCGTTGATTCTTTGTTTTGTTTTCTTTGTTTCAATTTCATTAAATTTTGCCCTGATTTTTGTTATTTCCTCTTGTCTGCTGGGTTTGGGTTTTGTTTGCTGTTGCTTTTCAAGTGTGTTGAGTTGCAATGTTAAGTCATTTATTTGTGTTCTTTCCGATTTTTTGATGTAGGCACTCATAGCCATAAACTTCCCTCTAAGGACTGCTTTCAGCATGTCCCAGAGGTTTTGTTGGGTTGTATTGTCCTTTTCATTTATTTCCAGGAATATTTTTATTTCTTTCTTAATTCCTCTTTTGACCCATTCATCATTCAGGAGTGTGTTGTTTAATGTCCATGTGTTCATGAGGTGATTATGGCTTCTTCTGTTGTTGACTGTAAGCTTTATTGCATTGTGGTCTGATAGAATGCATGGAATTATTTCAATCTTTTTTATTTGTTGAAGCTTGTTTTGTTCCCCAGTAAATGGTCAGTTTTGGAGAAGGTTCCATGGGGTGCTGAGTAGAAATATATCCTTTGGTGCTTGGGTGGAATACTCAGTAGATGTCTGTTAAGTCCACTTGATATATGGTACTGTTTAATTCAGATGTCTGTTTACTCTCTGCCCTGTTGACCTATATAATGGAGACAGTGGAGTGTTGAAGTCTCCTACTGTTAATGAGTTGGGATTAATCTGGGTCTTAAAGTCCAGTAATATTGTTTTTAGAAGTTGGGAGCACCAGAGTTTGGTGAATATATGTTCATGATTGTAGTATCTTCTTGATTTATTGTTCCTTTAATCAGAATGTAGTGGCCCTCTTTATCTCTTCTGATTAGTTTTAAAGTCTATTTTGTCATATACTAGAATTGCTACACCTGGTTTTTTCTTAGTACCATTTGCTTGGTATATTTTTTTCCATTCTTTCACTTTAAGATAGTGTCTGTCTTTGAAAGTGAGATAAGTTTCTTGAAGACAACAAAAAGATGGATTTTGTTTCTTAAACCATTCACATAGCCTGTGTCTCTTTCTTCTGTCTGTTTAGTGTTTTTACTATGATGCACCGTGGAGAGTTTCTTTTCTGGTCCTGTCTGATTGGTGTTCTATATGCTTCTTGTATTTGTATGGGCATGTCTTTCTTTAATATTTGGAAATTTTCTTCCACTATTCTGTTGAAGATTTGCTTCATGTCATTATCTTGGGATTCCTCCCCTTCCTGTATGCCTATGATTTGTAAGTTTGGTCTTTTTATGGTTTCACATGACAAAACCTTTGTTACTTGGAGCCAGCTGATAAATATAAGCCAGTAGGCTTGAGTCCTTGAAAACTGTGACCACCTCTAGTTCCTGATCATTTCTCTATTTTTTTAAAAAAAATTAAGCTTTTGCTCTCTCCGGGTAAGTCAATCACACCCACCAGGCCTTGACTCCCCCAGCTTCATTCACCCCCCACCCCCATCTCTCCTCCTAGCCTGGGTCCTGTCCTGTTCCTTGTCTTGGTGCCCCAGACACCAGGGAAACCACACTGCTTCCTGATCCTTTGCATCCAGACTAACCCAGTTCATTCTCGGGATCCCCAGGAGCCCTCTGGGCCTGAGTGCACCCTCACCTCCCTCTGCTTCCCTGGGCTGTATGGCCTGCCAGCCTGTTTCGAGGACACTGGGGCTGAGTTCTCAACACAGGTCAACCACTGCTTCCTGATCCCTTGCATCCAGTTGGACCCAGTTCCTGCTCAAGGTCCTCAGGAGCCCTATGGCCTGGTCCCACCCTCAGCTCCCTCTGTTTTCCTGGGCTGCACAACGGGCCAGCCTCTTTACTGGACACTGGGGCTGACCTTTTGGCTTGCTGATCCTTTGCATTCAGACCAACTCAGTTCTTCATTGCATTCCCTAGGAGACCTTGGGGCCTCTTCCTGCCCCCATCTCCCTTTGCATCTCTGAATGTCATGGCCACCAGCTGCCTGAGACCAGAGTCTTTCCTGGGCCAAGCTCCCAGGCCAGTCAAACCTCCAAATTCCTGAGGCCAAGATCTTTCCTGGAGGGATCCAGACCTTAGGAGAAAGCCTGAGAGCATCTGATCCTCACCTGATTTGGGCCTCTGTGGGAACTCCTGAAGACAAAAGCAATCTGACCACTCCAATATAAAATCAAAAGAGAGAACCTGAAGATTAGATGAGCCAGCTTTTCATGCTCAAAAAGTAAACCACAAAGGCACATAAAGTTCACAAAAACTTGAAGGCCTGAGTCTCACACAAGAATCAGAAGCTACAAAAGAAATTCACATGCCAAAATAACAGAGAAAAAATAATAAAAAGAAAAACCAAAATAACATATCCCCACCAAATACCAATAGTCCTCTAGAGGAGTACAATGAGAACCCCCTAGACGTAATGCAGGACATGGTACTCAAAAGAACAATCATAAAAATGATAAGAGAATTCAATGAATTTAAAGAACACACAAAGAAATCAAAGAACTGAAGGAA
>NW_008358517.1:6689039-6689673 GCF_000622305.1 Nannospalax galili
ATATCGATGGATTGAACTCCCCAGTGAAAAGACACAGACTAGGTGAATGGATTAAGAAACAAAACCATATTTTTGTTGTTTCCAAGAATCTCATCTCACTTTCAAGGACAGGCGCTATCTTAATATGAAAGGATGGAAAAAATATATCAAGTGAATGGTACTAAGCAAAAAGCAGGCATTGCAATTCTAATATCTGATAAAATAGACCTAAACTAAAACTAATCAGAAGAGATAAAGAGGACCATTTCATTCTGATCAAAGGAACAATGAACCAAGAATATATTACAATCATGAACATATGTTCAAAAACTATGGTGCATCCAACTTCATAAAAACGATACAAAAAGACTTTAAGACCCAGACTAATACCAACTCATTAATAGTAGAGGACTTCAATACCCCACTGTCTCTATTAGGTAGGTCAACACAGCAGAGTTAACGGAGAGACATCTGAATTAAACAATACCATATATCAAATGGACCTAACAGACATCTACCGAATATTCCACCCAAGCACCAAAGGACATATTTCTACTCAGTCCCCCATGGAACCTTCTCCAAAATCGACCATATACTGGGGCACAAAACAAACCTCAACAAATACAAAAAGATTGAAATAATTTCATGCATTCTA
>NW_008358517.1:6690539-6691519 GCF_000622305.1 Nannospalax galili
ACAATGCAACATAACAAATCCTCTGGGACACACTGAAAGCTGTCCTTAGATGGAAGTTTATAGCTTTAAGTGCCTACATCAAAAAATCGGAAAGAACACAAATAAATGACTTAACACTGCAACTCAACACACTTTAAAAGCAACAGCAAACAAAACCTAAACCTTGCAGACAAGAAGAAATAACAAAAATCAGGGTACAAATCAATGAAATTGAATCAAAGAGAACAATACAAAGAATCAACAATTCCAAGAGCTGTTTCTTTGAAAAGATAAATAAGATTGACAGACTGCTAGCCCAGTTAATCAAAAGAAAGGAAGAGTACCTCCAAATCAACAAAATCAGAGATGAAAGGGAACATCACAACAGACACCAGAAAGATGCAGAACAGATGCACAGGAAGAGCAGGTTTTAACAATGCGTTTAAGTTGTCTGAGGGGAAATAGCTTGGGGTCATATCTGGCTAGTGATGCCTTTTGGAAGCAGTTATTAATTATTTGGAGAGCCTTTTTTGCATCTGGGTTTAGATACCGTCTGGAGGCTGGGTTTTTGTCTCCCTTTAAGAGATCAAAGAGTAGCTGTAATTGACTTGTGGGGATGGAAAGCCAGGGCCTTAGCCAATTAATGTTGCCTAAAAAGCTCTGAAGAGAATTAAGGGTAAGGGGATGGAGGACATCCAGGATAGGTTTAAGGGGCCTAACAGTAGTAGGCGTTATTTCAGTCCCCAGGAAGGTAATGGGGGGAACTGATTGTATTTTATTTGTAACTATTATAAGACCTTTTGTCTCTAGGGTGTTTATCATAGCATATCTCAGGTCTTTTGTATTGTTTGAACTCTCCCCTTTATTATTTTCTGGTGCTTGTAAGCTTTCTTCAATCTTAGGTGGGTTTCCTAAGCATTGTTGGATGGCTGCTATTATGGGGAAAAAGGAAAGGGGGAAATTATGCCTTTCCTGGATTTCTTTTTTACGAGCCAGATATG
>NW_008358517.1:6693950-6698550 GCF_000622305.1 Nannospalax galili
ATTACCCATTGTAAAAGGAAAGTAGTGTTGTCTGGCATTTAATGTTCCTGGAGCAGTCTGACACCAGGGGATTGAAATGCTCTGACAGACACAGGCCTAGCTGCAGATTTAAGGTTTACAGGAAAAAAAATGGCTTTTAAAATTTTTTTTGTTTGTTTGTTTGTATGGCACGAGCCACCTTGAATTTTTAAATGCTCCGCAGGGGCTAGTTAATTTAAATTCTCACCTAACTGGTTTTAGCTTTGGCTTGAATACCCTGGGGGCAAGATAACAAAACCGATTAGGGAAGTTTATTTTAGAAGTTGACTTTAAGGCTTATGTGAAGATCCCTTAGAACTTTGGGGATTTTTTTCTAGCGGTGTTAAGATAGGAAAGGAAAGTGGGGTGAAGCGCTGATTTCTAAGGGAACATGCCTGGGATCAAAATCTCAGGTGATTCCACTTTAGTCCACAGCACAAGCCTGCCCGCAGGTTTAAGGAACTGGCAACCGTCCTTGTGACTTTTAACTGGTTGCTGCATTACCATATTTTTGTATTAGAAAGATGTATACATAGGAGGTCTTTTTTCTACACCTGTGCAAGCTGTCGGGGTCCGTTAAGAGGACTCAGAGCCTTTAGCTTACATCAAGGAGTAGCCTTGACCAGAAAGCCTCAGTTTCTTCTTTGTCTTTAACGGTCCCACACGAAGACTTAGACAGAAAATAAAAGGAGGAAGAGAGAAGAGACTGCCAGTCCCCAAGAGTGGGGTGGCTTGGAGGCAAAGCTGCCTTTTAAACTCCTGATGGGAGATGAAGGAAAAAGAGATATCCAATCCCGCAAAGGTGGGGATGGCTTAAAGGCAAAGCTGCCTTTTAATCTCCTGATGGGAGATGAAGGAAAAAGAGATTTTTGATGCCCTCCTGGTGGGAGAGATACGATGTCCTCCTGATTGGATGGACACTCCACTCCTGATAGGAGAAAGGGATTGCTGATGCCCCCCTGATGAAGGGGATACTCACGAACTCTGCATTCCAGGAGCCTCACGTTCGGGCACCAGCTGCTGGGTGGCGGGTCTCTCTCTCTCTCTCTCTCTCTCTCTCTCTCTCTCTCTCTCAGTGGGCTCAGGCGGGCTCTGCGCCAAGCTGCAGGAGGCTCGGGCCAGCTGCAGGAGGCTTTCCCAGTGCTCTGGAGTCATTGGCCACCGGTCCGTGGGGGCAGGGAGAGCAAAAGCGGCGAGCGCAGAAGCAGCGAGTGAGTGCTGATGGAAGACAGCTCTTCCGGGAAGACTGATCACAGGCTGGTCACAGGCGCAAT
The DNA here is from genome assembly GCF_000622305.1 of Nannospalax galili. Lineage (NCBI taxonomy): Eukaryota > Metazoa > Chordata > Mammalia > Rodentia > Spalacidae > Nannospalax > Nannospalax galili. The sequence continues at coordinate 6,695,243 of NW_008358517.1, forward strand.
GAAACAGCTCAGCTCCAGACAAATTCAGTGATACAGCTCCAGCCAAGTTCAGTGATACAGCTCCGTTTATTAGGGGGAAAACCAGAGGATTTATAGTGTGGAGGAAGGAGCAAAAGTCTCAGTTGATAGGTGCTCATAGTATGCTTTATTTACATGTGGCGGTGGGCTTCTATCTTTCAGGCTGTCAGACAGTGCCTGATTATCATATAGAAAAAACCTGGTAGTTTCTATGCCAGAGGTCATGTTTCAGATAAGGCATCTGTGGCAGCACTTCAAGGTGAGCCAGGAAGAGAGCAGGAGGCCCCCTGCTGAAAAGGTGAGTCTCTCCATCAGGCGCCGAGCCACTCAGGCTATCCGGCCATGGAGAAACTGCAACCCTAACAGCAGGGTTCCCCAACAATGCAGAACTGGTAAAAGAAAGGAGTCAGGGGATCCTCCCAAGTCCTTGTGACCCCTGAGGAACAGATCCTCAAACAACCTGAAGAGTAAAAATAAATTGGTTTATCTGGGCCAACTGTATGGCCTTAAACACCCAAAAGGAAAGTATAACCAAAGATTAAAGGGGCCAATACAACTCCTTAAGAGTCCATATGTATAGCTAAAGGCTACATAACAAGCAACAAGGCCAGATAGGAGATACCTTCTTTTGAGTTGTTGGCCAGGGTGACCAAAGGCTCCAGAAAGTAACCCAGCATAGAACTGGGAAAATGAACAGCAGACCCCAATCTTATCTGAAGGAATATTTATAACACATTGCTGCTAGATGAGGAACAGCTGACCCTCCTAAAACAAAGACCTCTAGATAGGCTGACTAGATTTACCAGAAGGGCAAGTAGTGGGGAATGGCTGGGGTACTGACAACACAGCAGACAGTAACAGGGATATCAGAGTATAAGGGCTCTAGTGAGGGGAGGGAGGCTATGGAAGGGTGCCATCTGGGAGTGGGCGTATAGTTGAATAAGATGGTTTGGGACATTCTGTGTGATACACACAAAAATCAACAAATTTTTTAAAATGTATTATATTTGAGGAGGAAGCATGGAAATTTACATCATGCTAATTAGTAGAGGTGATAAACATTACCATTGAAATCTACCCAATGAATTTATAGACATACACAGGCACCAAGGATTCAAGTGCAACCAATTATGACTTGTAATAATCAGATACATACAGATTAGAGATTCATGTGCCAACATTTCAGTGTTAGTAGCAAAAACAATGAGTCTTTCTGTAAGGAACAATATATTCTAAAATGAAATGGAGATCTTTTTTAAAGGTTAAAAAACTCATTCAATTTTATGTCTTACAAGGCTTGTACTGAGTTCAATATTGTATAACTGTATTAACTCAACTGTGAACCTATAAACTTGCAACTACTTGTGAAAGGGATGTACTCTTGCTCTGGAGTGTGTTACTGGATATGTTAAAGCTGTAGTGAAATGCTTCTTCTAATCATATAGTTATTAAAAAGTTAAAAACATCATTAAAAATGATAATAATTCTTCAAAGCATAAAAATTTTCTCCTTAATAATTAGTAGATATGAAAAACATTACCACTGAAATCTACCTGATGACTTTATATCCATGCTCAGATGCCAAGGAGCTCAGAAAGTAACTGACTATGACTAGTAATAATCAGATATATAGAGATTAGAAACACATGTGCAAACATCTTAATGTCAATTGCATTAAAAATGAATTTTTCTGTATGAAACTGTGTGTTTTGACAATGCAGTGGAGATCTTTTTTAAACATTGGAACCTCATTTAATTTTATGTCTTATAGGGTTTATACTGAGTATAATATTGTATAACTGTAATAATTCAACTGTAAACCTAAAAATTTACAGCTAATTTTGAAAGAGATGCATCTTAGCTCAGGAAAATGTCATTAAATATGTCAATGCTGTTGTAATGAAATGCTTTTCTAAAAAAAAAAAAGAAAATTTTAAATATTTAAAGACATTGAGGAAGACATCAGAAGATGGAACAACCTCCCATGCTCATGGATTGGAAGAATTAGTATTGTGAAAATGACCATGCTACCAAAACCCATTTATAGATTCAATGTAATGCCAATCAAAATCCCCATGACTTTTTCACAGAATTGGGAAAAACCATCCTAAGATTTGTACAAAAGCACAAAAGACCTCAGATAGCCACAGCAACCCTGAGCACTAAGAGCAATGCCAGGGGATTACTATACCAGATTTTAAGCTGTATTACAGAGCTATAGTCATAAAAACAGAATGGTACTGGCATAAAAGTAGACCAATAGATCATGGAACAAAACTGAAGACCCAAATATGAGTAAATGCAATTTCAGCCACCTGATATCTGACAAAGGGGCCAAGAACATTCACTGGAGGAAAGACAGCATGTTCAGCAAATGGTGCTGGCAAAACTGGATCTCCACTTGTAGAAGAATGAAACTAAACCCCTATCTTTCACCCTGCACAAAAGTCAATTCCAAATGGCTCAAATACCTCAATGTAAAGCCTGAAACTCTGAAACTCTTAGAAGAAAACATTGGCAAAAATCTAAAAGTCTTGGGTGTAGGAAAGGACTTTCTAAACCGGACATCATTTGCTCAGGAAACAAGGGCAAGAATTAACAAATGGGACCTCATTAAACTAAAAAGCTTCTGTACATCAAATGAGGCAACCATGGAAGTAAACAGAAAACCCATAGAATGGGAGAAAATCTTCACCAGTGACACATCCGTCAAAGGTTTAATATCCAGAATATATAATGAACTCAAAAAACAGAGAATCAAGACAAGAAGCAACACAATTAAAAATGGGCTAAGGAGATGAACAGAGAGTTCTCAAAAGAAGTAAAGATGGCTATGAAGCATCTTAAAAGATGTTCAACATCACTAATAATCAGGGAAATGCAAATTAAAACCACTTTAAGATTTCATCTTACCCCAGTCAGACTGGCTAAGATCAAAGAACAAATGATACCAAATGTTGGAGGGAAGTGGGGAAAGGGGAACACTCACCCCCTGCTGGTGGGGCTGCAAACTTGTTCAACCCCCATGGAAAGCAATGTGGAGAACTCATAAAAAACTACAAATGAACCTACCATTTGACTCAATTATACCACTCCTTGGCATATACCCAAAGAACTCATCCTATTGCAGAGACACTTATACATCCATCTTTGTTGCTGCTTTTTTCATAACAGCTAAGAGATGGAAGCAACCTAAGTGTCCCTCAATTGACGAGTGGATAACCAAAATTTGGTTCATTTATATGATGGAGTTTTACTCACCAGTAAAGAAAGATGAAATCATGAAATTT
>NW_008358517.1:6698969-6706103 GCF_000622305.1 Nannospalax galili
CGTTTTAATAACTAGAGGGAACCATATTACTCCTACAACCTACTGACAAATTATACACAGCAGATGAAGAAATATATGTCTAGGTAAGGTTTATCTGAGAACAATTGGTCTTTGCCCAAGATTTATCTACATGGCACACAGTAATTAAAAGTACCAGACAGGTGGAGCTAACCTTCTTGGATGTTTAACAGACATATTTTGAGGCCTATAATAATTTGATCAGCGGGACATAAAGGCCAGTTTTTGCTCCTTGCCCTCCTAGGTCGACTAGTTCCCAGGGGCACTATGAGCATCTCTCAAAATGTCCTGTAATTGTGGTGGGTCTCTTGTTCTCTTAATCAAGGAGGCTGAGGAGACCCCACCAGATGGACTTGAACAAGTCTACAAAGAGGAGGGTCAAAACAGAGGAATCATTTCCTCCATGCTTCCAAGCCAAGCCAGCTATGATTGAGTAGGACCTTTGACTTATCCTCACATAGGCAGAACTGGTAAAATCAAGGAGCCAGGGGCTCCTCCCAAGTCCATGTGACCCCTGAGCAACAGATCCTCAAACGACCTTAAGAGTAAAAATAAATTGGTTTGTCTGGGCCAAGTGTATGGCCTTAAACACCCAAACGGAAAGTATAACCAAAGATTAAAGGGGCCAATATAATTTTTAAGAGTCCATATGTATAGTTAAAGGCTACATAACAAGCAACAATACCAAATAGGAGATACTTTCTTTTGAGTTATTGGCCAGGGTGGCCAAAGGGACTCCCAGATAGTAACCCAGCATAGAACTGGGAAAATTAACAGCAGACCCCAATCTTATCTAAAGAAATTTTGACAACTGATTGCTGGTAGATGAGTAACAGATGACCCTCCTAAAACAAAGACCTCTAGATAGGCTGACTAGATTTACCAGAAGGGCAAGTAGTGGGGAATGGTTGGGAGTGCCGACAACACAGCAGACAGTGGCAGGGATATCAGAGTATAAGGGCTCTAGTGGGGGTGGGGATGCTATGGGAGGGTGTCATCTGGGAAGTGGATGCATAGTTAAATAAGATGGTTTGGGATGTTCTGTGGGATATACACACACAGAAAAAAATCAACAAATTTAAAAAATGTATTATATTTCAGGAGGAAGCATAAAAGTTTACATCATGTTAATTAGTAGAGGTGATGAACATTACCATTAAAATCTACTCGATGACTTTATAGACATACACAGGTGCCAAGGATTCAAGTACAAATGATTATGACTAGTAATAATCAGATACATACAGATTAGAGATGCACACGCTCAAATCTCAGTGTTAGTAGCAAAAGCAATGAGTCTTTTTGTAAGAAACTGTATTTTAGAATGAAATGGAGATCTTTTTTGAGGGTTAAAAACTCATTCAATTTTATGTCTTACAGGGCTTATATTGTATAACTGTATTGATTCAACAGCGAACCTAGAAATTTTATATCCACTTTTGAAGGTGCTGTGTCTTTGCTCTGGAAATTGTTATTGGGCATGTTAAAGCTGTAATGATATTCTTCTGAAAAAAACAGAAAATAATATTGAAAAATGTAGGAAACAGCAAATTTTATACCCATTTTTGAAAGAGATTTATCTTCCCTGGAGTGTGTTACTGAATATGTTAAAGCTGTAATGAAACGCTTCTTCAAATCATGTGGTTATTAAATGTTTTTTAATTAAAAAGTAATTCTTCAAAGCATAAAAATTTTCTCCTTAATAATTAGTAGATGCTAAAAGCATTACCATTGAAGTCTACCTGATGACTCTATATCCAAAGCATAAAAATTTGCTCCTTAATAATTAGTAGATGTGAAAAACATTATCATTGTAATCTATGTGATGACTTTATATCCATGCTCAAATGCCAAGGAATTCAGAAAGTAACAGACTGTGACTAGTAATAATCAGATATATGGTGATTAGAAAAGCATGTGCAAACATCTTAGTGTCAATTGCATTAAAAATGAAGTTTTCTGCATGAAACTCTGTATTTTAATAATGAAATGGAGAGCTTTTTAAAGGTTAAAAACTCATTTAATTTTACATCTTATAGTGTTTATACTTAGTACAATATTGTAAATATTGTATAACTGTATTAATTCAACTGTAAACCTAAAAATTACAGCCAGTTTTGAAACCAATGCATCTTAGCTCTAGAAATTGTTATTGAATATGAAATGCTGTTGTCACTTCTTCTAATTATGTGGTTATTAAATAATTTTTTTAAAATTTGAGCTTTTTAAATTTCATACATTTTCCACTCAAATCCAGACCCCCTCCCCCATCCATCCCCCCCATTCCCCCACCAAACCCTATGCACTTTGCCATACATGCTGAGTCCTATTCATTCAGGGGTTTGTACCCAAATGTCCTTCAGTGTAAATGTGTCCACTGGAGTCTAGTCAGCCCATCCAGTAGTTGTATGTAAGGCATACTCTTCCTTACCCAGCAGCAATCAGTCTCAAATATTTCTAAATCTAGTGCTTTCCTACCACCATTTCTCACCTCCTCTTTGGGACCTTGTTTAATTGAGCTGACATGGGTCGCACGCTCGGTGCCACCACTGCCACAGGCTCACATGAGCAAGCCTCCAGTGGCCTGGAGGCCTCTACCTCCCTGTGTTCATGAACAGCCCTGGCTCTTACAATCTTTCTGCCTCCTCTTCCGCAATAGTTCCTGAGCTGTGGATGAGTGAGGTTCCATATAGAAGTCCCATCCTATACCCCACAGTCTCTTATTCTTCAAAACATGGCCAGTAGTGACCTTCTGTGAGCATTGCACTCTGATGTACATGGAAGCCTCACTGGTGAGAGCTGAAGGGTCATCAGTCCTCTCTCTACCCCTTATTCTGCTATGTTCCCTGAGCCTTAGTTGTAGAGATTCGACTGCAGATGTGTCACCTAGTACTAGGTATCTCCCATACATAGGTTCTCTGTGTCTGACCAGATGTTCAGCTCTGCAGTAGCCTCCATCTATTGCAAAAAGAAGCATCTTTGATGAGTGCTGTATGGCATGTTTGTCACTCTAAGGGAGGTCTCTTCTATCTGGCACTGCATTCCCTTCCAAGCAGCTCCCAGGTATACATATGCATTAATGTTCAGATACTCTATGTGCATTTTTCATAGGGTTTCTGACCGTGACCAGCTGCCTCACCCTTATACTGACATGGATGGAGCTGCTCCCACTGACAGACCATCCCCACCATGATGGACGGAACTCCCCCCAGACTGTGAGCCAAAATAAATCTTTCCTCCCTTAAGTTGCTTCTGTCAGATATTTTGTCATGGTGATGAGAAAGTAACCAGTAAAGGTACCTTTATATCTCTTAATGACAAAAACTGTCAGCATACAATTCTGTATCCAGGAAATATTTCCTTTTAAAATTTCACCTTAGGGTGAACAAACTTAAACTCAAAGGCTTTGTTATCAGATATACACTGTAATTAATGCTCAAAGAAGCTCTTTTAGAAGAAGAGAAATAAAATTAGAAAGAGATTTACACAAAGAACATTCAGGTTCTTGGTTCAGGTTCAAGCTGGCCTTGACCACATGAAGTTCTTGCCCCTGGGTAGCTGACAAGGTGTACCACCACACCTGAGTGTAAATATGAAAGTATTTTACTCTTACTTTAAATTTTGTCTTATGATACTGATTAAGTAGAGCAAAAGACCAAATATGAGGTATGTTACTTATGCAGAAATAAAATATGTGCTGACAGTAAACAAAGCATGAAGGAGAGAATGAAGTGTACTGTTACAAGGTGACAACAAGACACCCAAGTGGTATTGAAAATAAACTTCATAAGGATGTGCATTATAAACAACACAGCCACTAGTATCCCAAATGTAGACATAAAAAACAAACCAACAGGGGAGGGTAGCTGCTCAGAGCTCAGCAGACCACCAGAGAGTGCGGGGTTCTGGCCTCCCTCTGGCCTTCAACTACCAGAGGGCCTGAGAACCCAGGGGTCAACCTGACAGCCCCCGGATCCTGCCTCCACATGATGGTGAGCTTCCCCTAATTGTGCCATACCATCCACCTACCTGATATTTTGTGGGGCCCCTCCCAGGGCCCCAGGGAAGATCTGGCCTTGGTAGGCTAAGGCTGGGAGCTCAGCAGATCGCCAGAGAGTGCCGACTTCTGGCCCCCCTCTGGCCCCCTTCTGGAATAGAGTTGACAACACACAGGACTGCCTGAGAGACCCTGGATCCTGCATCCACGTGGTAAAGGAAGCCTGAGTATACCTGACTGGAACCCGAATTGGGCTTCTGTGGGTACCCCTGAATAGCTGATCTGAAGCCATCAGTTCCCTTCAGGACAAACCTGAAAGAACCTGAACCCTGTACCAACCAGGTTTACATAATCAATAAAGAAAGGATCCAGGCACCCTGATAATACAAAGAGAAGCATACTTCAACTTAATTCTCATATCAGAATCATAAACAACAAAAGAAATTCACAGCAAAAACACAGAGGCTGGAAGAGTGAGGCACATATGGAGGGTGGCTGAGATCATTGTGGGGGAAGGTAGGAGGAAGCGCAGCTTATGAGAGCAACATATACATGAGGCTGGCAAGGCCAGCAGGCCCAGGTCACAGGGGTCCAGGGAACACTTTGATGGAGTCCTTTGTCTTCAACATGTATGAAAACTCACATGAACAAACAAATCAGAGAACTAAAAGAAGATAGAGATAAACTTCTAAATGAATTCACAAAAGAGATAGAAACATTGAAGAAAACTCAGGCAGAAATGAAGAAGGAAGTGCAAAACTCAATAAGCCAACTTGAAACAACAGGGGAAAGCCTCACCTCTAGAAGAAAGAATGAAATGGAAAACAGAATATCGACACTGGAGGACAAAGTTGAAGAATTGTACCACTCAAGCAAAGAGCAAGGAAAAAAATTTAAAAACACAGGAATGGAATATGCAAGAGATGTGGGACACCATGAAAAGACCAAATCTACAGATCATAGGAATAGAGGAAGGAGAATTTCAGGTTGATGGTGTTGCCCAGATCTTAAACAGAATTGTAAAAGAGAATTTCCTGAAATTAAGGAAAGATATCCCCATACAAATACAGGAAGCACATAGAACACCAAATAGACAGGATCAGAAAAGAAACACCCCACAACATATCATAGTAAAAACACTAACTGCACAGAACAAAGAGAGAATACTGAAAGCAGCAAAAGAGAAATAACAAGTCACATACAAAGGAAAGCCCATCGGAATTACAGCTGACTCATCAATGAAAGACAGAAGAGCCTGGACCAAGGTATTTCCAGTTCTACATGACAATTAGATGCCAGCCCAAAGTACTTTACCCAGCAAAATGTCTATTATAGTTGAGGAGAAAAGAAAAATCTTCCATTACATGAATTGCCTGAAAGAATACATGTCCACAAAACCAGCCCTTCAAAGACTACTTGAAGCAATACAGAGAGCTGAGAGAGAAACAACTATACCCCAGGGGCAATGAAAGAAAATAAAGATATAATCTAGGAAACACAAAATTACATGGAGAACACAAACAGCAATCAAAATGACAACAACCAATACACACTTTTCGATAATGACCTTAACTATCAATGGACTGAACTCCCCACTCAAAAGACACAGGCTAAGCGAATGGATTAAGAAAAAAAATCCATCTCTTTGCTGACTGCAAGAAACCCATCTTGCCTTCAAGGACAGGAACTACCTTAAGGTAAAAGGATGGAAAAGAATATTCCAAGTAAATGGCACTAATAAACAAGCAGGGATTGCAATTCTAATATCTGACAAAATATACTTCAAAGTAAAACTGATCAGAAGAGATAAGGAGGGTCACTTCATTCTGATCAAAGGAATAGTTAACCAAGATGACATAGTGTGGAGGCAGCAGCCAATGCTTCAGCTGATAGGTGCTCATAGTATGCTTTATTTACATGTGGAAGTAGGCTCCTATCATCTGACTACTGGACAATGCCTAATTATCATATAGAAAAAACTTGGGGATAGTTTTTACTTCAGGTAACTATGCCAAAGGTTATGTTCTGAATAAGGTCAGGCATTTGTGCCTGGAGGCACTTTCCAGGTAAGTCAGGCAGGAAGCCCCTGCTGAGAAAGGAGCAGACCTTAACAGCAGGGTTCCCCAACAGAACTTTTTTAAAAAACTGACCACACACTGGGCCACAAAACAAACTTCAACAAATACAAAAATATTGAAATAATTCTATGCATTCTATCAGACCACAAAACAATAAGGCTCAAAATCAACACTGGACAAAACTCTAGCCACTACACAAATTTTTGGTGATTGAACAACACACTCCTAAACAATGAGTGGGTCAAAGGAGATGTTAAGAAAGAAATAAAAGAATTCCTGGAATTCAACGAAAAGGACAATACGACACAACACAGCCTCTGGGGCACATTAAAAGCAGTCCTAAGAGGGAAGTTTATAGCTCTAAGTGCCTACATTAAAAAATTGGAAAAAGCACAAATAAATGACCTAACACTGAAACTCAAGGCACTGGAAAGGCAAGAACAAATGAAACTCAAATGAGGGACAAGAAGAAAAAAAAATCAGAGCAGAAATTAATGAAATAGAAACAAAGAAAACAATAAAAGAATCAATGAATCTGAGAGCTGGTTCTTTGAAAAGCTAAACAAGATAGACAAACCCTTAGCCCAGTTAACTAAAAGAAAGAAAAAGCAAATCCAAATCAACAAAATCAGAGACAAAAAGGGCAAACATCACAAGAGACACCCAAAAGATGCAAACCATTATAAGGGAATATTTTAAAAACCTATATGCTACTAAATTTGAAAAATCTAAAAGAAATGGATGGATATATGAAATCATGGGAACCACCAAAGTTAAACCAAGAAGAGATTAATGGTTTAAACAGACCCATAACATATAAGGAAATTGAAACAGTAATACAAAGCTTCCCAACTAAAAAAGCCCAGGCCCAGATGGATTTACAGCAGAATTCTACCAGATATTTAAAGAAGACATTCAACTAATACCACTTAAATTATTCAAAATGATAGAAACAGAGGGAGAACTCCCAAATCCCTTCTATGGAGCCAGCATCACTCTAATACCCAAACTGGGTAAAGACACCACCAAAAAAAAAAAAAA
>NW_008358517.1:6706547-6707660 GCF_000622305.1 Nannospalax galili
CTTTTGCAGATATGACACCATACCTAAGAGATTCCAAAAGTTCCACCAGAAAACTCCTAGAACTGATCAACACTTTCAGTATAGTAGCAGGTTATAAAATCAATCTGCAAAAAATCAATAGCCTTTCTATATACCAATAACAAGCAATTGGAGAAAGAATACAGGGAAATGCTCCCATTCACAATTGCTGCAAAAAAAACTTAAAATATCTTGGAATAAGTCTGACAGAAAACACCAAAGATCTCTACAATGAAATTTTTAAATCATTAAAGAAAGAGATTGAGGAAGACACCAGAAGATAGAAGGACCTCCCATGTTCATGGATTGGAAGAATTAATATTATTAAAATGGCCATCCTACCAAAAACAATATAAGATTCAGTGCAATCCCAATCAAAATCCCCATGACATACTTCACACAATTAGAAAAATGCATCTTTAAATTCATATGGAGGCACAAAAGATCCCACATAGCCTAAGCAACCCTGAGCACAAAGAGTAACACTGGGGGGATTATTATACCAGATCTCAAAGTACACTACAGTCCCATAGTCATAAAAACAGAATGGTACTGGTGCAAAAACAGACATATAGATCAATGGAACATCTCTGAAGATCCAAACCTGAATACGTGCAATTTCAGCCACCTGATATTTGACAAAGGTGCCAAGAACACTCAATGGAGGAAAGACAGCATCTTCAACAAATGGTGTTGGAAAAACTGGATCTCCACCTGTAGAAGAATGAAACTAGATCCTTACCTTTCTCCTTGCACAAAAGTTAACTCCAAATGAATCAAAGACTTGAATGTGAAACTGGAAACCCTGATACTATTAGAAGAAGTTATTGGCAGTAACTTATAGGATATAGGTGTAGGAAAGGATTTTCTAAATCAGACAGAAGTTGCTCAGGAATTAAGGTCAGCAATCAATAAGTGCGATCTCATTGAACTAAAAAGCTTCTGTACAGCAAAAGAAACAATCAAAAAGTGAGTGAAGAGAAAACCCACAGAATGGGAAAAAATCTTCACCAGTGACACATCTGACAGAAGTTTAACATCCAGAATACATAAAGAATTCAAAAAACAAAGAATCAAGAAACCAAATGACCCAAT
>NW_008358517.1:6708014-6728624 GCF_000622305.1 Nannospalax galili
CTACATAGTGAGTTCCAGGACAGCTGGGGCTACAGGGAGACCCTGTCTCAAAAAGACCAAAAAAAAAAAAAAACCCTAAAAATTAACCTACCATATGACCCACTTATACCATTCCTTGGCATATACCCAAAGAACTCATCCCATTGTAGAGACATTTGTACAACCACATTTGTGGCTGCTCTTTTCACAATAGGTAAGAGATGGAAGCAATCTAAGTGTCCTTCAACTGACGAGTGGTTAACAAAAATGTGGTATGTTTACACAGTGGAGTTCTATTCAGCAGTAAAGAAAGATGAAATAGATACCTGAAATTTGCAGGTAAATGGATGGATCTAGAGACTGTTATACTACGTGAAGTAACACAGACTCAGTAAAATAAACAATGTATGTTCTCCCTCATATGTGGCTCCTAGCACCAAATCCTTTTAAACTCCAGGTCCTTTTAATAAGATTATGCTATACAGCAGTCCCTTCTGCATGAAATAGCTACCATCATCACGACTTCGGCTGAGCCTGATCACTAAACATAGTCACAATTGGGCTTGTTGACGGTTGTGCTCATTCATTAAAGGAGCGCCAAGCCGGGTCACTGGACTCTCACCTGAATATCCAGCTACTCTTTCCAGCCACTCTTTTAGCCAACTAGTCCAGCCTTGGAAGACAAAAGAAAAATGAGGAAGAACCCAATAGAGGGATGCTTTTGGAAGCCCTTGTCAAGAAACTCCAATGGACTCTCATATGAACATTTGAAAATTGCCCTGTTCTGACTTTTTCTAGTTCCCTGTCTAGAACTTGTAATGATAATTACTCTTGCCTTTACCTTTACCTCTTCTCCCATTCATGATTCAAGGACTTTCTTCTCCCCTTAGATACAAAAGTTATGCAATTTGGGAGTCTTTTAGATAGACCCACTGAAGTGGTACTCCAATTGCCTCACCCTGCATCCCTGTTCAGCATGGAAGAAGCCAGGGAGGTCTGCGTCATGATTCCCTATTGGCAATTTGGGTAACCCCTTCAGGGGATGGTGTGATAAGAATATGAGGTAGGAATTGGCTAGGCAGTTATGGTAAAAAGACCCCAAAGAAATGCAGCCAGTTTCTTGGCTAAAAGTCAAAATGTCCTTGGGCCTCTTAGCAACATACTCTGTTCCAAGGCCAAAAATGTCAAAAGTATTTGGGAGCTTGTATCTAATCCTTTAAATATTTTAGGGTTACCTCTTCAGAGGGGGGAATGTTGCAGGGGAGGGAGTGGGCATAGATTTGATCAAAACACCTTATATACATGTATGAAATTCTTAATAAAGTTTTTGTAAAAATTAAAAAACAACAGCAAGAAATAAGTAAAAGGAGAGAACAAAGATCAAAGTGGTAGATCTAATCTGATCTCAACATGTCATAACATGTAAATGATATCAATCTCCTGCTTAGAAACAATGAATTAGATTCGGCTGACTAAACAGATTTTTTTTTTAAGTTCTGAAGTAGAAAATGCAACATGCAGAGTTGATGCCGGAATGTGATTCAGTTTCGTTTCAATGCTTGGGAAGAAGCAACTAAATTCTCATCATACTCAGAAATATCTTTCTTCACATATGCATATATACGAGTACATATACACATGTGTATGTGTATATATACATATATGTGTATTGTGTATATATGTGTTTGCACATGCATGTGTATGTATAGATGCATATGTGTGTGCTTATACATGTGTGTGTGCCTGTGTGTATGTGTGGATATATGTTTATGTGTGTGTCTGGATATATGTGTATGTGTATGTATGTATATGTGTGTTATGTGTATGTGTGGGAGTGTGTGTGTGTGTGTCTGAGTGTAGATATGTATGTGCATGCATGTGTGTATGTGTGTAGTCAGCCTTCTCTGTCTGTGGGTTTCCCATCCAGAGATTTCTATAGCAAAAATATATAAAGTATATTTATATATTTATCATATTATATACAAACTATAAAATATGAGGTTTGAAGATGTAAAAATGTATGACCCAAGTTCCTTTGTTAGTGTTTTACAGCATTTTGTCAATCTCTAATTTTATGAAGGGAAAGAAAAGCCTGCATAATAACACTCCCAAGACAGTGTCACAGAAATGCTTCAGTCTTCTAGCTGGTATCAGCACACAACACAGGCTGTTGTTACATGTGGTCATTAAGGAGATTCCACCCAAAGCGAGAAATGAACTGGTCAGGGTTCTTGGGTTGCAAGCGGCAGGAATGGACACTGGCTAGCTGAAAAGAATGGAAACATCAGAAATCGAGTATTGTAATACATGCAATGGGAAGGAGGAAACGGGAGCCCAGTGATGGCCCATCACAGGAACAGCCTGTTGCTTCCACTGGAGAGGACTGGATTCCAGACTTCTGAACAGGTATTATAGGCTCAAATGCCAAAGTTCTCAGTAGCAAGAGGGATGCTACCTGTGAGTATAGTTCCCCCAAGACTGTACATGTACAGAAAGGGATCAGGGTGCTCTTAGGAAGGGCTGATGCACAATGAGAGCCACAAACACATGTTCTTTGTACTAGAAGACAAATACAGAGGGAAATGTGTTCAGAGCGTCAGACCTTGAACTTGACTACAGCACCTCATTCAACTGTATTCTTGAGTTTTATGCAAGGCTTACAAATGATTTTATGAGTCTGTTGGAATTAAATATTTGGTGCTAAATCCAATATAATAGCCACATTATGGTTTGCCTTTAACTTGAAGGAAGGTGATACTGTGTTTGTGTTATTTACAGATACAGGTGCCAGATTAAGTTTCTAATAAATTCAAATTTTTCTTTCAGTCTTTTATCTTTAATGCTCCCATTAGACCTACTGTTTTCTGATGAAACCCTAAGACTAACTAGAAGAAAAGCATACAAATAAACTTGGGAAGATGATGTCATAGGAATAATAAATACGTTAGGGAATATAAAATGGTAAGGTGTGTTTGCATCTTGGAGGAGGATGGCACCAGGTGGGCAACTCAGAGAAGTTATTGAAGAAAGGAATCAGACTGTTGCAATTCTGAGCAAACCATAAAAAGAATGGCTTTTTAAGAAAGGTTTTTGGTTCAAGCAGTAATAATCACGGAAACAAAAAGAATGGCCAATGAATTCTTACAAGATGGAAGCAGAACGCCTTTGCTTTCTGAAACAGTTTTACTTCAAATCTATCTCCCAGCTTCTTAATATGTTAGCGGTTTCTGCTTATGCCTGTTCACAATGATGCACGTTCTTTCTTCTGAAAAAAAGTGCTATTTACTACTATGAGATAATGCGTCAGGACTCCCATGGAAATGCACTCTGCTGGATTACACATCTTCACCCTGGCAACAGAAAGGGAACAACAGGCAGCAGGACATGGCCTTCTACTTTGCTCCCTTTAAGTATTGATCTTTATTTTCCTGGTTCTTTCTTCCCCTGAGGAAATAGCACCCGGTGTTATAGAATTTGGCAAAAGTAAGCATTTTATGGTAATTATTTGGATGTTTAAATGTGAGCAAGGTTGGTAAATGGTAGAGCTGAGTAGCTCACGTAAGAAGAGTGCAGTACAAAATGAAACAGAGCCACATGCTTCCAGTTAGATCTAGGTCCACCTTTCTATCCTGATCACATCGATGAGAATTTGAAGAGTAAAGAAGTTATGTGATTTGGCACAGGTTTTTCTCTTCGATAATTTTTAAATTCAATCATGTATATATGTGTATGTAGGTTTTCACAGTGAATGCAGTGCTGGAGTTCCAGGCTGCCATAAGCCGTCCAACATGGGTGTTGGGAATCGAACTCAGGACCTCTGGAAGAGTAGTACACACTTAACCACTGAGCCATCTCTCCAGCCAACCATTTTTCTTTACTTTTATATACAATTTCTCATTTTGATGTGATAAACCTTACAGATTTTCCCTATGACAGTGTTATACAGGGCATAGAATTAACATACACCTCACATTTTGTTGATGGGACTTGTCATACAGTATTATGTTTTGGGGAGTTGAATCTGAAAGGTGGAAGATTAAGGACTACATGCACAGCTGGTAGTCTTTTTCTCAGCCTTGGAAACTGATCCATTTCTTGGGAATTTGCACCAATCTGGAGCATGCTCAAGTATTGCATTCCCCAAAGCTATAAGGGCTTCTAATTGAATTGATCAGGATACTTGTCTGGGTTTGTGATGTCACAGAAGATTTCCAAGAGAAAATAAATTGTTTGATGTAGTGGGACTTGTTCAAGAAATCAGTAATAATAAATTTCATGATGATAAGTGATATGAATTATTCTTCAAATATTTATCATGTGTACACAATTACAAGTTTTGGATGAGGAAATGATACTAACAGAGGCAAGTAACTTAAGGTTTGTGGGTTTTTTTTTAAGTTCTAGCAAGCATAGTTTTACATTACATCTGGTGGGGTTGGGTCTAGGATACCCATTGACTGAATTATTTCTAGGGCAACTGTTTTCCTGGGTTCTCTTCCTGAAGGAAGAAATTACCCATGCCAGTAGCTTGACTGAACACTCCACATATCTAATGTGCTTTGTGTGTATGTGTGTGTGTGGGTATTCATGCATATGTGTATCTGTGGAGGTCAGAGGACAATCTTGGATGCTGTTCCTCAGGAGCCACCTACATTGCTTTTTGAGACAGGGTCTTTCATTGACCTGGAGCTTGCCAACTATGCCGGGTTGGCTGGTCAGTGAACTTTAGGAATCTGCCTATCTCCCCAGTGCTGGGATTACAAGAGTGTGCCACCATGCCTAGCTTTTTCAGTTGGGTTTTGGGGCTTGAGCTCAGGTCCTCTTGCTTGCAAAGCAAACATTTTAGTGAGTTACTTCCCAAGCCAGTGCTTTGTTTCAATTTTTAATGTTTTGAGACAGGGTTTCATTGTGCAGCCCTTGCTGTACTGGAATTCCTATGTAGATCAGGCTAGCCTTGACCTTGTGGTGAACTTCCTGCCTCTGACTTCTGAGTGCTGGGATTATAGGTATGGCCCATCACAGGTATTTTATTGAGCTTTTAAAATTTCATACAATATTTCCCACTCACATCCAGACCCCCTCCTCCATCCATGCCTCCATCTCCCTGAACTGAACCCTATGCACTCTGCCATACATGCCGAGTCCTACTCATTCAGGTGTTTGTACCCAAATGTCCTTCAGTGTAAGTGCGTCCACTGGAGTCTAGTCAGCCCATCCAGTGGTCATATATAAGTTGAACTCTCCCTCACCCAGCAGCAACCAGTCTCAAATAGTTCTCAATTTAGTGCTGACCTGCCACCTATTTCTCACCTCCCCTTTGGGCCCTTGTTTGAGCTAACGTGGGTCCTGTGTTAGATATTACCACTGCCGCAGGCTCACATGAGCAAGCCTCCATTGGCCAGGAAACCTCCACCTCCCTGTGTTCATGAACCAGCCCTGGCTCTTACAGTCTTTCCACCTCCTCTTCCACAATGGTCCCTGAGCTGTGGGTAGGTGAGGTTCCATATAGGAATCCCATTGTACACCCTACAGTCTCTTATTCTTCAAAACTTGGCCAATTGAGGCCTTCTGTGTGTAATGCACTCTGATGTGCATGGAAGCCTCACTGGTGAGAGTTGAGGGGTACATTAGCCCTCTCTACTCCTTATTCTGCTATGTTCCATGAGCCTTGGTTGTAAGAGATTCGACTGCAGATGTGTCACCTAGTACTGGGCATCTCCCAGGTGTATGTTCTCCGTGCCTGACCAGATGTGCAACTCTGCAGCAGCTTCCATCTGTTGCAAAAAGAAGCTTCTTTGATGAGTGCTGTACTGCATGTTTGTCACTCTAAGGGAGGTCTCTTCTATCTTTTTCCAGGCAGCTCCCAGGTATACATATGCATTAATGTTCAGACACTATGTGCATTTCTCATAGGGTTTCTAGGGTATCACTTTTCCCTCTAGGTTTCCTAGCCCCCCGAGATTCACTCATCTGTACTCTTTTTTTCCTCCCATCCGGCGTCCGGCCTCCCTTCCTCCCTAGTCACAATGCCCCCATTATTCCCACCTTCCCCCCAATATCTCCCAACTCCCACCATCTTTCCATTCCTGAGTTCCCTCCTTCCCCCACACCACGGTCCCTTGCATGTTCCTCCCTTCTCTCCTCCCTGCCAATTGCTCACAGTTTTCAACCTCCCTCAGGTAACATCTGTTCCTACTATCTCCCTTTCAGGTTGTTTTTTTTTCCCCCTTTACCTTCATGTATCCTTTACCTGGCTCCAGGTGTTATGTCAGAATTTTTATACACACATAAGAGGGATTGGTTCTACAATCCCCAAATGAGGGAAAACATACATTGCTTGCTTTTCTGCTTTTGTGTTATTTCACTTAGTATAACATTCTAGCTCCATCCATTTACCTGCAAATTTCATTTCATCTTTTCTTACTGCTGAGTAGAACTCTATTGAGTAGATGTACCATTGTAGGAAACCAGGATGCCAGGCCCTAGGGTGAGGTGAGCCTAAAACTTATATGTCCAGGCTGCATTCTCTGCTAAAGGGAGGGGCACTGAAAACAGTGGCTCTGATAATCCCTGCCTTGCAGAACACTGTTAGGCTGGCAGGAGAAGCGCCCGGTCATAAAAGTGCAGGCTCCCCGCTCTGTGGGAAAGCGCCTTGGCCAACAAACATTAGCTCATCTCCTTGTCCTAAACAAATAACTCAGCTATCCCTGGTTAAGAGATTAGGCCAGGTTAAAGGTTTACTCCTGAACTAAAAGCTAAAAGTTCACCATGCTTTTAGCTCTAAGAAAGAAAACATTTTGGCTAATAAATTACTGGATGGGCATTGATAACCTTGAGAAAAAGTTTAAGAATCCTTCTGGCACCAACTAACAGACTAAATGTCCTGTTTCTTTGTGCCCTAAATCTTTGTATGGGACTGTCATATCCCACGTGGCTACTAGTTCCTTGGGATGTATAAAAACCATTTGAATTCTAAAATAAATCATCCTGTTGGGAAGACACAGGTCCCAGAGTTTGACTCTGTTGCCAATCAGACCCTCTGCCCCAAAGCCAGCAGGTCCCCCACTAAGTAAAGCAAACCTGAGTCCCCACATAACCACATTTTCATAAATCATTTGTCAGTTGAGGGACATTTAGGTTGTTTCCATTTCTTATCTATTGTGGAGAGCAGCAACAAACATGGATGTACAGGTATCTCTACAGTAGGGTGAGTCCTTTGGGTATATGCCAAGGAGTATTATCACTGGATCATATGTTAAGTTCATTTTTAGATGTTGGAGGGTTCTCCACACTGCCTTCCATAGTGGTTGCACAAGCTTGCATTTCCACCAACAGTGAATGAGCATTTCTCTTTCTCCACATCCTCTCCAGCATTTGGAATCTTTCATTCTCTATTCTTAGCCAGTCTGTCTGGGGTAAGATGAAATCTTAAAGTGGGTTTGATTTGCATTTTTCTAATTACTAAGGATGCTGAGGACTTTTTAAGGTGCTTCTTTGCCATTTTTATTTCTTTGTTTGAGAACTCTCTGTTTAGATCTATTGCCTATCTTTTTGGGGGAGGGGGTTATTTTCTTCTTTCTTTCTGAGTTCTTTGTATATTCTGGATATTAATCTGTCAGATGTGTAGCTGGTGAAGATTTTCTCTCACTCAGTGGATTTCCTCTTCCTTTCCTTGGTTGTTTCTTTGGCTGTACAGAAGCTTTGTAATTTAATGAGGTCCCACTTATTGATTGTTGACCTTAGTGCCTGAGCAGCTGGTGTCTGGTTTAGAAAGCCCTTTCCTATGCCTATATCTTGGAGGGTCCTAACTATGTTGCCTTCTTGCAGTTTCCAAGGTTTGGGTTTTATACTGAGGTCTTTGATCCATTTGGAGTTGACTTTTGTGCAGGGTGAAAGGTAAGGGTCAAGTTTCATTTTTCTGCAGGTGGAGATCCAGTTTGGCCAGCACCACTTGTTGGAGATTATATATTTCTTCCATTGTGGGTTCTTAGCACCTTTGTTGAATATTAGGTGGCTGAATTTATATGAACTCATGTTTGGATCTTCTATTTTGTTCCATTGATCTACATGTCTATTTTTGTGCTAGTTCCATGCTGTTTTTATGACTATAGCTCTGAAATATAATCTGAGATCTGGTATTGTGATCCCCCCAGCATTGTTCTTTTTGCCCAATTGTTTTGGCTATCTGGGGTTTTCTGTGATTCCATATATATTTTAGGATGATTTTTGTCAAGCACTGTAAAAAATGTCATGGATATTTTGATTGGGATTGCATTGAACTTATAAATTTCTTTTGGTAAGATGGTCATTTTCACACTATTGATTCTACCAATCCACGAGCATGGTAGGTCTTTCTGTCTCCTAGTGTCTTCATCTTTCTCTTTCTTTATAGAGTTTTGAAATTTTCATCGTAGAGATCTTTAATGTCTTTGGTTAGATTTATTCCTAAATATTTTATTGTTTTCAAGGCTATTGAGAATGGGAGGGTTTCCTCTAGTGCTTTTTTCTGATTTCTTGTTATTGGTATATAGAAAGGCTACTGATTTTTGTAAGCTGATTTTGTATCCTGCCACTTTACTGAAAGCATTAATCAATTCTATCAGTTTTCTAGGGGAAGTTTTGGAATCTCGTATGTATAATATCATATCATCTGAAAACAGAGATAGTTTGACCTCTTCTTTGAGTAACTTGTTTTAAGTGAATGTTTGTTAAATGAAGGAATTGATAAGGTAGTGTACCAGACCTAGGCAGGTGCTCACAAAATGTGCATATTGTCAACCATGGATGCTGTAATATATATAGCAATGCTAAAAAGAACAAAACTGTATAGAAATGTCACTTTTAGAAAACTTTGGCAGGTTGTGGTTAGACTTTCACGTGCTAGTTCCAAAGGATGGAAAGTGTGGGGATCTGTCCTCGGTGCTGAACCTGGCCTGTGGCAAGTATTCAAGAATGCCCTTCAAGCAATTTTATGTGTTTTGTTTGTTTGTTTCCTCTTGGCTTTTGTTACCAGTGACAGTGCTTCCACTAAAAAATTATGTATTAGATACTGTTTAATTTGAAGTATTTGGCAGACTATCAAAATAACAGCTTTATTGGGTAGCCTGCATATCAATAAATCATCTTTGTAAAGTATACATTTCAGTAGACTGTTGTTTTATTCCCCAATTAAAAAAATTATTTATCTTTATTTTTATGTGTATGAGTATTATGCTTGCATGTGTGTTAGTGCACCCGTGTCGTGCAGTGCCTGCAGAGGCCAGAAGGGGATGTCAGATCCCCTGGAACTGGAGTTACAGGCAGTTGTTAGCCACCGTGTGGGTGATGGGAGTCAAACCTAGGTCTTCTGCAAGAGCAATCAGTACTCTTAATTGCTGAGCCATCTCTCCAGTCGCTCCCCAATTTTTAAATTGAGTTGTTTTCTTGAGATCTTTATATTTGCTAGACACTAACCCTTTGTCAGAAAGATTTTTCCCATTCTGTAAGTGCCTTTTCACTCAAATAATGGTGTCCTTTTGATGTACAGAAGCTTTTTAGTTTCACGAGGCCCCATTTGTAAATTGTTGGTCTTAATGTCTGCATTATTAGGGTTCTCTTCAGAAGGTCCCTTCTTGTGCCTATAAGTTCTAGCGTATTCCATAATTTCTCCTCTACCAGATTCAGGGTATCAGATCTTGTATTGAGACCTTTGATCCATTTGAAGTTGAGTTTTATGCAAGGCAAGAAATAAGGATCTAGTTTTATTTTTCTACATACAGACATTCAGTTTGACCAGCACCATTTGTTGAAGATACTATATATTCTCGACTGTGTATTTTTTTGACTCTTTGTCTAAAATCAGTGACTGTATGTGTGACTTACATCCAGGTCCTCAATTCTATTCTGTTGATCCATATGTATGTTTTTGTGTCAGTGTCCTGCTGGTTTTAGTTCACTAACTCTGTAGCATAACTTACAATCAGGGTTGGTGATAATTCCAGCTGTTCTTTTATTGTTCAGGATTGTTTTGGCTATCCTGTTTGTTTTGTATTTCCACGTGAAATTTAAGATTATCTTCCAATATTTGTGAATCATAAACCAAAATATCTCTTCTGATACGCACTATCAAGTCTTCCCAGAACTCTCCACTATTTTTACTTATTTCAATGTCTAAAAAAATCATAAATACAATTTTAACCAAGAACGGCCAGCATATTTGCCTTCCTAAGAGTCTGGGCATTCTGCTCTGTTTTGAAACCCCATAATATACTGTCCCATAAAAGTCGTAATAGGCACAGGGGAGATGTCTCATTACAGGGAACATAAAACTGTGATAGAGCTTTTGGAAATTTTGTACTAAAGTTTCATTCTGTTTGACATTCATGCTTATACTTAAGAAAGTGGGAGCCATGATTTTTGTCTGGCTTGAGTTTATGTAGATCTTGTGCATGCTGTCACTATCGCTGTGGTTTCATACGCATAGCTACCCAGCTGTCTGGAAAATTTTGTTTCCTTGTGGTCATCTGGCTCTTACAATCTTTCTGCTCCCTCTTCTGCAATGATTCCTGAACCCTGAGAGACAGAGATTTGATAGAGATTTCCTATTCAGGGCTAAGCACTCTGCAGTCTCTGCACATTGGCCAGTTGTGGGTTTCTGTATCAGTCACCATCTGCTGCATAAGGAAGCTTCTCTAATGAGATGTGAGAGACGCATGAATCTGTGGGTATAACAGGAAGTTATTAGAAGTTAGTTTAATACTACATCCACTTAGCACTTAGCAGAATAACAGTAGTAGGCTCTCCCCTCTGACCTGTGACATGTCTAGCCACAGGTTCCTAGGCTGGATTCCAGTGTCAAAATTCAAGTGTAGAAGTGGGAAGTGGATACAAAGTCCCAACACTGAAGAACTATTGGCAACTGATGACTGCTAGGAGACAGGGAGTCAGTTTTCTTTAAGGGTGTGATGCTGAGTAGGTTAAGCAGACTCCAACGGTTGGACCCATACCAAAGGGCATTTGGGAACACACAAATTAAGACTCCATAGGCTATATACATATATGACCAAAAAAGTGACAAAATAATATTTAAAGAACAAAAAAGAACTGAAATCCATTTTCTGCTAAAATAATGTAGAGTCACAGGACTTTTGTCTGCATTAAAAAATAAAACATATGGGTATCTTTTCTGCTAGTTATACAGACCAATGACAAATCTGCTCTTGAAGGGAATTAGAAATAGAAATGTGTACATGGTTCAAGGGCCACAGGCCCTCTGATCCTATTTCTCAGGAACTTGAACTAATGGAATAAGATGCAATTCCTTTCCATGGTAGCAGGAGATTTGCCTGCGAAGGATAGAGGTTAGGAGGACACTCGGAGTGAGCAGAACCATTCTGAGACCTCTCAAGTGGAATAAGATGCAATTCCTTTCCATGGTAGCAGGAGATTTGCCTGCCAAGGACAGAGGTTAGGAGGACACTCGGAGTGAGCAGAACCATTCTGAGACCTCTCAAGGATGGTAAGAGGACTTAAGCAATTTTCAGTGAGAACTGGCTGTACTTCCTGTTCTGACAGTGAGAGGCAGCCGGTGGCTCTAACTCTTGACTTTATAGGACTTAAGCAATTTTCAGTGAGAACTGGCTGTACTTCCTGTTCTGACAGTCTATGAGGTTCTCCCTATGCAACTCACTTAAGCATTTATCTGCCTTCATAATCCAAAGAGCTTGAGCAGGACCCAAAGTCTGTAAAAAGCTCATATTTCTTACATTTCTAGCAATGCTTAACAAGGCTGAAGGACTCATAAAGCTTAATTAAGTTCATGAACATTTGTCCTCAAAATACACACAGGGACCAAGGATGTAACTCAGCTGGCAGAATGCTTGCCTATGCATGAAGCCTCGGGCTCCATCCCAACACTGCATAAAACCAGGCCTGGTGATAGCTACCTATAATTCAGCACCCAGGAGGTGGAGACAGGAGGACCAGAAGTTCAAGGTTTATTCTCAATTACATAGCACGTTTGAGGTCAGCACTGTCTACATGAGACCATGTCTCAAAATCAATAATAATAATAACCAAAGACTTGGAATTCGTGAATTTGTATTTATCACTCTTAGCACAGGTACTTAATCTGGGCCTCCTCTTCACCCACTCCACCTTTGAGGCCTGTAGAAGGAGAATTTGCCCTTCACTGAATGGCAAGATGGTCAGGAAACCAAGGAATAATGGGCATGTCCAGGTTAATAGTCTGGTGGAGCAAGAGCCCCCAGGCTGCCTGCAGTTCTGGCCTCCCCCACCCCGCCCCTCTCCACCAACAGCCATTTTCCTCTGTGTTGGTGCTAAGCTCCACGTTTCCTGGTTTCAGATGTGTGCCTTGGCCATGGCTATTGTGCCTCTGATTTTGAGAACCCTCTGAGTGAACTCACATTTCTTTCATGGCTCTGCAGATTCAGGCTGCCTGTGACCTCTTTGCTTCCTGCTTGCCACACCAGCCTAATGAAACATCACATCGGCAACCAGGGCCTTGCATGGCAGTCCTGCAGAGCCCACGTGGGGCAGCTGGCAGGTCGGGCTCAGGTCTCATCTATGGGCAGTGGAACACACTGTGTGTATTCTCAGAGCATGGCAAGGTTCTTCCATTCTTACAAGTCTGTGAGCCTGTTAAATAATAGTCCCGTCCTCTTGGTTGTGAGCTTGAGCCTTTAATGGCTGCACCATCTCTCCAGGTCAAAATAATACTCTGATGAGCCATATTTGTTGAAGAAATTATTTTTAAAGATTTATTTTATTTTTAATTATGTGCAGGCATGTGTATCTGAATGTAGGTTTTTTTCATATGAGTATAGGTGCTCACAGAGGCCAGAGGCATCAGATCCTCCTGCAGCCATAGTCAGTCACCCAACATGGGTGCTAGGAATCAAACTTAGGTCCTGTGCAAGAGCAGTACACTCTTAATGGCTAAGCCATCTCTCCAGCCCCAAAGAACCTATTTCTAAGTGAACTCAATGGCCCTGGTTAATTTCAGTCTCATATAGTATATAGTATTCATAAAACTTGGTTTGACCTCTTGCAGCCATTCTAAAGACCATACTGATTTGATGGATGGAGTATTGTTAACTTTAGGAAACATCTCTTTCTGGGACTACAGCTGAACACTTACTCTGTTCAAGTCCTAGATCAGGAAACAGGAGTTCCCCGTGAATGAAATGATAACCACATTTTAGATTCTTTGCCACTTCAAGGTACAGCAGCTAGGCTTAACTCTTATCACCAACTTTCAAGTTGAATCTTCTTGGCATTTACTTGGGCACTGTTCTAACTACAGTAAGACCCATATCCCATCCACCCAAGGAACTTGAAACCTAGGAAAAAGTGAAGTGTGATCATTTTTCTTAAGCCCCAAGGACTGTAAAGTCAAACTGAGGCTTGTACTTCTGCAAAAGCTTTGTAGTAGTACCATCCAGCACCTGATGACAGGACTTCCTGACAACAGGGCTTTGTGCAAATTAGGAAACGATGCCCCTACAGGAGCAGGAATTGACCAGTGGGACCTGAGCCTGGGTGGTGGGAAAAGGCACCTTTTCCTCTGGGCCAGCTGACCTCCCTCCCTCAAAGGCCATGGCTTAGAGTGGAGATTTCAACCCCACTTAACTGCCCAGTCAGGTACCATTGAGCAGTGTGTGCACTGCGCAACTGCACAGCCCCATATGGCAGCCTTGGTAAGACCAGGCAACACACACCAAAACACAACATAACACAACACTACCGCCCTTCTAATCTGGGAAAAATCTGTCACCCAGATAGAAAACATCAGGCTCTATTCAGTCTTGGCCAAAATTCATACTTCAATATTACTAGAAGCCTCTGATTACTGATGTCATCTTTATTATAAAGACTGGTGAAGTCTCTATTACTCATCTATATTGACCAAAGACAGAAAATGAGATCATTTCAAAATATTCAGCAGCAATTTGATCTTTGTGCAACATTTTATTATATTTTCTATATTGCGAGTCTGCAAAGATCAGAAAATTCAAAACCTCATCTTCACCACAAATAGTTTAGAAAGCATTACTCTACAATTTTTAAAAAGAAAAACCTATTTATTGCTTTAAGAGGGAAACTGAGGCCAGGGAGACAGCTCAGTCAGTAAAGTGCTTACTGTACAGCATGACAACCTGACCTCGAATCTCCAGCATCCACCAGAGGTCGACCTCTGGCCTCTGTATGGAGAGAGAGAGAGAGAGAGAGAGAGTCCTGGGTTGCTTCCTTATCTGTGCAGCACAGGAGCAGGCATTATAAAGACATATAAGAAGGGCAGCCAAACTGCAGCTACGATGTTAATGGTCTCCCAACTAGATCGAAGCAGTCCAATAACACCTTGTGAAATGTAAGCCAAGTGGAAAATGAGTTCTGTTCATTTGCCATTTGCTGATTAAACATAGATCAAATATACTCCAGTGCTGAGTTTTTCTTTGACCTACCCAGCAGGTTTAACTGTGGCTAAAGGTAACTTCTGATAAGAGAGATGTAAATATTGGTCTTTCCCATGTACCCATAATGATAACAGTATATTAGAACAGACCATTTTCACCTCTCCTCACTTCTGCTTTTTTTTTCTGTCTTTTTGAGACAGGGTCTTCCTGTAGTCCCAGCTGACCTGAACTCACTATGTAGACCAGGCTGGCCTTGAACTCACAAGGATCCGCCTGCCTCTGCCTCTCGAGTGGAGGGATTAAAGGCGTGCGCCACCATGCCCAGCATTTCTGCTTTTCCAAGGGAGTTACAAACATGGCTGCTGGAATCACATCATAGTAAAAATTCAAGAACACACAAGTAAATTTTCAGGCCATCATTTCCATTGGAAGTCAGTCTACATTGGCTACATCTCCCCACCTCCTTGTAGGGTCCTTCTCATGAAGTTCTCAGCACAACAGAAAAGCTGGCAGCAGGCTGGGGAGCTGGCTCAGTGGTAAAGACTCCCTCCCCTATCCGCACCCCGCAGCCTTCCCGCTAGATTTCATGCATTCTGTCATATATGTTAAGGCCTTTCAAGTCAAGTTTGTGTCCCCAGATGTCCTTTGGTGTGAGTTCATCTACTGGAGCCTGGTGAGCCTAGCTAACATCACTCCCTTAAAGAACACCAACTCTCCCTCACCCAGCAGTGATCAGCTGCCAACAGTTCTGGACATTGATTCTTGACATCAGCCTTGAGCCTCCATACGCACGTGCACACATGTGCACATCCACCCGCATGTGCCCATAAACATGCATGCACATACATGTGCTCATTACACACATACACACATGTGAAAATTGAAGAACAAAGAAAATCTGGTAGCCAAAAGAAGTCCTTGCACACACCCAGTGGCAGACACAGCAAGACTTGCCATGTTCTTGAAGTAGCTCCCAAGCTGTGGCTGAGGGTGGCAGTGATGACATGGAACGGGGCCAAGACAGCCCCAGGCTTTCATGCTTGCTCTGGTTTGCTGTGTACCACACACTATCTACAAAGTGTCCTCTTATCACCTAACACCTAACAGCTGTGGATGAGTGAATGGAATGAGAATATGCTGCCTGATACAGCTGTAAGCACCTCCCTCCATTTAGATATTTAGATGTTTTATAGATTAGACACAAGAACATTTCTTCATGTACAAATAAGCTATTTCTATATATTTTTATATATCAGTAAAGCTTAGAATATGCACTGCTTTAAATAAACTACTCATGGGCTGGGGAGATGGCTCAGTGGCTAAGAGTACTTGCTGTACAAGCATGAGGACCTGAGTTCAAATCCCCAGAATCCACATGAAAAGCCAGGCACAGTTATGTAACCTATTACCTCAGAACTGTGGGGAGTGGAGACAGGAGCATCCCTGGGGCTTTTTGGTGACCAGTCTAGCTCCAGGTTAAGTAAGAAACCCTGTTTCAGGGGACTAAGGCAGGGGGAGCTAGAGTAGTATACCTGACATCCTCCTCTGGCCTCCACATGCAGGACTGTGCACACCAGCACACACTTGTCCACATATACCAAAAACATGTATTCGTTCTCTCTTTCCCTCTCTCTCTCTCTCTCTCTCTCTCTCTCTCTCTCATTCACACAAACCCTCACACAAATAAAAATAATAAAATATTGACTGGAGAGATGGTTCAGCTGTTAAGAGAACATCCTGCTCTTGAGAACCTGAATTCAGTTCCCAGGACCCTCATCAAGAGGTTTATAATGGGCTGTAATTACAGCTCCAGAGGATAATAAATGGATTTTTTAATATGTGTGTGTGTGAGTGGTGTGCGTATGGGTGCTTATATGTGTGCAAATGCATGTGTATACATGTGTGTACAGAGGACAGCAGTTGATGTCAGGTGTCTTCCTGGGCCATGTTCCACCTTCTATACGGAGGCAGAATCTTTCACTTGAACCTAGAGCTAGTTAATTCAGCTTCTCTAGCTTGCCAGCTTGTTGCAGGGTTCCGTTGTCTTTGCCATTCGAATGCTGAGATTATATGCTTCCAGGCCTGTCTAGCATTTACATGCATGCTGGGGGTTCAAACTCTGGCTTTCACACTCGTGGGGCAAGCAAGCTGTGTACTTACTGAGCCATCTCCTCAGTCCTGAAATCTGATTTATTTGGTTTTGTTGTTTTGAGACAGGATCCCCCTGTAACCCCCAGCTGACCTGAAACTCACTGTGTAGGCCAGGCTGGCCTCCATCTCAAAAATCTACCTAACTTTGCCTCCTGAGTGCTGGGATTAAAGGCATGTGCTACCACATCTGGTCAAAATTAGATTTTTTTTTAAAACAAAGTGGTATTTATCCAGAGATATAAGCTAGGTAAATGAATCTACAATTCCACATGTGGTCCATCCACCCAACACTCATCCAGGCCAACTCTTGAGCCATGCTATTTCCACACAGAGCACAAGTGTCCTCCAACCCACTTCATGGGCTCAAACATAGGGTGCATCCTTCAACAGAGAACTTTGGTCCAGGGGCGGCTCAGCATGATAGTGAGTGTTTTTCTCATTCACTTATAACATGTTGATACTGAGCATAAATATAATTCTGGGTCAGCAAGATGGCTCAATGGGTAAAGGTGCTTTCTACCAAGTCTGTATGTGCGCGCGCGCACACACACACACACACACACACACACACACACACACACAATAAACAAATATAAACAGATTATATAATCCAGATGATCTTTTGTTTTCTTGGCCTTTTTAAAGGAGTATCACAGGAGACCAGTGTGGTGGAACACAGCTGTAATGCCAGCACTCAGGAAGCTGACTGAGGATCTTGAGTTTGAGGCTAGCCTGGGCTACAGAGTAAAACTCTATCTCAAAAAATAAATTAAGCCAGGTAAGGTGGCACATGCCTACAGTTCCAGCATTTGAGAGGTGAATTATTCATGTGGGTATAGATTGCATGTATTGAGTTAGTCATCAGTGAAAAATCATGTACCTTCTTTGATGTGGAATTCTCAACGGTTTCAGAATGTTCAGAAAAATTGGACTTTTTTCTCCCAATCCAGCTTGTACAGCATTAAAGTTGTCTTTCCTTGATCTTACTGAAACAGGAGAAAGCCATCTGATTGAAACAGTTACAAGCATTTCCATCCAAACTCCACTTGCAGGAAGTCCTGGGGGACTTCATATGATACCCCTGAACTAGCCTACTGTTCTCCCCGGAAGTATGGGCCCATCCCATCCCAGCTCAATGTAGGGGTCATCCAGGTCCTAGGAAAGCTCCCTGGGACATTCACCTGACTCTCTCTGGGGTTGACATGAATTTGGTTCAAGATCATGAAGACCCAGATGATCTTCAAGGTGGTCCTGAATCAAGGGTTTCTCGGGAACCTTCTAAATGATGATATTTCTAAATTGAATCTGGAAACCACCTGTAGTTACTGCTTTAATTGGAGAAGAAGTAAACATGGTTTTCCTGACCTCCTTGATCATCCAAACTTCTAT
The DNA here is from genome assembly GCF_000622305.1 of Nannospalax galili. Lineage (NCBI taxonomy): Eukaryota > Metazoa > Chordata > Mammalia > Rodentia > Spalacidae > Nannospalax > Nannospalax galili. Next base: position 6,725,948 of record NW_008358517.1, read on the forward strand.
GTCATGCTTCTCAACTTAGGATCTTTTTTTTTAGAAGAAGCATTTCATTACAGCTTTAACATACTCATTAACAGTTTCCAGAGCAAAGATACATATCTTTCAAAAGTGGCAATAAAATTTTTAGGTTTCCTGTTAATACAGTTATACAATATTGAACTGAGTATAAGCCCTGTAAGACATAAAATTGAATGAGTTTTTAACCCTCAAAAAAGATCTCAATTTCATTTTAAAATATACTGTTTCTAACAGAAAGACTCATTGTTTTTGCTCATAACACTGAGATGTTGGCGCATGCATCTCTAATCTGACTGGGGTAAGATGAAATCGTAAAGTGGTTTTAATTTGCATTTCCCTAATTACTAGTGATGTTGAACATCTTTTAAGATGCTTCATAGGCATCTTTACTTCTTCTTTATGTTTATCACCTCTACTAATTAACATGATGTAAATTTTTATGCTTCCTCCCCAACACAAATTTTTTTTTTGGTCTTTTTGAGACAGGGTCTCCCTCTAGCCTCAGTTGTCCTGGAACTCACTATGTAGACCAGGCTGGCCTTAAATTTGTTGATTTTTTGTGTGTGAATATCACACAGAACATTCCAAACCATCTTATTTAACTGTACACCCACTTCCCATATGGAACCCTCACATACCCTCCCTCCCCCGACTACAGCCCTTATACTCTGTTAACCCTGCTACTGTCCGGTGTGTTGTTGGAACCCCAGCCAATCCCCACTACTTGTCCATCTGCTGGATCTAGTCAGCCTATCTAGAGGTCTTTGCTTTAGGAAGGTCAGCTGTTCCTCATCTAGCAGCAATCAGTTGTCAATATTCTTTTAGACAAGATTGGGGTCTGCTGTTCATTTTCCCAGTTCTATGCTGGGTTACTATCTGGGAGTCCCTTGAGTGACCCTGGCCAACAACTTAAAAGAAGGTATCTCCCATCTGGCATTGTTGCTTCTTAATGTAGCCTTTAACTATATATATGGACTATTAAAAAACTTATATTGGCCCCTTTAATCTTTGGTTATAATTTCCTTTTGGGTGTTTAAGGACATACAGTTGGCCCAGATAAATCAAGTTATTTTTACTCTTAAGCCCGTTTAAGGATCTGTTCCTCAGGGGTCACATGGGCTTAGGAGGAGCCCCTGGCTCCTTTCTTTTACCAGTTCCACCTATGTGAAGATAAGTCAAAGGTCCTGCTTGACCATGGCTGGCTTCGCTTGGAAGCATGGAGGAAATGATTCCTCTTTGTTGACCCTCCTCTTTGTAGATTGGACACTGGTTCAAGTCCATCTGGTGGGGTCTCCTCGGCCTTCTTGATCAAGAGGACAGGTGACCCACCACAATTACAGTACATTTTGAGAGATACTCATAGTCCCCTGGAACTAGTCAACCTAAGAAGGGAAGGAGCAAAAACTGTCCTTTATGTTCCTCTGACCAAATTAGTATAGGCCTTGAAGTATGTCTGTTAAACATCCAAGAAGGTTAGTTCTATCAGTCTGATACTTTTAATTACTGTGTGCCATGTAGATAAATCTTGGGCAAAGACCAACTGTTCTCAGATAAACCTTGCCTAGACATATATTTGTTGATCTGGTATGTATAATTTTTCAGTAGGTTGTTGGACTAGCATGGTTCTCTCTGGTTTTTAAAACAAGTTAGGCATTATTTATCTCTTGCATTGTCTAACCCTTCCATCATGGTTTCCCCAATTAAGGTGCCCCCAATTTCCCCTTTCTTGATTAATAATACCCTTCTCCTATGGTCTACCTCTCTTGAGCTCCTTCTTTCCCTTTATCCCCTAGGTTCCTTGTATACCCTTCCTTCCCCCTCCCTTAAACTAACCCAATTTTTATCCATATCTCCCTTATTAAGGCCTGTTTCCTACTGTTCTTCTCTTTCAGAGTCTTTCCTTTCCTTTATCTCCCTGGTTACTTTCCATTATCCTGCCTCCTGTACTGTAGTTATGTCTGGATACATACTCATTTATCAGGATTTGGTTCTAGTTCCATCCATCTACCTGCAATTTCATGATTTCATCTTTCTTTACTGCTGAGTAAAACTCCATCATATAAATGAACCACATTTTCATTATCCATTCATCAATTGAGGGACATTTAGTTGCTTCCATCTCTTAGCTATTGTGAAAAGAGCAGCAACAAACATGGATGTACAAGTGTCTCTGCAATAGGATGAGTTCTTTGGGTGTATGCCAATGAGTGGTATAACTGGGTCAAATGGTAGGTTCATTTGTAGTTTTTTAAGAGTTCTCTACATTGCTTTCCATAGGGGTTAAACAAGTCTGCAGCCCCACCATTCAGTCTGACTGAGGTAAGATGAAATCTTAAAGTGGTTTTAATTTGCATTTTCTTTTAAGTTGTTTCTTAGCAATTTTTACTTCTTTAGAGAATGTTGTTTACAATAGTCCATCTTTGAATTGGGACGATTATTTTTGATTCTTTGATTTTTTTAGTTATTTTTATATTCTGGACATGTAGCTGGTGAAGATTTTATCCCACTGTTTGTCTCCTTTGCTGTACAGAAGATTTTTAGTTTAATGAGGTCCCACTTGTCACGGGTTTATTCTTCACTTCCCTGGTTGCCTCCCTTGATGTACAGAAGAATTTAGTTTAATGAGGTCCCATTTGTTGATTCTTGACCTTGTTTCCTGAGC
>NW_008358517.1:6728841-6729615 GCF_000622305.1 Nannospalax galili
GCCAGCACCGTTTGCTGAACATGCTGTCTTTCCTCCAGTTAATGTTGTTGGCCCCTTTGTCAAATATCAGGTGGTTGAAATTGCAATTACTCATATTTGGGTCTTCAAGTTTGTTCCATTTAGCTATGGGTCTATTTTTGTGCCAGCACCATGTTGTTTTTATGACTATATCTCTGTAATACAGCTGAAAATATGGTATAGTAATCCCCCCGGCATTGCTTGGTGCTCAGGGTTGTTTTATGTATCCGAGGTCTTTTGTGCTTCCATATGAATCTTAGGATGTTTTTTTCCAATTCTATGAAAAATGTCATGGGGATTTTTATTGGCATTGCATTGAATCTATAAATGGCTTTTGTTAGGATGGTCATTTTCACAATATTAATTCTTCCAATCCATGAGCATGGGAGGTCCTTCCATCTTCTGATGTCTTCCTCAATGTCTTTCTTTAAAGATTTAAAATTTTCATTGTAGAGCTCTTTAATGTCTGGTCAGGTTTATTCTGAGTTGTTTTTTTTTTGTTTTGTTTTGTTTTGTTTTGTTTTGATTTTCAGTTATTGTGAAGGGGAGTGTTTCCATGTGCTCTTTCTCTGATTGCTTGTTATTGGTATATAGAAAGGCTACAGACTTTTGTATGTTAATTTTGTAACCTGCCCATTTACTGAACGTGTTAATAATTTCTCGGAGTTTTCTGGTGGAATTTTTAGCATCTCGTAGATATAATATTATATCATCTGCAAAAAAGGGATAATTTGAGCTCTTCTTTTCCAATTATTA
>NW_008358517.1:6729823-6730142 GCF_000622305.1 Nannospalax galili
AGTCCAACTTCCTCTATGACTTTGAACATAAATGTGTGCTGAATTTTGTCAAAGGTCTTCTCTGAATCTATTGAGATAACCTTATGGTTCTTGTCTTTGTGTCCATTTATATGATTTATGACATTTATTGACTTACGTATATTGAACTATGGCTGAATTTCTGGGATAAAGCCGACTTGATCATGGTGGATGATCTTTTTGATCTGTGTGTGTATGCAGTTTGCTTGTATCTTGTTGAGAAATTTTGCATCTATGTTCATTAAGGATATGGGTCTATAGTTTTCTTTTTCGGTTGTATCTTTACCTAGCTTTGGTATTA
>NW_008358517.1:6730205-6730378 GCF_000622305.1 Nannospalax galili
ATAAATTAAGTAGTATTGGATGTAGATCTTCTTTAAATGTCTGATAGAATTCCACTGTAAGTCCATCCGTCCTGGGATTCTTTTATTTGGGAGGTTTTGTATTACTGTTTCAATTTCTTTTTGTGTTATGGGTCTGTTTAAGCTGTTAATCTCTTCTTGGTTTAGTTTTGGTG
>NW_008358517.1:6730480-6732095 GCF_000622305.1 Nannospalax galili
TGTCTGTTGTGATGTTTCCCCTTTCATCTCTGATTTTGTTGATTTGGAGGTGCTCTTTCTTTCTTTTGGTTAACTGGGCTAGCAGTCTGTCAGTCTTGTTTATCTTTTCAAAGAACCAGATCTTGGATTCATTGATTTGTTGTATTGTTTTCTTTGTTTCGCTTTCATTCATTTCTGCTCTGATTTTTGTTATTTCTTCTTGTCTGCTGGGTTTGGGTTTCATTTGTTGTCACTTTTCAAGTGTCTTGAGTTGCAATGTTAAGTCAATTATTTGTGTTCTTTCTGATTTTTTGATGTAGGCACTTAGAGCTCTAAACGTCCTTCTAGAGACAGATTTCAATGTGTCCCAGAGTTTTTTATTGTGTTGTATTGTCCTTTCCATTTAGTTCCAGGAATACTTTTCTTTATTAATTTCTCTTTTGACCCATTCATCATTCAGGAGTGTGTTGTTTAATCTCCATGTGTTCATGTGGTGATTAGGGCTTCTTCCGGTGTTGATTGTAAGCTTTATTGCACTGTGGTCTGATAGAATGCATGGAATTATTTCAATCTTTTTGTATTTGTTGAGACTTGTTTTGTGGCCCAGTATGTGGTCGATTTTGGAAAAAGTTCCATGGGGCGCTGAATAGAAAGTATATTCTTTGGTGCTTGGGTGGACTATTCGGTCGATTTGGGTCCATTTGATATGTTGTTTAATTCAGATATCTCTCTGTTAACTCTCTGCCCTCTTGATCTATGCAGTGGAGAGAATGGGGTATTGAAGTCCCCTACTATTAATGAGTTGGGATTAATCTGGGTCTTAACCTCCTGTAGTATTGTTTTTATGAAGTTGGATGCACCAGAGTTTGGTGAATATATGTCCCTGATTGTAATATCTTCATGGTTTATTGTTCCTTTGATCAGAATGAAGTGGCCCTCTTTATTGCTTCTGATTAGTTTTAAAGTCTATTTTGTCAGGTACTAGAATTACAATGCCTGCTTTTTTCTTAGTACCATTTGCTTGGTATATTTTTTTCCATCCTTTCACCTTAAAATAGTGTCTGTCCTTGAAAGTGAGATGAGTTTCTTGCAGACAACAAAAAGATGGGTTTTGTTTCTTAATCCATTCACTTATTTCTTAATCCATTCAACCAGCCTGTCTTTTGACTGGAGAATTCAGTCCATTAATATTTAAAGTTATTAATGAAAGATGAGTATTGAAACTTGTCATTTTTATTTCTGTTTACATTCTTGATATAGCTGTACTTTTCCATAGTTATACCTTCATTGAATTTCTTTCTGGAACCCTTTGGGTATAGTCATTCCTTTCTTCAGCTCTTTGTATTGCTTCCAGAACTCTCTGAAGGGCTAGTTTTGTGGACATGAATTCCTTCAGCCTATTGATGTCATGGAACATTTTTCTTTCCCCTTCGACTATAATAGACATTTTGTCTGGGTATAGTAATCTGGGTTGGCATCTGTGGACATTTAAACGTGGGAATACTGCCGGGCATGGTCGCGCACGCCTTTGATCCCAGCACTTGGGAGCAGAATCAGGCAGATCTCTGTGAGTTCAAGGCCAGCCTGGTCTACATAGTGAGTTCCAGGACAGCTAGAGCTACAGGAAGACCCTGCC
>NW_008358517.1:6732547-6737992 GCF_000622305.1 Nannospalax galili
CTTCTTGTATTTGTATGGGGATGTCTTTCTTTAATTTTGGGAAATTTTCCTCTACAGTCCTGTTGAAGATCTGGTCCATATCATTAGCTTGAGATTCTTCTCCTTCCGGTATGCCTATCATTCATCAGTTTGGTCTTTTTATGGTGTCACACAATTCCTGCATATTGCATTCTTGTGCTTTCTTAAATTTTTCATAATCTTTCCTTGAGTGGTCTCATTTGGCTCCTTCATCTTCCAGTCTTGATATTCTGTTTTCCATTTCATTTATCCTATTGGTGAAGCTTTCTCCTGTCATTTCTAATTGGCTTACTGAGTGTTTCACTTCCTTCATTTCAGCCTGAGTAGTCTTCAATATTTCTAGCTCTATTCTGAATTCATTCAGAAGTTTATCCCTATCTTCCTTTGGTTCTTTGATTTGTTTGTGTGTTCTTTAAGTTCACTGACTTCTTTTATCATGTTTATAATTGTTCTTTTAAGTTCCACGTCCTGCATTATCTGTAGGGCGTTCTCATTGTACTCCTCTAGAGGACTATTGATATTTGGAGAACATATGTTATTTTTTTTCATGTTATTTTTTTCTCTGTGATTTTGGCATGTGAATTTCTTTTGTAGTTTCTGATTCTTGTGTGAGACTCAAGACTTCAAGTTTAGGTCTGCTTCTTTTTGTAAACTTTATGTGCCTTTGTGGCTTACTTTTTGGGCATGAAAAGCTGGTTCGTCTAAGCTTCAGGTTCTCTCTTTTGATTTTATTTTAGAGTGGCCAGATTATTTTTGTCTTCAGGAGTTCCCACAGAGGCCCAAGTCAGATGAGGATCAGATGCTCTCAGGCTTTCTCCTAAGGTCTGGATCCCTCCAGGAAAGATGTTGTCCTCAGGAATTTGGGGATTGGACTGGCCTGGGAGCAGGACCCAGGAAAGATGCTGGTCTCGGGCAGGTGGTGGCCATGCCACCCAGAGATGCAAAAGGAAATGGGGGTGGGAAGGGGCTCCAAGAGCTCCTGGGGACTGCAGGGAGGAACTGGGCTAGTCTGGATGCAAGGGCTCAGGAAGCTGAGAGGTCAACCTAGGTGTCCAAGAAAGAGGTTGGTGGGTTGTGCAGCCCTGGGAAGCAGAGGGAGGTGATGGCAGGACCAGGCCCAGAGGGCTCCTGGGGACCCTGAGAAGGAACTGTGTTGGTCTGGATGCAAAAGATCAGGAAGTAGTGGTGGTTCCCCTGGTGTTTGGGGCACCAAGACAAGGAATGGGACAGCACCCAGGCTAGGAGGAGAGAGTGGTGGGGGAGATGGGTGAATGAGGCTGGGGGAGTTAAGGCATGGAGGGCGCGATGGACTTACTCAGGAGAGAGTCTGGCGGGTTGTGCAGGCCCAGGGAAGCAGCAACTGAGTATCTTTTTTAAAGGTTTTATTTATTTATTTATTATTTATTTATTTATTTATTCATTCGTGTGTGTGTGTGTGTGTGTGTGTGTGTGTGTGTGCTGGTGTCTGAAGATGCCAGAAGGAGAAGGTGTTGGATCCCCTGGATCTGGAGTTACAGGTGGTTTTAAGTCACCCAACGTGGATGCTGGGATCAAACTCTCATCCTCTGCAAAAGTAGCAAGTGCTCTTAAAAGCTGAGCCACCTCTCTAGCCACTTGATTGAGGATCTTTTGAGCCAAAAAAAAAAAAAAAAAAAAAAACAGAGCTCATCAGAAAGACATCATAAAAAGTGTGAATAGTAAAAGAAATCCAGGTTCTGAATGGGGAATTAAACTTGCTTCCTAAGGAAAAAGTCACCTTGTAGAGGAAAAGGGTTCTGCTAGATAGTGGAGATGGTTGATAACATGGATATACTTCATGCCACTGAATGGCACACTTAAAATGGTTAAGATGATAAATATTATTATGTGTATTCCGCACAATTACTAAGTCAGTCAGGCTGGAAAGATGGTTTGGCAGTTAAAGAGCTCATAGTACTCTTGCAGAAGATCCAGGTTTGGTTTCTGGCACTCATGTCAGGTGGCTCCCAACTGCCTATAATTACGGATCTAGAGGGATCGGATGCCTCTGGCCTCTGAAGTCACCTGCAGTTATGTTCACCTACCCACACACAGACACATGCACACAAACACGTAATTAGAAAATCAAATCAAATCTTATAGTCAATCTTGTAAGAATATTCCTACCTCCCCTAATGATGGGCATATATGGCCTAAATTTAAGAAACACTCTCTAAAATTAAAAAAAAATTACTATAGTTCTCTTATCATTTGAAACATGTAAGTTTAGGAGGATGCTTAAATGTTGGCATCCCAGAGGTGATTTACCTTTAATTTACTATTGGTCTCTAAAATGGTTGTTATATGCAGCTCTTTTTGGCTATTTAATGTGTTATATTCATTATACAACTAAGTAAAAACAAGCCTCCCAAAATCCAACGTTCAATATCTCCTCCCTACAAACCTTGTTTGGATGCCACTACTTAAATATTATTATTTTATGATGTCTGAACACCACAGGGTAGGTGTACATATGAACCCACCAGCATTTATGACAGCATGCACAAGACATGTACAAGCCCAAGCCAGACAGGGGCCCAGCACAAATGGAGGAGGTGGGTAGAAAGCCCCAGCCCTAGCTGAGTATCTGTTGGTAATTGACAGATGCTGGGAGAGGGAGATCCTGCTTTTCTTACTGATGATGCCTTGTAGGTTGACCAGACACCAAGGGACAGAATCACACCCAAGAGCATTTAGGAAACACAGATTAGACTTGATAGGGCTTTAAAAATAAAAGACAAATAATAATAGAGGACATGAAGGTGTGGGGGGGGGTAGTTATCAAAGAATCAATACAAATATTTTTTAAAAGATTATTTTTGTTTTATGTGTATGAGTGTATTGCCTTCATGTGTCATGCAATGCTCGAGGAAGTCAGAAGAGGGTATTGGATTCCCCTGGAACTGGTGTTATAGACAGTTGTTATCTGCCATGTGGGTGCTGGGAACTGAATCCAGGTCCTCTGAAGAGTAGTCAGTGCTCTTAACCACTGAGCCACCTCTCCAGTCCCAAAACTATTGTTTTAAAAATAAATAAGCAGTTATGTCTTGATTATGAAATGTCTACTGTAGACTCATGCAATGGATGCTTGGCCTCCAGGAGGTGTTTTGGAGGGTGGTCAAAACTTTAGAGGTAGGGGCTGGAGAGGTGGCTCAGTGGTTAAGAGCACTGGATGCTCATGAAGAGGACCTAGGATGAGTTCCTAGCACTCTCATGGCAGCTAACAACTGTCTGTATTCGATGCTCTTTTCTGGCCTCAGCAGGCATTGCATGACACAGGTGCACTTACATACATGCAGGCAATACACTCATACACATAGAATAACAATAATAAAATAATATTTAAAAAAAAAAACATTTAGAGATAGGGCCTACCTGTAGGAAGTTGGCTACTGCAGGCATGCCTTGAAGGTAATACCTAGTCTCTAGTCTCCTCTCTCTACTTCCTGTCCACCATAAGGTGAGTAGTTTCTTCACAAGCTGCCTCTGCACTGTGATGTCTTCTCACCTTGGGTCCATAATGAATAGTGCCAAAAACTGTGGATTGAAAACTGAATCCATGAGCCAAAATCAATCTTCCCCCTCCTTAAGATTTAAATATTTTATTATTTTTATTTTATGTGTACAAGTGTATTGCCTGCATGTATGTGAGTGCACCCGTGTCATGCAATGCCGCGGAGATCAGAAAAGGGCTTCAGATTCCCGTGGAACTGGAGTTAAGGACAGTTCACAGCTGCCGTATCGGTGCTGGGGATAGACCTGGGTCCTCTGCAAGAGCAGTCAGTGCTCTTAACTGCTGAGCCATCTCTCCTTAAGATATTTTTATTGTGGTGGTGTAGTATAACAATCATCTCCCTTGCAAAAGAACACACACATTAGTTGCCACGGCATTTGATACGCCTTTCTGAAGAAATAACACAATCATGTAGAGAATGTTGGTATCAAACACTTCTTAGATCAGCCACTTACTTGTTAAGAAGGGATTTGTGCTAAGAGCATTTAGGAAACACTGATTATACTTGATAGTCCTTTAAGAAAAAAAAAAGACAAATAATAAATTAATAAAGGACATGAAGTTGGAGCGTGCAGTAATGTGCGGGGGGGCTGAATATTATCAAAATATATTGCATGAAATCTCAAATCAATACAAATATTTAAAAATCTTTGTCAACTAAAAAAAGAAGAAAATGTACCAGAAAATAAAGGGAAAAGACCAAAAAAAAAAAGGGCTGGTGACTTTCAAGTGGTTTGTCAATAACAGGATTTAAAAAATTATTTTGTATTTATTAAAACTCAAAATAGATGAGCAAAGTGACTTCAACATGAAGATTATCAAAATGAACTAAGAAAGTGCATCTAAAATAAAGATGACCAAAAATTAGGCTGAGAATTATAGTTTTCTGTTGCTGCTGCAACATGTTTTAAAACAGGCTTAAATTCAAACCTATTCCCCTATAATGGTAAGAGGTTAGAGGTTTATCTGACCGAGATGTCAGTGGCCCAAAAGTAATGTACTGACAGAGCATTTTCTAACTTCTAGAGGCCTCCAGCACTGCTTGGCTTGTGGCCTCTTTCTCCACTTTCAAAGCCAACAATGGTACATTTTTCTCTGTCCTTCTGTCCTTCACAGCCACCTCTGATAGAGAAACTTCTGGTTCTCTCTTCCACCTTTAAGGGCCCTTTCAATCACAGTGGACCACCTGGAGAGTCTGAACTCACCTCCTTCAAGGTCAATCTGTTCCTTAGTTCTACCTGTACTTGAATTCTCCCTTGCCATTTACCCCAATGTCTTCATGGGTTTGGGGATGAGGACACAGATCATTCTGCATCTGGGGTATGATTCAGCCAATTATCAGATTCAGACACCAACTACATTACAGCCTAATATTCTTGTGACAGCTCAAAAATTGTTCTACAGTTGCCTGAATTTATATAATTTACCTTCTTTTATTTAAATAAAACCTATTAAGCTGGCAAATTCAACAGGAGCAAAAAATCTACAGATATAAAAGAAACTGTAAAATATTGCAAAGGAGTGGTTGTCTGTGTATGTATATATACATATACATATGTGGTGGTTTGAATGAAAATGTCCCCCATAGGCTCCAAGTGTTTGGACATTTTGTCCCCAGATGATGGCGCTGTTTTGGGAGGTTTTAGAAGGTGTGGCTATCCTGGAGGAAGCACATCACTGGGAGTGGGCTTACAGAGTTCTTAAGCTTTGCCAAATCTCCAGTTGGTCTCTTGCGTCCTGTGCCTGCATGATGATGTGAGACCTTAGCTTCTGCTGCTCCTGCTCCAGCCACCTCCAGCCACCATGCCTCCCTGCCATGACAATATACATGGATGCATACACTCGTATGTATCTGTAAACATGTACATACACATATACATTATTTTAATGTTAAT